>NC_044912.1:48691852-49291852 GCF_001633185.2 Quercus lobata | reverse complement strand
GTTGCCGTTAAAACTCTCCGGTATAGTCAAGTCATCGTTAGAAGTCGCATCAACACTGCAAGACCATTGTCTTCCTCAAACTACCGTCACAGAGCCAAACTTCATTCAAGGGATCTTTTCAACCTTATCAAATCTCAAGATTTCATCAAGTTTCCATCTTGAGTTTGAGAGGGGGTGTTAAAGATATATTAGCCCATTAGTATAGGCCCAAGCCTAATTCTACTTTGTGTGCAAGCCAAGTCTCCTACTTGTACTAGAAGTCTATTAGTCTAGAGTTTAGTCTACTATATATACATATGTTATAATTCATTGTAACACAGGATTTGTACTACATTCTAATATATTTTTGATGTAGCTCTTTAGGGTTTCCTCCGTGGATGTAGGCCGTTAGGCTGAACCACGTAACCTTCATGTGTTATTGTGTTTTATACTTTATGCTTTCGCTTCCGCATCTATACTAACATATTCAACATGGTGTATCAATGCTAATATTTAACACAAACATTTTGCCCACAAGAGAAAATCTGCAGCGTCGCAAGGTACAAATTGACCCAAAGTGTGAAATATGTCTCCAACATCCTGAGACAACATGCCATGTTTTATGGGAATGTCCTTTTGCGAGGGATATATGGTCAGTGGCGGGTAGGAGAATCCAGAAAAGCCCAACTGGTACGTCTGACTTCTTCAGCTTGTTTCGGAGTATGGCGAACAGGTTGAGCAAGCAAGAACTTGAAAGCTGGGCCATGGTGGTGTGGGCAATATGGGGGGCACGAAACAAGTTTTACTTCAAGAAAACTCAGCTACAACCATTGGGCATTGTGGAGGGAGCTATTAGTATGTTGAATGATTTTCAGAGTCTCAGAGCTTCACAGACAACGCCATGAAGGAGATACCAGGCCTACAATTTTGTAACTAAAAACTAGTGTAGCAGGCCTTCGTGTACTGTAACTATATCCAGCCTTGTCAAAGTCTATGTAACCTGTTGGATTTTTATTTGTCACACTCTTTTCAATCAGTAATATATATTCTATCTTGGATCTCAAAAAAAAAAAAAAAAAAAAAAAGCAAAGGGTAAAAGAAGAAAGTGTTAATTTTGCATAAACCTTTGGCTTATACAAAAACTTGCTTAAAAAACCATACCGATTCCTATTTATTATCTTTATTTTTCTTTTTCTTTTTAAATGTAACTGCAAGAACTTTTTTCTTTATTTATTAATTTCGTTTCTAAACAAAGTAGAAAACAATATGAGGCTTTCTTATTATTTATTTTTTTTAATAATTTGATAGTTGGGAAGGGAAATTTGAATCTTGGATTCTACTTTAGAAATACTAAGATGTACCAATTAGTTGAATTACAAGATTTTTGACAAAAAAACAAAGTTAAATCATATGAAAACTAGGAGATTCATCATCAATATGTCATTCACTTGCGCATTTGCTATACATTCTTTACTTATATTTAGAAATAGTTACTATTTAATAACTTTTTATTGGATTAATATTTTAAAATTTCTACTACTGGATCATAATTTCTCATTCTTCTTAACGAACACACTAAATTTCATGTTAGTTTGATGTTATGGCTTATGCACTATTCTATCCTTAAACTCTTTTTTTTTTTTTTTTTTGCATAATTTTAAAATACAAAATAACCTTGAAAATTTAAATATTTGGTAGATGAGAGATAACGATTAATCTCTAATTATCATCAAATTTTGCAAGTATGGAAGGTATAAGAAAAAAAAACATATTCCAACCATAGATGTTTCAAAATGCACATCCAACTAAAAAAACTATTAAGTGGTGTAACTTTCTTAAAAGTTACTGTAGGTGTAATTTCCACATATATATAGGGCCAGATCAAGTTACACCAAATATAAATTTAAATAATGTTACATCACCTAATAAGTTTTTATTAATTTAATACTTTGAAAATTATATTGTAGTTGCACGATTTTCTTGGCCCAAATTCGATTGATCAGGCCCTGGCCCAAAGCGCAACCCACAATAAATATTTGTAGAGGATGGGTCAAAGAACTTGGTCTCAGTGAGTCTATTCGGTCTAATACATGGACAACATTGTTGCAGAAAATGAAAACACCAGAATGGATCTCTCACGTATAAGTTTATTTCTTTAGTTCCTCATACAGAATTTTTCGTCCCCTTCTCTGAGGGACTCCACTACATTATATAGTTCCCTTCTCTCATCTCAACCCTACACTTGTTGACCATCTAAGCACCTACTTGAGTGGCTGTCCCATCAGACGCCTTCATCTCTCCCCATGTGAGTTGCAGAGGCCAATGCGGTACTGTTCAGGGGTCATTTCCTCATTAATGCGGCCAAGAGGGTGATTGGGGCGCAATTAATGTGGCGGTAACTCTCCATGGGATATTTTGGATTTTATTCATTTTATATGTTGGGAGGATGGACTGAAGTGGCTGGGGAGAGTTCCTCGTCTGGGCTTCGTGATGTCCGAGGAGGAGTTACTCCTCGGACAGGTTTCCTTGGTGTTTATTGGGATTGAGTAATGCTTCATACGTGGTTTCTCTTCGGACAGTACGCTCCTCGGACGGGCCTGAATTTGGAATAGCCCATTATTTCTGGGCCGGGTCCCACATATATCATTGGATATATGTTTGCAACTTTTGTGTCATTAAGATGTTATTTACTATTTGATCCATAAACTCATCTTTTATGCATAATATTAAAATACAAAGACTTGTTACGAGAGAGAGAGAGAGAGAGAGTTGTAAAGAAATGTTACACCACTTAATTTTTTTTTTTTTTATTGGATGTGAATTTTGACAAATCTATTATTGAATTAAACTTTTTTTTCTTATACTTTTCATGTTTGCAAAATTTCAAGATGATTAAAGATTAATAACTATTTCTTTAATCAGTTGTCCTTTTTTTGGTAAGAAGTTGCATTTCCTTTAAATCTTGTAAACCATTGGGAAAAAAAAAGTTACTCCCTTTCTCATAGATCAAAGTACACATATCTTAAGCTATAAGTGCTTTCTAAATTTTTCTTGAAAAAAAAAAAAAAAGCTTTAAGTACCATATCCCATATCACTATTTATACTTAAGAAAAATATCATTCATTTTTCATATGAACATGTAAGTTCTAGAGAATTCAATTATAATGATGGTAATGTAAGTTCTAATTAACATTGAATAAGAGAGTTTCTTTTTAAAAAAAAAAATTATTTAGAGAAACAAAAATACGCACACAAGAGAGAGGGAAAAGGGTTTTAACCAAAAAAAAACACACACACACACCACAAAATCCCTTCAAAAGCTATGGTAAGTTTTAACTTTTAAGGGAGAGTAAGACAAGTTATACCATACACAATACACTCTCTTAAGCAATATAAGAAAATGATAAAGTTTAGATATAAAATTAGTTGTAACCTTAGGTTACAACCTTATTCAATAAAATAAACATTACCACATATTTTGAAAATCTAACCATTGAATTGCATATTATTTATACCCTTAATACACATGTTAAATTTTTTGTCAATCGGATATTATTTACTATATGATCTATAAGCTTATATTTTATGCATAATTTTAAACTACAAAAATTTATAATTTAAACAATTTATTGATAACATAGCTATTAATTTTTAATTTTCTAGAAATTTTGCAAGTATGGAGGATATAAGAAGAAGATGTAATCCAACGGTGGCTTTGTCAAAATTCACCTCCAATAAAAAAAAAAACGTAAATGTACTTTTAGTCCCTACATTTTGGGATCATTTCTATTTTGACCTCTATATTTCCATTTCACCACTTTTAGTCCCTAAACCAATTAACGCGTGTTATTTTAGTCCTTTCCGTCAGTCAACAGAAGAAAATAACTGAATTGACTAACGGAGGGATTAAAATATTATTAAAAATTTACTGTAGCACTCATCAAATAAAATAAAAATCTAAAGAACACAAGAACACCAAAGAACAAAAACCGAGATTTTAAACGTAAGAACACTGGCACAAAAAAACCAAAACTCGTAGATCCAAAACAACTGTTTAAACTTCCCTCTTAAACCCTCACTTTTCACTGATACTTTTCATTCTTCGATTCTTATAGAGCACAAACTCAGAGAGAGAGAGAGAGATGGAGTCGAATCTCTCGCTCTTGGAGATCCAGCCATAACGAAGACAGATTTGAGCTTGACGAAGACATAACTGAGCTTGATGAAGGGAGATTTGAGCACAGAGAAGATAGAACGGGCCATGGCAAAGGGAGATTTAGGCAAGAGCAAGACAAAGGTAGATCTAGGCACGACGAAGGTAGATCTAAGCAAAGTGAAGGCAAATATAGGCAAAGTGAAAGTAGATCTGAACCAAGCCCATTCTCTCTTTTTCTCTAATCTCGATCTTACTTGCCCTCTCAGCCTCCATGGCTGGAGCTTCAAGCTCTATAGATCGAAACCCCAAAGTGAATCTTCGATCTCACCTTCTTTCGATACGGGTCGAAGGGGACTTGTGGGATTGTTTTGGTGAATAGATTGAATGCTTTGCTACTGTGGTTTTTATTTGCGAATGGAATGGTAAGTCTGGGCAAATGCTTGTGCAAAAATTGTATGAGTGGCTTTGAAATTTGTCGTGTTTGGTGTTTGTAGTGAAAATCTGGTGTTCACTTTAAAACTAAAAAAAAGTAAAAATTTTGTTTGTTTTTTATTTGGATTTCAAATAAAGGAAAATGTCATTGCTGGGTTTGCTCTTTGATTCTGGGTTTGATGTTGTTGCTGGGTTTGATGTCTTTGATATTCAATCTGGGTTTGCTCTTTGATTCTGGGTTTGACGTCATTGCTGGGTTTATTTCTTGATTTAAGAAGAACATTGAAAAACAAGTTCTTATGTTCTTAGATCTCAATTCATGTAATTTTTTGGTTTTTTTTTTGTGCCAGTGTTCTTATGTTTAAAATCTGGGTTTCTGTTCTTTGGTGTTCTTTAGATTTTTTTTTTTTTTTTTTTTTATCTGATGAGTGCTACATTAAATTTTTAATAATATTTTAATCCCTCTTTTAGTCAATTCTGTTATTTCCGTCTGTTGACTGACGGAAAGGACTAAAATAACACGCGTTAATCGGTTTAGGGACTAAAATAAAAGTGATCCAAAAATATAAGGACTAAAAGTGCATTTACGCCTAAAAAAAAAATTAATAAGGTTGTAGCCTAAAGTACAACTAATTTTGCAGCTAAATTTTGTTTATAAAAAAATAATCTATTCTTTTTATTTAAAAAAAAAAAAAACACACATACACATGAGAAAGAAAAATGTGTTTTGACCTAATTATAAAAATAAATTATTATGAAGCGTATACTAAATATTCGTAACACCATTACACCAATTAAGGTTAGTCAAAAGTCATAACTCATAAGGTGTATAGTGTTTATTTTTTTATTTTTTTTTTTTTTTGAGAAGCATGTAGTGTTTAATATTGATCAACCTATATGCCAAAACCCAAAAGATCCCATTTAAAAAAGTCTTGGATACTGGCCTAAAATGAAATACTTAGGGCAAAGGACCATTTCAAAACATCGGACAAAAGTTGTTAAAGGATGAGTATATATCTCAGGAAAAAAAAATGAAAAATGAAAAATGAAAAACCTTTTAGTATATATCTCAGAAAAAACCTTTTAGAATATATCTCAGAAAAAAAAAAAAAAAACCCTTTTAATATATAAACCAACAGAACAGAGAGAAAAACACAGAACACAAAGCAGCATAGCGGAAGAGTCAAGAGATAGAATGGCGAAGATGAGTTTGACCGCTCCGATGTTCCTCTTGTTGCTCCTTTCCACACTAGGTTAGTACATAGATGAAAAGAAAGACAACATTTTTGAATGAATGATTACCTTCTTAATTCTTATTATATGTAATTAGCTTTTGTTTTTCTATGTGAGTCTTATGGTATGGGATTAGATCTGAACATTCACGTTATACATATGGGTTTTTGACCTAATATAGTTTCAAGAATGTCATTTCCATTAATGGGTTCATTTTTTTTTTCTTCTTTTCTTGTTCAGTTTCTGCGAAGAAAGGCGATGTCACTGAGTTGCAAATTGGGATCAAGGTAAATTTTCTCATTTCGTTTTTTTCTTTTTGTTTTGGGTTTTTTAAATCTGACTCTTTATGTGAATTGAGGTTGTAACTGGAAATGACCTATATCAGACTTGCTTGTATTAGAATGTTGGGTTAGCGGTGGATTTTAAAAATTAACAAAATGAAAATACGTACGTGTGTTGTCTGCTAAAGTTCCTCTGTGTTGATTTGTGATGGCATATGTGAAGGTATCTCAATTGTCGGATATAGACATCCTCCCTCTCAGACTGTACAAGTCCACACGCTATGAGAAGGAGGATGCATATATTGGATACATAAAAAGATAATTATTGATATATATATATGAGTGAAGAATTTGCTAGACAGTAAATTTTTTATGGATAATGGGGTTTAATTGGGAATGGTGTTTGTGAATATTGTTGGACGGGTTCTTCTATGATACCTCTAATATATATATATATTGGTATGATACCCACCTAATCCTGAACAGCCATTGAGACAACCTGTTTATCTTTGTAAATATACATGAATGGTTCAATCATTGGGGCTATCATACCCTCAGAAAATAATAGAGGTACCATAGAATTATCTTTGTTTGGACAATTATTTTTTTTATCAGTATGCAATGGCAAATGCCTTCTACTAAAATCGACATGTCATGAGTTTGGGTTCAAGAATCAGCCTCTTAAAAAAAAGTTGGTGGGGGGGGGGGGGGGGGGTAAGACTACCTACTGGTAACCTGTTCTAGATCCTGCAAAAGTGAGAGCTTTCTACACCAGGCATGACCTTTATTTTTTGTAAGTCACATACATAGCTGGTCAATCTTGAACCCATGATCCCACTCTCCATCCTGTTGTTGTGGAAGTAGGATGTGCTTGGATTTTGACGGTTTTGATCATTTGTTTGGAAATTAAGGAGATAATAAGGACCCTTGTGAAAATTGGTTGATAATTATGGAACTCTAATAGTTTGTTTGGTACTCCCTGTATACTTATTTCATATTATTCACCTAAAGTTTCAATCTTCTTATATTTGTATTATTCCCCTATGAATGCCTGATATATGCCTAACTTTGTTTGCATCAAATATAATATGGTCAGATGTCATCAATGAATTCTAGCTCAACTTGCAGCAACTCTTCTTATAAGTTCTAGACAGAGCTTCAGGTCATGGGTTTAAGACTCATCGGGTGTCTTTGTAACTTACCAATGATAAAAAAAAAGGTTGGATGTCATTAGAAAAGTGAAGATTCTCTGTCATGATCAATGCCATTCAAGATTCATAGATTCCCGATGAGTCTTAAACCCGTGTCCTAAAGCCCCACCTAGAAATTACCAATAATAAAAAAGGTTGGATGTCATTAAAAAACTGAAGATTCTCTGTCATGATCAATGCCATTCAAGACTCATATAAGAATTCATTGCTTTAACCTGTTTAGCATATAAGTTACATTTACCAGGAGTTCTTGGACCTTCGTTCATCTTGAGACTAAATGATTAGACGGTTAACTCAATTTTGACGTACTTAACTCAATTTTGACATGGATTTGGGAATGACCACTGGATACACCAAAAACGTGGCAAATCTCAGGAAGTCTTTTGTGTTCAACTGCTAGACACACTCCTACACTTGACACTATAATTTAAGTCTATGCACCAAGGCTTATATATGCATATTTCTAGTAAAATCTATTTATTCCTTTGGAATTTCTTAGAAAAGGATAGTTTTGTACTTTCTCTATCATACTTTTTAAATATAATTATGAAAGAGAATTTGTGTGGCTTGAGCTTGACTTCTGCTTATCATGGATATCTTGTGAGTAGAGTACATGATTGGAACTGCTTTACGTATTTTGAATTTCATCTAGCACCATGCAATGGTGCTGTCTATAGCACATCCATTTAAATATGTAGGAATGCCTGTTCAAAGTCCAAGAAACATCTGGTTAATAGTGGAAAAATTGTGGAAAATGAAACTAAAAGGTTTTGTGTGTCCTCTTATGAAGAACATGTACAATTTTTTTCTCTCTCCTCTATAACAGAAAGGACTATAGTTGGTTAATTAAGTCATGCTAAGATGCTTATGGTTCTATTATATGAACTTGATACTTTTTTTATTCCTCCATGCTACCAAAGGTGAAATTACTATCTTTTTCCAACTTCAACATCTGAACTAAGTTTGACATAACATTTAAAAAGTGAAAGTACAGTGTATTGGATGAAACAAAAGGAAAACACTGTAGAAATTGATAGTAAGAAGAAATAGTGACCAACTTATACTTGAATTGGTTTTTCCATTATAGAATTACACGTGTAAAAGTGGTGTAGGTATAGGAGTGATTGATAGTTGGTGACCATGGTAAATCAAACCCACCGGTACAATGGTTAAGTTGATGGTATTTGGTGAGGGAGCCTGCCTGGTCATGTGAATGGGGAGGTTTGGCATTTGCAGGCTATATAGGGATAATTTGGAAAACATAATGAAAAAGGATATATAAAAACTAGAAATGCTTTTATATGTATGTGCATGTCTATTGCTCACTTAATGTAAGTTTGTGGGGTTTTTTTTTTTGGGTTGGGGGGGGGGGGGGGGGGAGTTTATATGTGTGTGTGTGTGCATGTGTGTGTATAACTGAACCATACACTTTGGGACTAAGGCTTGGTTATTGTTGTAAATACATCATTTGGATGTTCTGGATATGGATATGCAATTAGTTGCAATTAGATGATCACTTTGATATTATACAGAATCACAGATCATTAATTACTATTTTCAATTTTGGCTCATGCATATGGGTAGGTTCTCATGCATATGTGCATAAACAAAAGACAAAAGTCCACTATATCTTTTACCAATCTTCCTAATATGATTTTTTCCTGCTCACTAATTCTTTGCATCGTTTATTTTTGCAGTATAAGCCAGATTCTTGCGAATTTAAGTCTCACAAAGGCGATAGACTTAAAGTACACTATCGAGTAAGTTGCATTGCAGGTTTAGTTGCATGATTGATTATGTGATAATTGTTTCAATAGAAAATGATAATTTTTGGTTTATCAACATATCATTACGTGAAAATCACAACATTTCATAGCTTGGTCTATGTTATTTTTATCAAGGTTCAGAAACTCTAATTGCCACATTTGTTGAAAATGCTTCTGGTCTGGAAAACTTAATTATTATTAAGGAATTAGCAACTTGCTTGCTCACTGGACAGAAGTCATTTGATGAACTGACCTGGTTAAGAATTCACCTCAATTATGTATTTAAAGAAGCTTAAGCCTCTGTAACAGTTTGAATAAATGTAAAACCTCATCAAATTTTTTTTTTTTTTTTTTTTGATAAGTAAAGATATATTGATATCAAAAAGGAAACACCCTAGTAGACAGGGAGTGAACAAGGGGACAACAAATCAAAAACAAAAATTGCAAGAATCTACGAAAACAAAAAAAGAAGGGAAAGATTTGTTATGCAAAGCAAACAACCAATCCAACAAAGTTCTAAAAAAGAAAAGCTTGAGGTCCGGAATAGATCTCTCAATATCTTCAAAACAACAACTATTTCTCTCCCTCCAAAGACACCACATTAAGCCATGAGGAACGATGGACCATATATAACCATTTCGATGACAATCAAAGCTGCCTTGCCAACACCCTAACAGCCCCAAAATAGTATGTGGCATAACCCAAGATACTCCAAATAAACCCAAAACCATAGACCATAGATCCATAGCAACGGGACAATGAAGGAAGAGATGGTCATCCGATTCACCATTACTCTTGCACATTTAGCACCAATCCAAAATCCATACCTTCCTTTTTCGCAAATTATCAATCGTCAAGCATTTCCCTAAGGCAGCAAACCATACAAAGAAAGCTACTTTAGAGGGAATCTTCTGCTTCCAAATACTTCTCCAAGGAAAACCGAAGATAGTAGGACCAACTAAAATTCTATAATAATCTTTCACCAAGAACCCCTTAGCTTTGCTAGGAATCCAACACATCTTATCTTCACCAAACCCCCTTATAGAAGAACCATATATGGTTTCCATGAAACTTGACAAAGCCTCTAATTCCCGAACATGCACACCCCTAAAGAAACTCACATCCCAAAAAAGGACACCATTGGGGGATTTCATAAGCTCAACCACACTAGCCTCCTTATTCCTACAAAATCTGAACAGGTCAGGGTAGCTAACTGCAAGAGGTGACTCTCCACACCAACGGTCTTGCCAAAACTTCACCCTAGACCCATCACCAATATCATACAAAATATGGCGAGAGAAAGAAGGCCAACCCTAACTGATACTCTTCCATAAACCAACACCGTAAGGACCATTAACAGATCTGGAACAGCATCCCCCCACAGACATCCACATTTCAACTCTATCACTTGTCTCCAAAGGGCATCCTTCTCAATCCCAAATCTCCATAACCACTTCCCAAGTAGAGCTATATTGAAAAGTCTTATCTTCCTTATCCCTAATCCACCCGAAGAAATAGGATCGCATACAGTAGCCCATTTAACCAAATGCATTTTAGGTTCATCACCAAAACCGCCCCATAAGAAATTCTGCTGAAGCTTCTCAAATTCGGTTAGCCACACTCGCAGTTATAGGAAAAAGAGAAAGGAAGTAAGTGGGTAAATTAGAAAGGGTGCTTTTGATTAGAGTGACTCTACCTCCCTTTGATAGCTTCCTTTTATAGCTATTGTTATAAAGAAACAACTCTATTTCCTCATAGACAAGGAAATATTTCAGAACCAGGCAAGACAAGTGCATTAGGGATGTGCACAATTCAGTTTGATTGGTGTTGAGAGGTACCTTTACATCAAACCATTTTTTTTCAATTTGAAGCATTCTCAAACGGACACCAACTAGAACTGAGTTCCTCCTTTCTAAGTTTCTCTCCTTTCCCCCTCAATTTTCATGGCAAATAAATAAAGCAAAGATAACGTAAAATAAATAAATACTTATCAAAAAAACCTAAAATAAATAGAAATTTGAAGATTGAAAGACATACCTAAACCCAAACTGCGGTAGGCGGTCATCCAATGGGATGATCAAGTTGAGGGAGGGGTTGCATTTAGTTGGAGTGAGTGGAATGGAAGGGTAGTAAATCTCTGCCTGAATAGAGCCAAAAGTAGTGAGAGGCTTGGGTTGATGAGCATGACAGCCATTGCCACCAACTTCACCATGCAATCAAATGAATTGCTTATTTACATTGACTATTATAGTAGTTTAGATTAAGTTTTTGAATAATCAATTTCATAATTGAATATCGTATTAGATAATTTTGGTCAATTGCTTATTAGTAAGTACAAAATTTATGTTAGATTGCCTCTTAATTAATTAATTTTTAAAAAATAGTATGAATTTTATTTCTTTATTTATATAGAAGTATTGGTGTTGATTAAATTATTATTCTTGAATTAATTATGTTTAAGTTTCTCAAGAGAAAACCAGGGTCAAAGCAAGTACCACTTAGAAAACAATATTAATAATGCATTTAAGCTTTTTGTATTATATTTAAAGTTTGCACTGCAAAATCCTAATTACTAGAGATGATTGATCTCTCATTTATTGTTGACTTCCTGATTTTCTTTAGGTTTTCAGTAACATAGTCATAGTAATTCAGTACAGTGATAATTTCTTCCCTTTCCTTGACATTGCTTGTATTGGAGGCCTAATTGCCTCATTGTTCATGTTGACTAAATTGTTTTTTTTTTTTTTGGATAAGTAATAAGTTTTATTGATATCAAAAATTGTTCCCCACACCCACACACACACACACACACATATATATCCTTAATGTAATTTGGTACTGGTAGCAGTTAAATTTGTTCATGTCATTGATTGAAAATACAGGAAGGGTTGGATTTGTCCGTTGAATGAAAAGAACTAGATTACCTTGAACGTCACCAGAAATATTTATTTAAGTACAACTTGTATGTATGCATAGATACATTCACATATATACACACAAGATAACTTTTTCTGGTTACAAGGTAAAATATTAGTTGAATTTATTTTAAATTGCTATATGGTTCGGTTGTAACTTGTAACTCTATAAGTGCATTATAGTTTCTACTTTTATTTTGCAGGGAACACTTACAGATGGAACTGTTTTTGACTCTAGTTTTGAAAGGGACTCTCCAATTGAGTTTGAGGTTGGGACTGGTCAAGTTATAAAAGGTATGTGGTGCATTAACAACCACGTACTGTTTAAGTACTGGTTCTCCTTCAGTCATTGCAATTACCTTGGTCTAGCATTTGAATTGCTCGTGCATGCCTGTGCATGAATATGAGTGTGATGAATGAAACATCAATACAAAATGATCTAGAGTGCAAAAATGGGCAGCAAAACAGGGATTTGAATCCAGACCCTATTCAGAGGGGAGAGAGAGCTGTATCACAAGGGTTGGTGGTAATGCTCATTATCATGGAATCTAATATTTGTTAAATCTATAAGTTACAATGAAAGAAAAATGATTTGCAAGCCCCTTGAAATCTGTTAAATGATATTTGATGCAGTATAAAGACCTTAATATGCGAGAGAGAGAGAGAGTCCAAAGGTTTACATTTTGTAATAATTAGCTTTTGTGGCAATTGCCAAGAGCCGTGTAGCTCAATTGACACCACATATTATTTCCAACAGAGACATTTAGAGTTCAAATCCCCACTCCCCTATCGTAACTATTAATGAAAAAAAAAAAAAAAGCTTGGTGGCAATTGCTTTATATCTAAGTTCAGCAGACTTTAAGCTGTATGCTACTTGGATCTTACTTAATGGCATTTCAATGTACACATGGCTCAGCTTATGGTTCCTTTTCTTTTCAATTATAGTGGTTCAAAACTAGAAGCAGTCTTATGTTTATAATGAGGCCCATCTTTGTATCTACACTTGGCTCATCATGGTGAATGTTGGACTGCTGCTAGATATTTTGCATGGAGATTTCTAATGGCTGAAAAACTTCTTCTTTCAGGGTGGGATCAAGGGTTGTTGGGAATGTGTGTAGGCGAAAAGAGGAAGTTGAAAATACCTTCAAAACTTGGTTATGGGGACCAGGGTTCTCCACCAACCATCCCAGGTAACATTTTCTCTAATTTCGTATTATAATCTAAACATATTGCTCCTCAATATAATTAAAATTAATGTTTAACAGTGTCAAGATTGAGTGCTGATATAGTAATCTTTCACACCGCCCCCATGAGGGTACCCTGGTTATGGGCTCATTGGCCTGGGATGGACATAAACTTGGAGGTCCTAGGTTTAATCCACCACACTATTGTTCTATGACATTTCCAGGGTGTCTCATGGGAATAGCTAGGGTTGTCTATGATATATTTAAAAAATTACTAATAAATAAAATAAGATGCCATGGAATTTCAATTGAGCAACAATTATATATATGCACGGACACACATATATGAAATAATTTTTCTTTCTAATTTTCAAACTTGAGTTGACAAATTTCTGCCATGTATTTGACAGGCATTAAATTTTTATAATTAATTTTACCATTTTTTAAATGTAGGATCGTACTTCTAATTAAGAAAAATCCTAATGGTTAAACATTTAATGATAACCTCTGTGCTTATAGAAAGGCAATACAAGAAAGAAAACACTTTGCACATGATAATAAAAGTTATCATTGTTATTTTTTTTTGTTTCATTAACGTATGCATGTGGGAAGGTTTAATTCATGTTTACAAGAGAAAGAACTAAAATTAGTAGCTATCAAAAAGAAAAGTACTATCTTTTCTTGGAAAGACACTTGTAGAAAACTTTAGTTCTTTACTCTTTTCATCTACTTTTGATACTTCATAAGAATTTCTTGGAGAAAGACAAGGAATATGTTTCAGCAAAAGTTTGCTCTCCTTCCACAGCAGCTCTTTTCTCTCTTTATTTTCTTGTTTCCTCTAATTTTTTTTTCTTCTCAATTTCGGCAGTACTTTTTCTTTAGGAAGCTAAGAGAGTTTTTGGATTTGACTTAGCCTCCAAAACTCACAGTACATTTCAATATTAGCATAATTAAGTAAAAGACAATAAAAAGTTGAATTTGTATAGTTGCTTGTCGTGTTTGTCTCTTATGTGAAACTTTACGTGTTATACATCATTGTTCAATATGGGTTAATATGTATTTGTTTGAAAATTACAGGTGGTGCAACACTGATATTTGAAACAGAGCTAGTTGCAGTGAATGGAAAACCATCAAGCGATGAGAAAACAAATGATGATGAGCTGTAAGCGGAAGAATTGTTTATTAGCAGTTTCGGTGTCCCTGATACCTTAATTTTGTGCCACCGGATTGTCTTTTCCATCAGACTATGATTTTGAATGTTAAATGACTAGATGGTCTATTTATCTTGAAATGGAAGAATTTCTATGCAAGCCATTTTATTTTTCTTATTTCTTAGTTTGGATAACAAGTATTCGTGCTTCAACTGTGATCAGTGTCTGCCTAAACTAGTCTCCATATATAAGAACATTTTGAGATTTATCTGGAAGCATAAGTCTCCTCACTATAGTGGGAGTTTTTGGTTATCAACATGGAGTGATTTAGAGATGAGTGCTAATGCCTGGTTGTCTATCATCGACTTCTATTGTAAAACTTAGGTATATTTCTTTAGTTGTTGAACCTTAGGTCATTCACTTAAGTTCAATCATTTGTGCTACATTGATCAATGTAACCCACACGGTTGGATTTAACTTTCAAAGGCCAAGCCTGTATAGATGTTGAATAATGCCAACCAACTGATCTTGGTTAACAGGAGACTAGTTCCATCGACTGCTGTTCTGGGAATTAAGAGGCTAATTTGGAACTTCTCACTAAATTTAACATGGCATTTTGTAATTGGCTAAACGAATTTTTGCCTCCTACAATTGCACTTTCTCCTACTCAAAATTGTTTTATAAATTTATAATATATGTAAATAAATATAAAACTCAAGCAGTCGACTCAGGGTGAGGCCAAATGAAACATTTATATCCCAAGAGTTACAGCTATTTAGCACAAACATTGTTTATCGAGTGTATGCTTCTAGTTCCAGAGGATTTGCTAGAGGTATGGCAACCTTGTTTTAATGAGGTAAAAACTTGTAATTTCATGCTTTCTTTTTTAATATTGTTATATATTTTTATTTTTCTATAATACATCTAACAGTAACAGCTTTTCCTACGGACCTCTATCATATCAATTAACAAGTTTTACTACTACAACGAATGCCTACAAATGCAATTTTATATCTTTGAAAATTTTACACATGAAAATATTGTAATTTTTGTTTTTTTGGCAATGGTTAGAAATTAGGAGTGTACCAATTAATGTCTTACATTAATATCTTGGATCTACTTCGGAATTTGAGATTAGGATTTTATTCAAAGAAATTAAAATAATGGCATAATAAACCTATTGTGTTATGGGTAAGTATTTCCAATATCAAAGAGGTCCTTGAACTACTAGGCTCTTTAATCAATAACCAATTGGAAAGATGAAAAGTTTTCATTCAATAATGTATAACCCCATACTAACAAATAATAAACATCCAAATTTATCAAATTAGAATTGTCAAAAAATTTCTAAGATACATCCAAATACATCCAAAAATTTAGAGGAAATTGAAATTGAAATTCCATTGAAAAATTTCTCTGATAAATTAATGTGGCTTTTTTAAATGTGAATAAATTTTTTTAATTATTATTTTATAATTCCAACCTGGTTACTTTATAAGAAAAAAAAAAAATATATATATATATATAACAAGTTGTAATTAATGAAGTATAATATGAAATATTCAAAGTGGAACAGACTAAAATGTTTAATATGCTATATATTAAGCGTTTCCATGTAATAATGAGCTTTTGGTTTATATGCATTCATGCATTATTTCAAAATTCTCATGCCACCTAAACCCCCTTATTGAGTTTTTTTTTTTTTTTAGGCCAACCCTTTTTAAAATTGTTTTAGTAGTAAGCAGGTTTTATGTAATTATTATGGAAGAGCACTGGGAGCCTTAGTTGAGTTTTACATGAGCTAGTTTTAGTTTTGCTTTTCATTTTTAGTAGTTTTCCACTTAACTTCGTAGATATGTTTGCATTTATGAAGCAATAGTTGATGCCAAAAATTTTAGATCTAATCATGGATTTTAGTATGCCAACTACTAGTATTTTCAACATTGATGATTTGGACATGATTTGAGAAAAATTTTAGATACTTTGTTTATCTAGTTGCAAATAGAAAAAAATTTGGATTATAGGTTTAGTTTTACTCGTGTTAATATCTAGCTTAGTTTTAGAATTATCATGTCGATCATGGTTATAAATCTGTAATACGAGTTTGAGTCATGTCATAGACCTCTTTATATAACAAGGAGATCTCCAACCTTCAAATTTTTTTTTTTTTTTTGATGAACAAGAATTTTATTCACAAGACCAAACAGAACTACAAAAAGGAAACAAGAGCCTCATCCTTAATGATAAACTCAAAACAGGGAGGGCTGAAACCAACATCAAAAGATCCAAAGAACATTGTTCAAAAAGGACCACTTAGCTAGAGAGTGAGCTGCTTTATTTGCCCCCCTAGTGATCCAGGTAACATGACAGCCAGGAATAAGCGAAATCAAGTTGAGAATTTCGTTGCAAATACCTCTAATTCTCCAGGGAACCTATTTGCCAGAAGGTACTAATGCGTCTACAAAATCTTTGGAGTCACTCTCCACAATTATAGCAGCTACTTCAAGACTTTTAGCTAAACTTAAGGCCCATTTAATGGCTTCTGCTTCTGCCTGAAGAGGGAGGTTGGAATATACTCTCTTAGCACAAGCAAAAACCACTTCTACTCTCCAATCTCTAGCAACCACTGCAATGGAGGAGTTACCATCCTTGAAAGCAGCATCAGCATTTATCTTGATTGAATCTCTAGGTGGTTTCTTCCACCTATGTACTAGTTTCGGCAAATGGAAGCCCGAATGGAATGCTATGGACATTTTGTGCTCAGCTATGGTCTTATCAACTTTTTGGCAGAGCTCAATTGGATTAGTTTCTTTGCCTTCAAAGATAGCTTGGTTTCTAGCTCTCCAAATGGCTTCACAAATAACAACCCCAAACAATAAGAATTCACCCCTCTTAACTCCCTCAATATTAGCTTCAGCGGGAGGATTAAGGAAGACACCAATGAGATGAGAAGGAAAGTTTAAGTTCAGATTTTCTAACCTTAGTCCCCATTGGGAGTTAAATCAAACAGCTCTCGAAAAGGGGCAAGAGATAAAAATATGGGGGCTAGATTCTTCAGCATTCTTGTAAAGAGGACAAAGGACATCATCTAAATCACAGAATCTAGCTAAACAAGCTTTAGTAGGTAAGCAATTTGCTGCTATACGCCATAGGTGCATTTTGAGCCTTTCATGGATTTTTGACTTCCAAATAAGGCCACGAATTGCATCTTGATTTGTGGGAGGGCTAGTGTTCCTACTTAGCCAATAAGCAGACTTGACTGAAAACTCCCCTGAATTATTGGAGATCCAAATCCAACAATCTTTTGGAGCAAGCCGTGAGAGGGGTATTTTTTGAATGAGCTGGGATGTAGTCTCATCAAAAGTATTTCTAATTTTGGTAAGATCCCAACCTTCTTGGTTGACTAGTTGTGAAACAATAAGTGCCATTTTTGGATTGGTCCCCTCCATTGGACTCGGAATGAAATTAGGAAGATCTGGGATCCAAGGGTCCTCCCATATTCTGACTGTGTTTCCATTTCCTACCAACATGCAAGCATTGCGAGCAAGAAGAGATTTCGTACCTTCTAAGCTTCTCCAAATCTTGGAGGGAGACCCCACAGTCTTATGGTTTAGCCAGTTGCCCCTAACTTTGTATTTTGCTCTGAGCACTTTTACACATAAACAGTCTTTCCCCGAAAGAATCCACCATGCTAACTTGGAGAGGAGAGCTTGATTGAAATCCCAGAATTTTCTAAATCCCAAACCTCCTTCCTTTTGAGGCCAACATAAAGACGACCAAGCTATGGGCGTCAGGAACGAGCCAGATTTAGATTTTGGGTTCCACCAAAACCGTCTAACAATAGCATCCAAACGCTTGCAAAGCTCTTTAGGAAATTGAATGGCTGTCATTGAATAGGCTGGAATGGCCTGTGCAACTGATTTGATGAGGGTGGCTCTACCTTGCCAGGATAAGTTTTTTCTCCTCCAACCAGAGAGTTTATTTTTTAACTTCTCTTTGATTGGGTTTAGATCCTTAGAATTACTTGCCGATAGGAAAAGAGGCACTCCTAAGTATTTTGAGTTTGGGAGAAGTTTGTTTATACCCCAACAACATTTAATTTGTTTTAAAAATTGTTGGCTAACTCCCTTGGAAGGAAAAACCCCAGACTTTTCCACACTGATGACCTATCCAGACTAGTAACAATATTTCTCCAAAAAAAAATTTAGAACATTAAGCTTAGACATTTTTGCTTTACAAAATAAAATTAAATCATCAGCATAACAAAGTTTGGAAATAGGAGGGGCATTACCTGAGACTTTGACAGCAGACAGACGACCAAGAGAGATTTCTCTGTTGATTAGCCTCATTACCACTTCACTACCTAAGATGAAAAGATATGGGGATATAGGATTCCCCTGTCTGATCCCCCATGATGGTATAAAGCTTAGGCATTGGCCACCATTGAGCAGAATTGAGAATTGGACAGTAGAAAGGCACTGTTGAATCATACTTGTGAATTTAGCACTAAACCCAAATGCTTTGAGCACAAGGGTTAAGAAGTTCCATTCTAAACGGTCATAAGCTTTTTGAAAATCTAGCTTGACCCCCAAAAAACCTCTCTTTTTTGTGTTTTTTTTTTAAAACTCTGCACAACTTCTTGAGCAAGGGCCATATTTTCTATTATCCAGTGATTTGGCACAAAAGCTACTTGAGCTGGATCCACCATTTTTGATAGGAGGGGTCTTAGCCTGTTTACAATGATTTTGGATATCACCTTATAGCACACATTGCACAGACTAATAGGCTGAAATTGGTTAAAATTACATGCTCCCTATTTCTTTGGAATGAGAGAGATGAAGGTTTGATTAAACTCTTTAAACAAACTTCCATCTCTGAGGAAACTTTGGGTGGTTGACACAATTTGATCCCCCTACTGTCTCCTAATAGTGTTTGTAGAAAAGCGTTGGAAAACCATCTAGCCCCGGGGCTTTAAGAGACTTCATCTCAAATATAACTTTTCGTATTTCAACTCTTGTTGGCACCCTGCACAGTTCTTCATTTTCCATATTTGAGATGCATGGGTCTATCAGGTTTTCCAAATTTTCCGGAATATTAGGAGAGCTAGATTGATAAAGAGCCTTAAAGTTCTCAATAAAATACTTCTGAATGTCTTCCCCCTCATTTATCCAAGAACCATCCTTCAATTTGATTTCTTGAATACAATTTCTCCTTCTTCTGATTAAAGTATAGAGATGAAAGAAGCGAGTATTCCTATCACCCTCTCTTTATCCAAATCTCTCTAGATTTTTGTTTCCACTTTAGATCCTCTCTTGCCAACCATTCATCCAATTCTAAATTCAAAGAAGCTTCAAGCTCCAAATTTTCTTTTGTGGCCTCTAAACTCTGAATTTGTGCTATCTTCTACTCCAACTCTTTAATTCTCTCTCTTGAATTTCCAAAACAGCTCTTATTCCATCTTTTAAGGTCCCTCTTAGTTGCATCCAGTTTTTTGGCCAGTTTAAGGCATTGTGGGCCGTCTACTTTCGTTTGCCAAGCATTTTCTACTATTTCTTTACTTGTTTCATCCCTAGTCCACATAGCCTCAAAACAAAAAGGCTTGTCAAGATTTGTGTTCTCCATGTGGGTATCTAAGAGGATTGGGTTGTGATCAGAATTCGCATTGACAAGATGCCAAATGCCTGCCTTAGGGAAGAGAGTCTGCCATTCTTGATCACACAAACATTGATCTAACCTCTGCCTAATATTTGCAAGACCTTCACATCTATTGGACCAGGTAAAGGACGGACCAATGAAATCTAGATCAATGGCACCCATATTATTTATAAAATCCCTAAGACTATTAATTGAGCTTTCCCCTACATGTTGTCCTCCTTTTTTCTCCTTTGAGCCCTTGATGCTATTAAAGTTACCCATTACTGCCCAAGGCCCTGAAAAAGACTTTGCCAAGTCTTCCACCTTTGCCCAAATTTTTTTCCTTTTGGCTCTTATAGGAGGACCATATACACAGAACAACATCCATGGAGATCTTTCTAGGTCAGAGTAGATTAGAGAAGCAATTAAATTGCTATCTGAATAGACAGTCTCCAAATCAACACCCATTCTCCAAAACAAAGCTAAACCCCCAGCTCGACCATTGGCTTCCACATAAAAGCAATCAAAGAAGTTTAAATGGGTTTTAATTCTATCAATTCTAGGAGATTTGATTTTTGTTTCAGATAAGAACACCAAATTCGGGTTTGAAACTCGTATTAGCTCCTTAAGAGCTCTAACTTTTGAATCTCTACCTATACCTCTACAATTCCAGGCTAAAATACGCATGGTGAGATGGATGGAAACCTTTGCTTGTCAACTCAACCCAAAAGGAGCAACAAAAGGACCAAGACCCAACATAAACTAGGCAAAATGAAGGGGAAGTATGAATCTTACCAAACAAGGGCGTCGATCCACTCACTGGCTGTGGATTTAGGGCTATTCCAGCAACCAAGACCCACGAACGGCAAAATACCCGTTGTACACAGACAACAAACCAGACCCACTGATGAGCAAAGATGGTCGCCTCCTTGAGCAAACTCGCGAGATTTGGGTATGAAATATGGGTATGAATACTGAGATTTTGGGGATAGATTGATGGGAAAATAAGATTTAGTTGAAAAGGACCCACAGTGAGAGTGGGGAGAAGAAACCACACAGAGGTGGTAGAGAAAGACCAGACGGAGGTGGAGAAAACCACACGGAGGTGAAGAGAAGGACCACACAGAGGTGGTAGAGAAAACCACACGAAGGTGGAGCCAACCTTCAATTCTCGGACTTTGGAATGGGTGCAAACATATATTTCACTTAGCACATCAATGTCATAAACTTGAACATTAAATTTTTTTTTTTTTTTTGGGAGATCATTATTACTTTAACAAATGGGTACTCTATCGCCACATTTTTGGAACCACTGCACCCAAAACAAAAACAAAAAATAAAAAAAAAAAAAAAATTGCAGCAATCTTTAAAAATGCCATAACTAGGTAAAAATGCTACATATAAAATTCTGGTTGAAAATTTTTTTATTATTCAAAATAAGCTGTGTCTAATCTTTAGACCAAACTCTCTCTGTCCCTGGATTTCTAGACTGTGTCATGGGTGGAAGTGGTTACAATTTGCTCTTTATTGACGACATATGCAAAATTCTTAAGTTCATGCTGGGGGGCCACAAGGGTGGATACAGTTGCAAAAATAAGTAGGATTAAGGCCACCTGTTTTCTGTAAGCACCGTCCAGTGCCTTTATACTGTTCAAAGCACTACTTTCCACAGTCGTAAAGGACACAGCTATTGGGATTCAATACTGTGCTAGTGATACATAGTGCACCGGCTTTGGGCACCATAATTGCAACTACAAAAAATGATGACAAGATCAACAACTTTCACCCACAAAAACAACAAATGTTACATTCAAACTAATAAAAAATAAAAAAAACCAAAGCCACTCACACAACATGTGTTTTGCGTAAGTGAGGAGGTTACTATTAATATAGCATATATAAAATAAAATAAAAGCCTTGGGCTATTTATTGACTTCTTATCATTTTATCACGTATACTTTTAAAAGCCTATATTTTCACATTCTAATTAAATTAAGTTTCATATTCTCTAAATATGTTTAATTAAATCAACTATATTATTTCATACAAAGTCATTAATTTACAGCTGTATTCATATATATAGACACACACACACACACACTAGACTCTTCCACTTGCGTTGTTGCACATGTTAACGATTTGTAAATATACAAAATAAATAAATACTTATATAGCCTTCTTTTGCTAGCTCTTTGTAAAGCTTTTCCTTCATTTTGTTAGGCAAGATAATGCAGTTACACATATCTTAGCTCAAAGAACAAGGCTTTCTTATCCACTCTTAGTCTAAATAGAGTTTATTCCTCTAAATATACATAATATTGTGACTTCTCATATACCAACATATTTATAAACTTCATAATGTTCTGTTTCTGAATAAATAAATTAAAAAAAACCCTTACCAGTGAAAACAAGGAAAACAAATAGGAATAAATGGAAAAAGGAAAGTTTAGCCATCTAATGCAGCGTAGGAGTGTAGAAGCAAAATATGTAACACACAATAACTACAACTATTCCACAAAAGATAAATTCTACAAGAATTATAGACTAGTAGGCAAAAGAATATGACAAAACCTCTCAATAGAAACTAACTTGATAAAAACTTGATGATCACCGTCTCCTCCTAAAGTGTATTTATAAAAGAGATTTTCACCTATGCTCTTCTGAAAAAGGTATGACAAAGTCTTAGTTCTACAAGAAATAGGAAAACCAAAAATCATAATTTATCTATTTAATCTTATCTAATTTATTATATCTAATCTAATTAAATGTATTGCAATTGTTGAGTAATGCTATGACATTCTTTTTATTGTGTCTTTAGCATTACTCAAACCAATTTGAAAAAAAAAAATGCTTAAAAGTCTTTTTTTTTTTTAAATTAAAAAAAATTATCTGCATAATTTTAAAATTTTACATATATAGCAAGAAAATTATATGACATTGTCCTCATAGATTTTGAGTTGTTTATAAAAATAAAAAAATAAAAAAACTTCCAATTTTTATTTTTGAAATTTGTTTCCCATAATTAAAAGTAATACAATTAGGGAAGAAATTCAAAAGTACAATAATAAACACAACTACTTTCTTCCCATAAATGTCTAATTATATCTAATCTAATTAAATTATCACAATTTGGAAAAAAATTCAAATGTTTTTTTATTTTTTAGTATTGCTGGGGACATAATAAAAAACCACAATAATTTCATAACTTTTCTAAATTACATTGCCAACTCATACAAGGTCCCAACACAATCTCCAATTTAAAATTTTAAAATGATATGGCATGCTAATTTTGGAATATTATGAGTTTTTGTTTTGTCCATAGCATTTACTCTCATTTTCCCCTCTTTTTCATCACATCACATCACATCTAATTTAATTTATTTATTTATATTATAAAAGTTGGATTCTCACAATTAGCTGATGTATACAATGAGGAAAAAATTGCCAAACAAACTATTCCTGAGAAAAATTTAGGCGCGTGGCACATGTTCAAAGTTATTTAATAAGTTAGACTGTTTTTAAAAGTCGAGTTTGGCAAACTCGATTTTGGGCTGGAAAACAGACACTATAGTGGCGTTTTTCTAGTGGCTATAGCAGCGTTTATAAAAAACGCCACTATAGTTCTAGTGGCTATAGCAGCGTTTATAAAAAACGCCACTATAGGGAACCTATAGTGGCGTTTTTGACAAACGCCACTAAAAAAAACGCCACTATTGTGTCTGTACTCCAGTCCAAAGTCGAGTTTGCCAAACTCGACTTTCAAAAACAGTCTAACTAACTAAATAAGTTTGAACGCATGCTGTCCGACCAAAATTTTTTAGAATTTTCACTGTTTGGCAAATTTTGCCATACAATGATGATACGTGTCATTTTGTCAAAGTATTTACACTTTTTTTGTCACACAGAGGTGTGCTCTTGGGAGCCGTTTCCTCCTTTGACTTTTCAAAAATCTCTCCTCCCTTATATAAATAAATATATATATATATATTGTAAATAAAATATAGTATAAATTTAGTTATAAATTTAAATAATGGCACCCTAGATTTTACTAAAAACATGTAACACATTTATTTAGATGATTAACACATTTAGGGTACATGGTATGTTCAAAACTACTATTTTTTTAAAAAAAATTCCTTAGCTTTGCTTATTAAATTTAACTATTTCTTATTATTTCCGCATTTTCTTAAGAGATGTTCAATTATCAATTTATCATCCTTTCTCTTGGAGCAGTCTATTGTTTATCTCATATTTAGTTATACAAAAATGCTTCAAAAAAAAAAAATACGATAATACAAGATTCTGAAGTATGATGGAAAATTTTTTTGAACAATTTTTTGAATAGCAAGCACATTCGTATGCACAATTAGTGGACAATATTTTTTAGACAACATATTTGACACAATTTTTTGAATAGGATATCTAACAATTTGGACAATTGATATATTTTGTAACAGCTCTTTGAATACCTTTTGTAACTAATGAAGCAACACAAAATCATTACATTCTATATTTGCATTTTGATTTGCTTCTAGTCTAACACAAATTATATTTGAAAATGATGAAATTTTTTTAAACGTAATGGTAAAGTTCATTTCTATAAACCATGAACTATGCAGTATTTAAAAACCAACAACTAAGTATCAAGCATCGAAAAGCAAGAAAAAAATAACCCCAATCACACTTACATCACCAGCCTTCACTACTCATAGCTAAAAACACCTAAAAAATAAAAATTCTCTCCAAAAAGACTCACATATATCATTTCACTTAAAAATATGGATGGCAATCCTGCCCAACCCAGCTTCGCCCCGCGTGGGTTTTTCCCACCCCGTAAAGGTAGTGGGGCGGGGATGGGGAAAAATTTTAGCCCTACACCATAAGTCGGGGCTGTGATGGGTTTAGACTTTTTAAAACCCACCCTTTCCCGCCCTACCTCGCATTGATAAAAGTTATAATTGTAAATTTTTCATACACTAAAACCCTACTATTTAAATAAATATATCAACATTAGCTTATTTTATTCTATCTAACGTGGCTCTTTGCCTCTATTTTGTTATTTGTTATACTATGAAATTTTTGTTTATGTTGTGATATTGTCTTATTAAATGCTTGGACAATATTATTTAATTTTTGCTAAAAATTAATTTGATTTGATGGATAAATTTAGTTGTAATTTCAAGTATATTTTTATTAATGAAATAGGTTTTATTAAAAAAATGTAAAGTTTGTGGGGAAAATTAACAAATAGTAGAGTTTTATGGGATAGGACGGGACTTCATGGAGCCTTAAGGGGTAAGTATGAGGTAAGAAAATTTTTTTCATCACGCGGGATAGGGCGGGAATAGGACAAGACAAAACTATGCAGGGCAAAGGTGAAGACCTCACCCTTCGACCATGTCCCGTCTCATTGCCATCCTTACTTAAAACTCTCTCAAAACAAAAGACAAAGCTTAACATTAAGGAGGCCCATATACACGCAAGGGAACTGAGATTTTTTATTATCCCAGATAACAAATCTGAAGGCAAAAATATGACCATAGGTCGGAGAAATGGAGAATTTGATAAGGAGGGTACAGTCACAATCACATCTATTAGCCACACTGTTTTTTGAAAGTACTAACTGTGTGACCCGTGGGATATAGTGGGCTCTTAGGCCAGTAGAATATAAGAGTTACATGGGCTTGTTAAGTATATGATCCATAAGTTTTGTGTTGCCTTCGGCAATAATATTGGTCCTCTTTGATGACAGTACTCAAAATCTACTTCGATTTGAGAAAACTCCTTAACCGAGCTGGACTTTAACCTTGTCTAGACTGGACAGGAGTGAAAAGAGACTTGGCTGGACTATGGGCCTCGAAGTGAAATATATGCTAGCACCCATTCCTAAGTCCAAGAATATAATTACAGATAAAGAGATCTATGATATGACTCAAACTCGTATTACTTTTTTTTTTTTTTTTTTGCTGATTAATTATGGGGGATAGAACCTCTGAGCTCATAAATACACATGGTATCGGGTACCACCAGGCTACAAGGCCCGGAAACTCGCATTACAAATTTATAACCATGATCCAATAATATTGGTCCTCTTTGATGACAGTACTCAAAATCTACTTCGGTTTGAGAAAACTCCTTAACCGAGCTGGACTTTAACCTTGTCTAGACTGGACAGGAGTGAAAAGAGACTTGGCTGGACTATGGGCCTCGAAGTGAAATATATGCTAGCACCCATTCCTAAGTCCAAGAATATAATTACAGATAAAGAGATCTGTGATATGACTCAAACTCGTATTACTTTTTTTTTTTTGCTGATTAATTATGGGGATAGAACCTCTGAGCTCATAAATACACACAGTATCGGGTACCACCAGGCTACAAGGCCCGGAAACTCGCATTACAAATTTATAACCATGATCCATGATCAACAAGATAATTTTAAGACTAAGGATATTAACACGAGTAAAACTAAACCTATAATCCAAAAAATTTTCTATTTGCAACTAAATAAACGAAGTATCTAAAATTTTTCTCAAATCATATCCAAATCATCAAATTTGAAAATACTAGTAGTTGGCATACTAAAATCCATGATTAGATCAAAAAATTTTGGCATCGACTATTGCTTCGTAAATACAAACATATCTACAAAGTTAAGTGAAAAACTATTAAAAATGAAAAGCAAAACTAAATAAAACTAAAACTAGCTCATGCAAAACTCAACTAAGGCTTCCAGTGCTCTTTAGAGCCCATGAAACTATGGTGTACACAAAAGACCCATTAACGTAACACATCTTCCTTGTCAACAATTGGAAACTTGCAATGCTACAATAGGATCCTCTTAGAATATAGATTAAACATTTCACCTTAAAAGGTCTTGAAGATCTACACTTATGTACCTTGGGTCCATATCTACCATGGACTGGTTTCAGATCTAAGCCCAAACGCACTAAAATAGTTGGATCGATTCTCATGGCTGTAGCTCTAGTACCCAATGGTTTTCTTCTCTTGTCTTCTGAACATTGGTGTTAGCACTGCAAGGATGGGCTTTCTCTTCTAGATCTAAAGTGCCCCTTTTGTGACTTTCATGGCTTTGAGGTGGATTTTTGGAAAGCACTAGATACTTGTTCTTTTTCAGTTGTATTGTTGTCTCCCTCCTACATATAAGGTTGTTAATTTTGTATTTTTAGCAAAACAATTGTCATTCTTTGGGTCTATCCCAACATTTACTTTGTAATTTTTTTTCATATTAAATTTATGCTTTTTTTAATAAAAGGAAAAAAATAAAATCAAGGCACCGACTTTCTTTTTATTTTTATTTCATTTTTGTTCTAACTTGCCCATACTTAATATTTCCATATGGAACAAAAAAATATTCCCAAAATTTTGACTTAGGGCTTAGTGAAATCCCAATCTCTCAACCCAATATTGTCCAATTCATTAGTGATGAAAACCAAACTTATTATAAAGTTAAGGGAGGAAATCAATATTTTAGCCTTAAAATATTTAAAGAATGAAGAAAAGTTTAGCTCTTCTCATTAATAAAATTTTATTTTTAAAAGTTTAACTCTAGAATAATTTAGAGTTATCTATTCTAGTCATTATCACTTTGTTTGTTTCAATTAAAAACCTTATATAAAGATAGTTTTCTGCATCTTTCAATGTTTGGTAAAATCAGAATAAATGAGTCAAAGAAAAACTATTTTGGTTAATAGAAAAAGTATGATTTATTTGTAGAGATTGTTTTCTATTAAATTTTTTTAGGAAAACAACTTTATCTCATAGAAAGTTAAATTAGAGAAGTTTGGAGATTGTTTTTCAACTTATTTAAGATTGCTACCAAACATTGAAAAATGAGATATTTTTCTAGAAAATACTTTTTAAAAAATGACCCATTTTCTAAAAAAAATGAAATAGTTTTCTAGAAAATACTTTCTAGAAAATAACCAATTTTCTAGAAAATATTATCATCGAAACAAACAAAGCATACATGTTGATTTATAAGACTATTAATTTTTCTTTTATTTAAATGAAATTATTTAAAAAAAAATTATGTAACCAAAACTACACATTAATGGACATTTCAATTATCCAAGAGTGGGTTAGAGTTAAATAGCTTTAAATCAATTTAAAATTAGAGTCATTATATGACCACAAATCAATTCTACTCATTTTTACAACTATTTTATGTGATAGATCATGATTAGGTTTCTTTTTTTTTTTTGAGAAAAAGATCATGATTAGTTAGATATCACATTTATACAAACCTATCACTTTACCTTCCTCTTCTTCTTCTTTTTATTTAATTTTTTTTTGGGACTTTAGAAATGGGTACGAAACTAGTTGTGAATTTGAGAATGTACTTGAAGAAAAATTTAAAATAATAGTAATGAATAATATATCTTTTGAAGACCAAAACAGAACGTTTAAACCGTTCATTGTAGTCTCTGGAACCATCGGGGACCCTTAGATTAGTTTCTACACTCTTTAAACCCTTTTCTCCGAACTCTCTAGAACCCATCTTTCTCTTTGTATGTCTCTCTCTCCACGCCATTAAAGCCCCCACACACCCGCTTTGAGATTCACACTCTAAACACACACATACAGTCTCTCTCTCTCTCTCTTTGTGTCTCTGTCTCTGTAAGCTTAGAATCCTTTTTTGTCTCTTATCTCTATCGCTTTTTTGAGATGGATGAGGACTTCGAAATGCCGACTGGGGCTGACGAGATGATGAACATGAACGAAGTCGACGATTTGGATCTCCCAGAAGACACTCCTCCCATTCTCAAAGTCGGTGAAGAGAAGGAGATCGGTAAACAAGGGTTGAAGAAGAAGCTTTTGAAAGAAGGTCAAAACTGGGAAACACCTGAAAATGGCGACGAGGTCGAAGGTGGGGTATTTTGTTTTTTTTTTTTTAATAATTGTTTTGCGTTTTTCGTGGTTTTTAAAGAATTGGGTTTTTTTTTTTTTTTTTTTTTTGTTGTTGTTGTTGTTGTTGAATTAATGGGTTTTTTGTTGTTGTTGATTTTAGTTCATTATACGGGGACTTTGCTTGATGGGACACAGTTCGATTCGAGTCGTGATAGAGGGACGCCTTTCAAGTTCACTCTCGGACAAGGTGAGTGAGCAAGCGATTTGGGTTTTTTTTTTTTCATTTTATTGAATTTGGAAATTGGGTTTTGGTTTTTGAGATTGTATGAGCATTGTGTTTTGGGTTCAAGTTGATTGGTAGCTCTATAATAAGAAAATGTTTCTTTTAATATTTTTGTTTGAAATTTGTTCCTTGCTATGAAGTACCATAAATTGTATGTTTTTGAGTAAATAAGTTGTTTATAAAAGGGAAAAAAAAAATTATATTGGGATGTTTCATGAATTGAGTTCTAGCTCAAATGATATTGAAATTACGTGTACTCTTTTTAACTATTCTATTTACTTATATTTGGAATTTGGGTGCTGATTATTTTGATTGTATGAGGCATTGTATTCAAATTGGAAGCTTGAATTCGTGTGTACTAGTAAACATGGTTAGTACCTCTATGATAAGAAACTGTTACTTTCTGAATTCTGTTTGAATTTTTTTCCTTGCTATGAAGTATAAAAAATAGCATGTTTTGGGTAAATAAGATGTTAAAAAAAGAAAAGCAAAAGAGATATTTCATGAATGGGTTCTAGCTCAAATTCTATCTCCTCTAAGAACAAGGTGCAGGGTGAGGTAGTTGATTTAAAACTGTGTAATTACCAATAAAGAAAGAAAAAAACCGTTAGGATTTCTCAAATTCAAGACTCTGTGTGTGAACAAAGTAATATTGATTTAAATCGGTGGAACAAAAAAGAGTAGAGGAAGATAAAAAATAACATTAAATAGAATTAGTAAAAACGATGCTTAATTAGGAAGTCACTAGGAGTATTACTTCAAATTAAATTGAATGGCGAAAAGAATACATGTGGCTGATCCTAACTAGTCTATTGAGGATCCATAGTCGATACCAAAATTTTAGGGTTAAGGCTTGGTAGTTGTTGTATGAGATGAAAGTAGCATTGAGTTGTTTCTGCTAGCTATTAGTAAAATTCCATCTGTTGTGATTTTTTATGGTCCCAAAAAATATCGGGTCAGTGGAAAAGAAGACTCTACTTTTCCGCTTTCATGAATTTGAAAAGGAAATAAAATGGAAAAACTTACACACACCACAGGGAACAATGAGGGAAAGAGATAAGGGTAAAATCAATTAAGAAATGGTTTTTTTAAGTGAGTACAAGAGACAACCAAATCTAACCAGTGAAGGAAAATTCAGGGTACTATTGAACGCAAGATAATTCAGATAGATGGGGCTGACAGAAAATATATGGGACAAAATGGACAGAGCTTGCTTCAGTTTTCCAGATTCTCCAAGCTGCTTCAGTATTGTGTATTCTGTGTTGTTGACCTATGTTTTTATTTTGGTGAAAAACTACTTCCTCCCCCATAGTATAAGGCTAGTTCACAATTCCCACCCTTATCTTGGAAGCCAACCAATTTCCCCCCTTTATGTTTGAAAATGAGCAAATATCCCCACTCCGATACCTCAGTTAAATCCAACAAAATCACAACGATTACAAATTCAATCCAAGAATACAATGCAATTCTCAACTTTCTCTTCTTTGTGGTGTATGAGTATGACTAATACAATGCAATTCTCAACTTTCTCTTCTTTGTGGTGTATGAGTATGACTAATAATTTCTTCCCATTGGATTTAACTGAGAAAATAATGTAATGGGGGTATTTGCTCATTTCTCAAACATAGAGGGGGAAATTGTGAACTACCCTAAACATAAAAGGGGGAAAGTGCATTTTCCCCTTTTATTTTTATGTTGATACCCGGGCATTCTAGGAGTGTGGCATTAGTTTTTAAGTATTTCCATAACAAGTGGTTGTGCTGGATTCTGATACCTGTGCTTACTTTGAAAGTGGACAATCACCCTAAGAATCATTGATACAGACATGGATATGAGTCATATGACAACATGAGACACCACATGATAATGCTTGAAAAATTAGGACACGACATCTTTGGGGATATAACAAGTTAATTTTAGTTTTTAAAATAACAACTATTAAAAACATATATATATGTATATATATATATATATTATTTGATGTTAAAGAATTATATTTTTTTCCAACCTAGAAAACACACTAAGTATACGTATGCAATGGTGTCTCATCTGACACGGGACACATTGAGAATTTTGTAGTGTCTGTGCTTCTTAGTTGTATGTGGATAGGTGCTGCATCAATAGAAAAGTTTCTCATGTACATGCTGGCTTTAATCCAGTCATGATGCACCAATAAATGAGCGTGAATGCATAATCCAGTAGCATGAATATTGAAAGCTGATAACCACCCAATATACATTGTTCTGCACAATATTAGTGAAGGGTCAAGTCAAATTTTGAGTTTTTCCCTTGTTCCTTCTTAAATGTCCGTTTCTTGCTCTCTCATTACGCTTGGTGTGTGCACATGTCTGTGTTCTAATTGTAAACTCACCCCCCCCCCCCCCCCCCCCCCCCCCCCCCCCAAAAAAAAAAAAAAAAAAAAAAAAAAAAAAAAAAAGTGGTGAATACTGATGGAGAAGCTACAGATGCAAAGGTACAGTAAAATGTGGTGGCTCAGTACCAGTTTGCCACTGATGGAATAATATGCATTGATTGGAAGGTTGAGCATATGCCATGGAACATGTCGAAAGTAAAAATTAAAAAAGAAAAAGAGGTAAGTCTGTAGAATATGATGAGACCATGTCAAATTGGATGGAAGTTTTGGTACCCAGAAATAATTAAGAGATCAATTATATGGGGGGTTTCATTTTTTATTGCCTTTGGAGCTGATAATGTTCAAGGGGAAATGTGTCTGGCTTGAGGCATCTTCCAATCATGTTCTCACATTATCAAACCTTTGTCAATGTTGAGTCCACATCAAGCTCTTTCATGATCTGTTATAGGAAACACAGTTAATTATGTGCAGACCTCTCTCAAACGAGGAAAGAGATTTAAAAATTGCTTTGCCTTTTGGGGTTGTAGTTACACCATATGCCTTTGTTATCCTACCTCAGTACTTGAAACTTGGAAGATCTCAGGGGTGCTCTATTTTTGTTGCTAAATGATTACCATTATGTGAAGAAAAATAGGAGGAAGGATATCCTTTTGTGTTTCCCATTATAGTCTGTCTCTCTATAATACCAGCTCTTAATTATTTTAGGATTGCTTGTAATTTTACTCTACAACTTATTTAATTGCTGTCTATGAAGACTGGTCCCTCTAGTTATTCCTTGTTTTCATTTTACATGATGTCATACTGGTGGCCCTTGTTGAAGGTTAGAGATTTGAACTTACATGACATTCTTTTTGGTTGTGATGGCAGGACAAGTAATCAAAGGATGGGATCTGGGTATCAAAACTATGAAGAAAGGTGAAAATGCCTTATTTACCATTCCTCCTGAGCTAGCTTATGGTGAGTCTGGTTCTCCTCCAACCATTCCACCAAATGCCACTTTGCAATTCGATGTTGAGTTGCTGTCTTGGACTAGTGTCAAGGACATATGTAAGGATGGTGGAATATTTAAGAAGATTCTCACTGAAGGAGAGAAATGGGAGAATCCAAAGGACCTTGATGAAGTGTTAGGTACAGTATACTTTTCCAACTTCTTTGAATTTTTTTTTCTCAATTGTTGTACTCTTTTAAGTGACATTGTTATAACTTATAATTCCATCTTTATTTCTTTTTTTGATAAGTAATTCCATCTTTATTTCATTGCAGTTAAGTATGAAGTTCGCCTTGAGGATGGAACTCTCATTGCAAAATCTGAGGGAGTGGAATTCACCGTTAAAGAGGGTATGTTACTTGTCCTTCTACAGAACCAAGACCCTTTGAGGTCAGTGTTGGTTTTGCATATTTAATTTAATTTCCACTTATGAACAGGTTGTTTCTGCCCTGCACTGTCCAAGGCTGTTAAAACAATGAAGAAGGGGGAAAAGGTGCTTTTGACAGTGAAGCCACAATGTAAGTTGTCTTCTTGAAGTCCAGTTATATAGCAGCCATGTATTTGATTGTGTTTTTCTTATTTTGTTGACTATTGGTTGCAGATGGATTTGGGGAAAAGGGTCGCCCAGCTTCTGGTGATCAAGGTGCAGTCCCACCAAATGCAACACTGCAGATAACTCTTGAATTGGTATCATGGAAGACTGTATCAGAAATCATTGATGACAAGAAGGTTATAAAGAAGATCCTGAAGGAAGGAGAGGGCTATGAGCGTCCAAATGATGGATCTGTTGTCAAATGTTAGTGTTAAATTTTTTTAGAAGTAAATGTGTTCTTTTACCTATGCTAGATTGTATGGTTCCTGATGAGTTCCATTATTTTGCATCTGGCAGTGAAATTGATTGGTAAACTGCAAGATGGTACTGTATTTTTAAAGAAAGGCCATGGAGATGGAGATGAGCTGTTTGAATTCAAGACAGATGATGGTAAAAACTGGAGCCACCCTTTCTTGGTTACTGATTTTGTTCACTTTTGAGCTGTGTATTGACTGACTTGAGGACTGGATTTGTTGGTAGAGCAAGTTATTGATGGGCTTGATAAAGCTGTGATGACAATGAAGAAGGGTGAGGTAGCCTTGTTGACTATAGCCCCGGAGTATGCTTTTGGGTCCTCTGAATCACAGCAGGAGTTGGCTGTGGTTCCTCCCAACTCCACTGTGTCCTATGAGGTTGAGATGGTATCTTTTGACAAGGTTAGTTGTATGGGCTTTGATTCAGTTGTAAAGACGTTTTAATTTCATTGGGTTATGTTATAAAAATGTGTGGGTTTTGAATTCAATTTATTATAATGGTTTTTCTTTTAGGAGAAGGAATCATGGGATATGAACACTCCAGAAAAAATTGAAGCCGCTGGTAAAAAGAAGGAAGAAGGAAATTTATTGTTCAAGGCTGGTAAATATGCAAAGGCTTCCAAGAAATATGAGAAGGTACACATTATAAGGAGCTTGTGACATGACAAGCAATTTTACTTGAATCACTGTTTTTGGTTGTGATATGCCCGGACTAAGTCCATCTTTCATTTGTGTAGGCTGTGAAGTACATTGATTATGACTCGGCCTTTGAAGAGGAGGACAAAAAGCAGTCTAAAGCATTGAAGGTTGCATGCAATCTGAACAATGCAGCTTGCAAGTTGAAGTTAAGAGAGTACAAGGAGGCTGAAAAATTGTGCACCAAGGTTATATACTTTGGTTTAATGTTTTGGCTTGTCTTTTAGTCTATATTACATTTATACTAATTGCTTGTGAATATGCAGGTGTTAGAGCTTGAGAGTAGAAATGTTAAGGCTCTTTACAGAAGGGCTCAGGCATATATTCAACTGGCAGACTTGGATTTAGCCGAATTTGATATCAAGAAAGCTCTTGAGATTGACCCTGACAACAGGTTTGTGACATCTCTATTTCTAGAATAGCCCACAGTTGCTAACAGTAATAGGTCTTGTTCAAAATGTACACGAACATTAAAGACTAGGATGAGACTAAATATACACAAATTTCCGTCCATCCCTCTGATTTGTTGCTTTTGTTATGTTGAAATAGGGATGTGAAGCTTGAGTACAAAACCTTGAAGGAGAAGGTCAAGGAATACAATAAGAAAGAGGCCAAGTTTTATGGCAACATGTTTGCCAAGCTAAATAAGTTGGAGCCTCATGAATCAGATGTAAGTAAATTCTGCATTTACTACTATACTTGCTGTGATGAGTATATTGAGGTTGGCTGTGTTGCTTAAACTTGTGTTGTCTTGTATATGCAGAAAGCTGCAGCTAAGGAAGCTGAGCCAATGAGTGTAGACAGCAAGGCATAAATGGAGTGCAACACGAACTTTGATTTCTTTCTTATAAGAGTGAATCCCTCATTTTAGTGGTTTACTGCTCTTTGTTTCCCTTTGATAAATAGGACTTGCTCTTGGCGTAGAGGTTGAAATGAATTTTCTGCACTGGGGATTATTGACATAAATTTTTACTTGTGAACTCTTATTAATAGAAGAAACTTGTGATGAACTAATGTGGGTTTTGATTTTTTTTTTTTTTTTCCTGAGGTTTTTCTTTTCCTTACTATTTGATAGGTCTTTACTTTAGTTGGTATTGAAGGAAGATGAAAATGTGAGAGGAAAGAAAAGATGAGAAGGATAGAAAAAAATGGAGGGAAAAATAATTCGACACTTTATATGCAAGTGTTTGGTAGGAGAGAATCGAGAGATGGGGTGATGGAGGATGAAAAAGTTGAAGTAATTGTTATATCCTTGTGTTAAATTGTATTCAATTAATTAAAAACTAAAATAGTACCTCCGGCTATTGTTCTTTCAAGAAGAAGGTCAAGGACTCGTGGGGAGTATGTAATTAACTAGTTATTAATCCAAAGAAAACGGTGTGTCTAGTGGAGGTTAGCCAAAAAGTGTCTTTAGCTCGCTAGCACCCGGAGTTCTAAAATCATATTCATTTTACACTAAAAATCATATTCATTCTATCTATTTGCTTTTTTCTAAACATTTTATCTATTTCAGCACATTATTTTACAGCTTACTCTACATCTCATATCTTATTTTTCACGTTATACTCAATACTATTCATTTATTTATATATTTATTCATCTCTCTCTCTCTCTCTTCTAAGCCAGCAAACCCCACATAACTAACCACAAAACTCAACCAGCCACCTCCACAATCAGCCCTTGCCATTGCTACCGCCAAAATGACCCAAGCTTCACGCACAAAACCCACAACCCATCAAGTGACCCACAAGCTCAACCGATCAAACAACTCACAACCCTGCAATCATCAACCAATGTTAATCCACCTCATTGCCGCCGTCAACACTGATCCATCTACACAACCAACATAGAGCGAGGCACGAACAACCAACCTCCAATAGCCACCACCAACATTGAACCAAAACTTAACCAACAAAAACCAACCACTGCCAACTAAAATCGCAACCTACAACACAACCCACTATACGCTAACCTAATCACCAATCCACTGCCACCCAAAATTGTGAGCAAGAGAGAGAAGAGAGGGTTAGAAGAGAGATGGTGAATAAAAAAAGAGTTTTTGAGTTTACAACTGACCTACAATAACTTCTACATTTAAGAAATTAATGTAGCAAAGTTCAAAAAAATTTTAAGAATACACCTAGATGTAGCTAGGATTTTGGTGCTACGGGTGTAAAAAATAGCATTTTGGGGGGTTTTTACACCCCTTTCATCTTTTTCACTTTAATTGAATGCATTTTGAAGTATTTTTCTAGAGACAAAATAATATTCGTAACAACTAAGGTGACAACTAAGTTGATATTGGTAGGTAAAAATATAATGTTAGTTGTGGCCATAGATGTGAGAATTAGTAAAAATTGTTAACTCAATTATTGTAAAAATGTCATAAAATTTGTTATGCCTATAGCATTAATCATTTATTAATGGATGATTAATGCCCTTGTCATGTCTTTATTTTGACTATCATATAAAAGCAAGGCCAATGATTAGAAATTTAGAAGTTCTATTGGTTCATCTTCGTGGTCAATATTGCAATACATAATCAATTATCTTATTGTGTCCACTCTTCATTGTGAGCTTTCTTCCTGCCAGGGTGCCATTGAAGGGTCTTCAGTCTTTTAACCCTCCCTTTTATATTTTCATCTACCTTTGCTTCTCTCATTTAGTTCCCTCATATTCCCTATTCCAAACAATCCAGCCCCCTTTCTCCTTTCTTGGTATTGCAATATTTGACAGTAACTAATGGATATCAATAACTTTTCATATATGTTGAGTTTGACTTTATTGCATTTGGTGAATTCTCGACACCCTGATTGACTTGCCATGCCATCAATCCAAGCTACCACTAACTCATCTTTAACTAAGTTTATCTGACACACCATAATTTTCCTAATCAAGTTATAAATTCCAAGGTTTAAACTAACAAAATCAAAAAGTTAAAATTTAATTTGAACAGGAGCAAAATCTCGAATTGTTATTTTTCCCATAAAAAAACATACTCTTTTTTTTAATTTTTTTGAGAAAAAAAAATACTCTAGACCTCGCAAACGGATCAAGTTGGGTTGAGTTAATAATAATAACAAATAATATGATCATATATATATATATCATTTCTTTCAATACAAATAACAAAATACTCAAAAATGAAATTTAAATAATACATAAATTTTTAAATTTACATAATTCATAATTCACTAATCCTTAAATAAAAAAATACTTAAGGTTGTGGATCATAATTTTTTTTGTTAGTTTCAATATATGATCATCTAAAGAGTAAGACTTTTTTTTTTTAAAAAAAAAAAAAATAGAATTTCTACTCTAACTTAATTTAAGCGTATATGTGTGTAAAACTCCCTCCTGGAGACTTGAATCCCAGCCCTTGTCCCCCACACTTCACAAACACTTATATTTGTAGAGTGATTACCGCACCAAGAGTGCGCGGTGGTATAAGAGTAAGACTTAGATACAATATTTATGTGCTGTTCTTTAGATTCCCTCTTAAGATTTTGCTATATAGATTTTTTCTCATGGAATAGAAGTATATTTTTTAGTTAAGTAGTCATATAGCTGAATCTTAAGAGAAAAACTTAAAGAACAGTATTTAAAGTACTGTATATAAATTTTGTCCTCATCATAAATACTAAATGACATGGTTTAATGCTAAAAGTTGATTTAAAAGCACCTGTAAGAGATCGTGTCCATTAAAAAGAGTTTAATTATTTGAGTGTAATTCTTTTTCCACTAAATGAGAACATCCAATTTTGCAAATTGCTTTCAAGAAAGAATTTTATTTTTTATTTTTTTTTTAATTTCACTTATTTAAAAAATGGCTTAGGCTAGGTATAGGTTGACCAAACATTTCAATGGGTCAAATACAAGTTCACTTGTTTTCCCTATTGATTGGTTAATCCTAATCTCCAAGGGTGTGTAGCGAACCTGTCAAAACCAACTCGATTTAACATAACCTGGTTAGTCGGTTTTTAGGTGTTAATGGGTTGGGTTGAGTTGTGAAATTTGTTTTTATAGTGGGTCAAGTTGGGTTTGGATCATAAGATTTACAAATCCGCCTAACGCAATCCAATCTACCTATGTTTAATATACATTTAAAATTTAAAAAATATATTTAAAAATATATCATACAATTTTGTTATTTGTTTTTTTACCTCTCTTCCTAAATAAAACTCAAACCCTAAGTTCTCTTGATATAATTTGTGTTAATTCAGTGTTATACTCAAGATTATTTGGTCATAATTTTGCTCTTATTTGCACTGATAGAGTTTTAATTATCAATTTAATATTAATAATAGTAATTAAAAAAAAAAATCTATCCAACCCATAGATTCAACCCAATCCATGTAAGTTGAGTTGGATTGGGTTAAACCCTTGCGATGATTTGGATTTTTTAAAACCCATCATGGTAAATTAGGTTGAAAAAACCATTCAACCCAACCCAATCCGACCATGCTAATTCTAGTAATTTCCCTTCCGAACCAAAAATTAAAATAATAATAATAAAAAAATGTACAAACTATTTTTTTCTTCTCTTTTTAAGTATAATCTGAAATGACAAAAACACCCTCCTCTCGAAATTGCGTGAAAGAGCACTAGGGTTTCATATTTAAGCCCAGACAACCAAGGTTTTAACATTTATAGAGAGAGAGAGAGAGAGAGAGAGAGAGAGAGAGAGCACTTCGCTGCGGGGCCAAGATGGGTAGGATCTTCGAGACCCTTTACGCTCTATGATCTGATGAAACTTATGAATATTTGATATCCTCCATTTTCTCAGGATCCAAACATAAACCACAAAAATAAGCAAGCTTTTTTTTTTGGGTATATATATATTTTTTCCTATCTCTCATGGAATTCCCACTGTTTTGTTTGTTTTGTCAGGTATCTCAAGAGACTCTATGCACAAGAGACGTGCCACTGGTGGCAAGAAGAAAGCTTGGAGAAAGAAGCGCAAGTATTACCCTTTTCCCTTTATCCTTACATATATTTGTGTGTATGATATGTATGATTGTGTTTATATTTAAAGCTATTGATATCTTTTATGGATACCCATTTGGGTATTTGTTTGGCTGCTGGGAAATCTGGGAAAACGCAAGTCAATGAAAATGTGGTATAATCACTGATGAAAATGTTTTATGGGTACCCATTTGGGTATTAGTTTCTGGGGGTCTTTTAGGTGTTAAGGAAATCTGAGATGGGATTTTGTCTATTTTTGGTCTTTTATTTTGTGATAACAAAAGCTGAACTGTTCCATTATCGTTTGAATTTTGGCATCTTGGACTTTTGGTGTACAGATGGATGATATATGCTTGTTTAATTAACATTATGCTGGTAGATAGAATCCTATAAATTTGCAATGCAGGAATTATAATGAAAATAAAACTGTTGTAGAATTAGGATATTTAGAATGTTCTGAAAATTTGTGCTGCAATTTGTAATTTTTGGCATAAACCATAACAACTTAATGAAAATTGAATGGCTAAAAATTTCTACTGGGCTGAATTTATCTGTGGTTGTTTAGATTTGGATTTATTTATGTTTTGATCCTGACATGGTAAGATTTGACAACTATCAAAGTAATTGGGGATGGGCTCATTCATAAGGAATTCTCTCTTCAATGACTTTTATCAGCCATTGAATCCTGTCATTTCAACCTCAAACAAAGAATCAAGAAATTATTTTAAAAGTGATCTGGGAACTTACCTATGTGCTAGGTGCCTTTAGGAAGACATTTGTCTTTGGTGCTTAGGTGAATGCCTCTTCTCTGTATATTGCACCTGGACCAAATAGTCCCTCAAGGAATGAATTTTTTTTTATAGCTACAATGGGAGGTGAATTTTGTCCATGTCATGTATATTTTGTTCAGTAAAAGTATTTTAGAAAGTGGGGTTGGGTTGTGTAGGTCCCTTCATGTCAAACTAAATGTCTAAAACCATTGGGAGAATAGACAATTAGTTTTGAAGAATGTTTGCAAATCTATTTTCTGATATGCGTTAATTGATTTTTACCAATTTTTTTTGGCTTAGCTAAGTTGAGGTGGCCCACCTTGTTGTCTTCATATTCCTACCATTTGATTGGTCTGTTTCATCTCTTCAACTACATATGCATTTTGCGGGGTTATAAGAGTTCCAGCCATTCAATATTAATCTTGTTTTTTAGCTTTTGCCATATTTCTCATACATATTTTGGATCATTAGATGGTAGCAAAGCTATGATGACTATTTTAGTTGATATTTGAGGTTGGAAAGACCTCTAACATGGGTAAACTTATTGGCTGGTTACTCAAACTTCACATTGTTGCAGGTTACTGAGCACCATATTATGAGTTCTTACACTTTTCTCTGATAATGCTTTAATCCATGCTCTATTATGTTTTTATATAATTTTTGCTTATCTAATTCTTTATTGATTTATTAAGGTATGAACTTGGTCGCCAGCCAGCAAATACTAAGCTCTCAAGCAACAAGACAGTAAGGAGAATCCGTGTGAGAGGTGGAAATGTGAAGTGGAGGGCCCTTAGATTGGATACAGGGAATTTTTCATGGGGTAGTGAGGCTGTCACTCGCAAAACCCGTCTCCTTGATGTGGTTTACAATGCCTCAAACAACGAACTTGTTAGGACACAAACTCTGGTGAAGAGTGCCATTGTTCAAGTCGATGCAGCTCCATTTAAGCAATGGTACCTTCAACACTATGGTGTTGATGTTGGTAGGAAGAAGAAGGTGACCACTAAGAAGGAAACCACAGAGGTGATATATGATTGTGAAATTTTGTTACAGAAAAAAAAAAAATCATATGTTTGTCTAAATGTTGTTTATGAATTTAGCATTTTGTCTTGTGGTATCCATTAAGTGTGATATGTCAATATGATAATATGCCTTGGTCTATTCACCTTCATTATGCTCTATATTCCTCCTTTATCCGTCCCAAAAAGAACCACTATTTGTTTGATAAGTAAGCATTTATATTGTAGTTAGAGGCATTTAAATTTTATCCGAACATATAAGATATAGCCAAAAAAAAAAAACGATATATTTATTGATAAATGCCTTTTGTTTCCTGTTTTTCTCTGCTGGTGTTTAAGTCATACATTTCTTATTTAAATTAAGTTAGAAGCCAGTGCTGCAGTAATTGAATTATTCTGGGCTTTGGTAATTATTTCTGATCTTTACATGAATTCATTAGCTTTTATATTGGTATAAAAAAGTATGTGTTCTAAAGTGAGTATGGACTATGCCCATTGATAGTAAGCTGGTTTATTGCTGGTTTAACTGAATCTACTATACTACTGCACTTTTATAATTTAAAGTGGATTACATGATTGATGTAATGTGTACTACTTTCTCAAAATTGTCCCACCTTTTCTCTTGTTTGTCTAAATGTATTTTTTTGTTAGGGTTTTCTACTTTTATTTCACTCATTTTATTAACCTTTTCCCTTCTCATCTTATAATTATTGGAATTGAACTTTATAAATTTCTACATGATAATATGTCAAGCTCCCTTAATGTATTCCTACCATCAAAATATTTTAATTAATAGACATTACAAATAATCCAGGTGACACCATAGACACCACATGCTACTCTCCTGTCTCTTTCGCATGTTATCCACTAGATGCATTCTTTAAGTTTTGATTTTGTTCTGTCTATTCTGATTTTTCAGTTTCCAAAAGAAATTGACATTTTTTGTTTTTGGGCAACAATTATAGGAGGGGGAAGGTGCTGCTACAGCTACAGAGGAAATTAAGAAGAGCAATCATGTTCAGAGGAAGATTGAGAAGCGCCAGAAAGATCGTCAACTTGATCCTCATATTGAAGAGCAGTTTGGTTCTGGTAGGTTGTTGGCCTGCATCTCTTCCCGACCTGGTCAATGTGGCAGAGCTGATGGGTAAGCTTAATTAGACCGAAGGTTTCTGAGATTACCTTTGTTATGTATCTTTTGTTTTACCAATCATTGAACTTTTTTTTTTCCCTGGTAGGTACATATTGGAAGGGAAAGAACTTGAATTCTATATGAAGAAACTCCAGCGGAAGAAGGGAAAGGCTGGTGCTGGTGCTTAATTGTACTGTGTTGGTGTTTTGATGTTGCCTATATTGAATCTTTATTTTTAGGCTATAGCTTCCATTGAAGAAGAGGCTTTTGCTAAGCATTTTTGCTGTTACCTGATTGGTGACCGCTTGAACGATGTCAATTGTTGTGGCATCATCTCTTAAAACATTTTTGGCAACACATTGGGTTTAATTCATTTATTACGGGGCCTTTTATTTTTCTCTATCTGATGGTTTTTTTTTTGCTGAATATTCTATCTGATGATTGTTTGTGGTTGCTTTGAAGCGGTTATCCGTCCTTCTTAAATAATAAGATTGAATCGAAAAGAATAATGTGATAAAGAGTATGATAAATTCTTGGAGAAGAAAGAAACTATTTTATCATTTAACATCTCTGTAAAATTCCATCAAATCGAAGTGATATTAGAAACACATGGGTTTAGTTGGTAACGCCTCAAATTCTCGTAAAAATATATCATTGGGTAATCACGTTACTATTATTCAAACTGGTATGAAAGGTATAGCTGCTTGTCTTGTAAAGTGATATCAAGTACATATTATCGACAAAAAAAAAAAAAGTGATATTAAGTCCGTGCTTGGATGGAAGGTGCGGCTGTTTTGTTCAAACTAGTGTCAGTTGTGTGAAAGGTACGGATTTGGAAATACCAGTGAAAAACTTGCTAAGGAGATTAAATTATACATGGCAAACCTCAAGGGAAGGCTTAAATGGATTAATTCCAAACGGTGTTGTAGTTGAGAATAATGAATAGCTGAAAGTGCAACCATCTGCTAAGGAGGTTAGTTTCTCCAAACCACCCCCACCCCCCAACCAAAAAAAAAAACCCGCTAAGGAGATTAAGAAAACAAAATTCATTATGGAGTCCCACAAAGCACCGAGTCTAGATGGTTTATCTCATTATTCTTTAACCATTACTAGGATATCATTGTGTAATTGTTGTTGCGTCTAGTTTCATCTCTGAAGGATTCACGCTGAAGAAATTTAATCATACATTTTTTTTTGGACGTAAAATAAAAATATGTTTATTATGAATTTGATTCCTAAGGGTGACAAAGCTGCTATGGTGAACCATTAGACCAATTAGTCTTTATAATGTCTACGAGGCTATTTTCAAAATCCTTGCAATCGATTCAACCCCTTTCTACCCAGGTGATATCTCAATGGCAAGTAATGCTTATTCCTGGAAGAAAAATCTAGGATAATTGCTTAATTGCTGAAGAGACCATCCATTCCATGGAAAGGAAAAGGGGAAAAAAAGAGAGAAGAAAATGGTGGATTGGTTTGATCCTTGAGATGGAAAAGCCTTTGATAAGCTCTAGTAGATGCTTTGGATTTTCAGATGAATGAATAAGATGGGTGGAACAATGCATAACAACATAATTTTTTATATCCTACTTAATGGGCCTTTATATATATATATATAACAGTGATAGGTGAATAGTGACAAATGAATAGTAAAAGTGAATATTTCTTCTTTTGACTTCAATCTTTGGAGAATCCTACGGAGGATATGTAGAGATAATTGTTCTTCTTTTGACTTCAATCTTTGGGGAATCCTACAGAGGATATGTAGAGATAATTGTTGTTCTTTTGTGCCAATAATACCAAATGAGCACCATTATTTGGGAATCTTTAGAAGCACTATTTTGGTGGGAAAGAGGCTTTGAGCAGTGGTAAATATTGAAGTGTTTTGGCCATTGTGCAAGCCAGACAAATAGGAGAATCAATACCAATCTTCCGCCAAATTCGCTTCAAACAGTTCCGGATTGTAGGGGATTTCAACAACGTATTCTTCAAAAATATTGTAGCATTTTGGCCTTTGTGCAAGCCAGAGAGGGGAATCAATAGTAGCAATAGTAGTAGCCTAGGGAAGCTACTCATCAATCAGTGGAAGGAGCATCGGATGGATAACCATCATAAGGATCCCATGGAGAATTATCATCACATGCATGCTCATGATAGATAGCATATTATATATATATATATATATATATTGATATATTTATATTTATATATATAAAAGAAAGTGTTTGGGAGGCTACAAGATGTTTCTGGGACTTTTTTTAAAAAAAATTTAATTATTTATTTCTTTATTTTAAAAGGTTGAACACTCTTATTCTCATTCACCTCTTTCTTGGAACCATTCTCCGTTGACGTTAGCATCTGTGTTATGATTATCATAGTAAGGGTCATTGTGGTCAATCAGAAGGAGATTGGATAGTTCCTAAAGGTTGTCATGTGGCCATTGTTGTTTGTAAGCTTTTGGAGTATTTGGGCCTGTTTCACATAAAGTTTTCATATTGAGAGTTTTTGTCCTGCTGAGAGCTTTCTCACAACATGACGAGGAAGGGTCCATATGCAAATGGAGGGAGTCATATGGGTTATATATATAGATATATTTGATAAATCCCTTGTCCTTGTTTTTGTTTAATTTTAGTAGTTTAGGTTCTTCTTCTCCAAAGAGTCATTTTGGTCAGTTTAAAGGCATCAAAGTTCATAGCAAGAGCCCTCCAATTTGAAGATGATTTATTATCTTCATTCACAAAAGTTAGGAGGGGCATGAAGCAGTGAAGTTGTGTTTGCAATGTTATATGAGCGTGTGAGGTCAAGTTGTTAACTACTTAAAATCCTCTATCTTTTTCAGCAGAAACTAGGCAGATTTGATTGTTTTAGGTTGGCTGCTTGCATGAACCTAAAGTTAAAGCCAAGTTGCAAGGTTGGAAATGAAAACAAAAATTCTATCTCAAGCTGCAGCCTACAATGCTAGACAAAGTGCAACTTTCATTTTGTATTGGGATATATCACACCACTCTTGGCTTACTCCTGTGTAAGATGGGTGTAATATATCTTTTGCAATGTCAAATACCTTCTCAAGAAAGTGGGTATCCATGTACCTACAATAATGGCTTCTTTTATAAGGCAGGAGAAATTTCATCATATCATCCTCCTGTAAGCTTTACTAATTAAAATTCAATTCTCTTCACGGCCAGCCATTCAGAGATACAACTAATAAAGCTACAAGAAGTTACAGTTCCTACTTCCAAAGAAAGCCTTCGTTGTTGATGTGAAAAGTACCCGGTTGGTTGAAGAGTGGAACAGAAACAAAAGAATATAAGTCAGTAGTACCACATCTTATAAAAGAGAGGGGAGGAAAGCAAAGCTTGAAGATAAAAGACGAAGGCAGAGACGATGCAAAGCGTACCTTTCTCGGCCTTTTGGAGAAGATCAAGTGTAGTATCTGTTCTTATTAGGTTAATATCTGATATGTGGGTCATTGGCCAAGCGCTGCACTATAGCTCGGGCCTGGCGCACCCCACAAATTCTAGTTCAAAATATTACAAAATTTGGTTGTCCTGCCGACCTGTTTGGATAATATTCGTGTGGGTTCTTGTTTTACAAGAGAAATAATATGTTCATAATATTTTTATTACAAATTCATAGTAAATTCTAAGTGGTAAGTTGTTATTATTGGAACAAAAAAATAATAATTTTATAACAAATTCAAAACAAATTCTAAGTGGCAAGTTGTTATTATTAAAGCAAAAAAGTAATATTAATGTTAAATTCAAATTTAAACCAATAACAACTAACTACCTATGATTTTTTGAGAAAATGTTGTAGACGTAACACCTCTCTTTACTTAATGGTTTCTAGTTTCCTACCAAAGGAGATATTATTCCACTAACTATTTGGGAACTATGGGGTTAATGTACATTTCTTTTTTTGATTTAGTTATTTCTATAATTATAAGTGTACATATTTATTCATTTAATAAACCTTGTTGAACTAAGTAGTCAAAGAATTGAAAAAGTTTTGTTTTTGTTTTTATCTGTTGAATCAGAGATTTTTATTGTTGAACAATTGGATTGGTTTGGTTTTTTTTGAGCTGATTGAGAGTTCGATCGGTCTGATCTAATTTGTAAAACCATGGTATAAATATGCATAATACTACTAGAAGATGTACATCTGAAATGCAGTGGCACTCATTTGAGTTCAAAGGGGCAAACATCAAAAGATAATATTGAAAATAGTAACTTCAAGAGCTTAATCCAAGTGCATTAAGTTTAAACAAGTAATTGATTAATTTATTTTTAAACTTGTAATTTGATCACTCAAAATAAATCAATGTAAAAGTGTTAAAAAGTATAGCAATACATCTTGAAAGTTCTATAATGCCTCACTATCTTGATTGCTTTTAGAAAATTATGTTGGATTTAAACTCTCTTTGAATTCTTTCTCTATTATTCTAATTATTTAAAGTCGAGTTTATGGCCAAAAAAAAAAAAAATGCCCAAAATTTTGAAACTTTGACAGAGTCAAGAGATTGAGGGGGAAAAGATTAGCAGAGGGATTGAGACGTTGTGGATTATTTTTGTGTGTTGTTTTGAATAAATTTAAAATATGTGACCCACTACTTTGAGTTAAAGTGTAGTGAGAAATATGCATTTTATATAAACTTTGAAATGTTGTGATATGGAAAAATTGAATTTTAATTATTGTAAAAACCACACGCGTCCTAAGTCAAATTTTAAGTTCTCTTATTTATCTATATCTATTCTATTATTTAAGGGGCTTCTCCTATTTGGAATCCTCATTTTTTTTTTGTTCAAAAATGTCCCTACATCCATATGTTTAAGTATAGACAAAACTAAAGGACAATCCGGTAAAAATACAACTTCAACTCCCACTAAAACATTGCCTAAAAAATAAGACTACTCTTCTATAGATTTTCAAATTTCTTTATCCACTTAGAAATTAAATTCTTAAAATAAAAATTATATACATAAAATAAAAACGTAGATTTTTTTTTTTTTTTTTTTTGCTACAAAATAGGACCACTTGAAAAAAAAAAAAAAAAAAAAAAAAAAAAAAACCTTCATCGCATGCACGAAGCTCGTGTGATGGGGCTAGTTACTATTTAAAGGAATTCCCCTGTTTGGGATCTTCATTTTTTTTTTTTTTCAATAATACTCCTAGACTCCTATGTTTTAGCAGAGATAAAACTAAAAGACAATGAGAAAAAAAATACAATTTTAACTCTCACTAAAACATTGCCTACAAAATAGAGTCACTTTCCTAAAGATTTTCAAATTTCTTTATTCATGTATAAATTAGATTCTCAAACAAAATATATATATATATATATAAAGCAACAGTTTTTTTTTTTTTTTTTTTTTGGCTACAAAATAGGACCACTAAGCCCAATGTTTTTTTTTTTTTTTTTCATTCTCTTTTTTACCCCTTTATCAAGACTTAAACATTTTTATTTTTATTTTTGGGTTTCCTTTCTTCTAAATTCCAATCTCATGTTTTTTTTTTTTTTTTTCTCAAAGCTTTTATTCTTTATTTTGAATTAAAAAAAAAAAAAAAACACTCCTACTAAAACTTCTCATCCATATCTATAAATTTGGGAATATGCTTATTTTTTATGAATGGCAAACCAATTGCAAAAATAAAACAAAAATAAAAACATAAATACAGTAAATATTTAAACTAAAAGACAATTTGATAAAAATACAACTCCAACTCCTAAACAACCCCAATAGAGAATAACTTCCAGCTTACTGTTTATCAAAAAAAAAATGCTACAATTGCTTGCTCATATTAAAACACGGTAACTTACTTTTTTTTTTTTTTTTTCCCTTTAAATCTCTTTTACAAGATAGAGACCTACTTAAAATTTTTTTTCTCAACTTCTTAAGAAAAAAAAAATTAACGTTAAACTTTTTTTTTTTTTTTTTTCTAGAATCAAAAACCACGTTAACTTAGATTTTAAGAATGACTTAGAGTTTAAAAAAAAAATAAAAAGCCCTTATCCTTATCCCATCATCCCATGTATTTTTTTATTTTATTTTTAATGAGATTATCCCATATAGGTAAAAGAAGATCCAGTTATTCACCTATCTTTTTCATTTATCTAAGCAAAGACAAAATTGGATGCCAGTAAAATACATGCCTACAAAATTGGACTACTCTCTTACTAACCCACCCATATATTCAACACAATCTAGTTATATATCAAAAGCCAAGCCACCATTTACTACTATAAAAGATAAAATTCTTTGGTAATTTGAACACACTCAAGACAGAAAAGAAGAGAAGCTTTAAAAGTTGCAGCACAACCCGGCTTGAAAAGCTCCTCTCTTGCCATCTATTTTGTTAACAAATTTTTTTTTTTTAATTTTTTTGAGAACAACAAAAATTTTAAATTATGTATATATTTTCAATGGCCCTTTCATATAATTCATCAACTTTTTGAGCATCTAAAGCATATTTTATTTTTTCTAACCATTCATTTTAACTAATCTTGCAAATCTTTCATTACCATCAGTTTTGGTTGTTAGGATTGTTAACATTGAGGAATCGAGTTTGTACATTGATTTGATTACTCCCTTTATCTAACTGAAATTAAATGAGAAGTGTATGTTTTTCAATGTCCAACTTATATTCTTATGTCTTTCAATTCTCTTTAAATTTAGGTATCTTTTTACCATTAATATTTATTTATTTATTTTTTTGAGATGAAAGATACATACCATCAATAGTTTTGAAAGTTAAGGTTTATGTGGTGCCTTATTAAAAAAAAAGGCTCATTGCACGTGCAAAGCACGTGTGATAAGGCTACTTATGTTATACTTATCTCTCTCTCTCTCTCTCTCTCTCTCTCTGAGAATTGGATTCCACGACATGAATTGAGAAAAAGTGAGTTACAATCTAAGATATGTTGTCAATACTATACTCAATACTCCATTATTTTACAATGTCTTATTAGGTGTTTATTTTATTTTATTTTATTTTTCTAAGTTGGTCACAAGACGAGAGTGAATTACCGTTCTTTTTTTTTTTTTTCTAGAAAATAAGTCATTTTCTAAAAAAATATTTCTATAAAACTATCTAATTTTCCTATGTTTGGTAGCAACCTTAGATGAGTTAAAAAAAAATTTTCTTAACTTCCCTTATTTAGCGTACTATGAGATAAAATTGTTTTCCAAAAGTTTTAGTGGAAAACAATCTTTAAAAATAAGCCATACTTTTTATGTTGATCAAAAATATTTTTCTTTTGACTCATTTTTTCTGATACTACCATATACTTAAAAACATGAAAACTATCTTTATACAAGGTTTTCTATTGAAAAAAAAAAAAAAAAAAAAAAAAAAAAAACTGTGTATGTATATTGAGATACTATACCTAGGGGCGGAGCTAGGGGGGTTGAGGGCCCAAGGCCCCCCCCCCCCCCCCCTAAAAAAAAAACCTTTAGTTATTATACCTAATACTTATTAAATACTTTTGGCTACTTTTTGTTTTTGGGTTTATTAAATGTCACTCTGTTTCTTTGGTCATGAAATAGAGCACAGGTTCTAAACGAACGATTAAGGAACCTTAAGTCCTCCACTAGCATGCTTTGTACTGAATATTTTAGTTTGTCTCTACCATATTATAATTTGAACTTTTTATGGGTTCACATTGACCAAAATAATAGAAATTCACATATATTACACTCAATATTTATCTAACAACTAATATTTTCATTCATAACTTGAGTTTTGGCTCTAAAAAAAAAATTAATAATAGATCATTCATGTGAAAAATATCTCAATAGATAAATATTATAAATAAGCATTTTTTTTTGTAGATTTTTTTTTTGGGTATAATTACATTAAATATCACTTAGTATTTAAATGAATAGTTTTTAATTTTTCAAATTGGTCTCAAATATTATATATTCACATAATGTGTGTAAGTGACTGTATCATATATAAAATCCCCCCCCCCCTCCCCTCAACTCAAATCTTAGCTTCGCCACTGACTATACCTCCTCCTAAGATAGGAGGGTATCATTACACTTATGACTTATCTTTAGAGGCAAATTAGTCTAAAGTATCCGACAAGGCTAACTAATCTACATTTTATCCTATTTTATGGGAGTTTTTGGTGAGGTCAGAGGGGCAATTGGCCCCCTCACTCCCCCTTGGCTTGACCTCTGTCTAATGGAACTGTTAGTTGGTCTTAATTACCAATAAATTACTATTTTCTTAAAAAAATATAAAGAATAATAATAGAGGGGAAGAAAATAAATATTAGGCAAAGAACAAAGTTTGGAAACATGTTTGCACCAATGAATTAAATTTTCTTCTTGATCCTTCATGTTTGAAAATTTTTCAAAAAATCAAAGATTAATAATTATATCATTAATCAAATATTTAAATTTAAGTTTTTGTAATCTAAAATTATACATAAAAAATAAGTTTATAGATTGAATGGTAAATTACATCCGATTGCAATTCATTTTAATTTTTTTAGTGAGAGTTGTAGCATTAGGCTACAACTTGTTCTTAGGCAAATTCTCTCTCTCTCTCTCTCTCTCTCTCTCTCTCTCTCTCTCTCTCTCTCTCTCAATAATCTAATGCAAGACTACAACTAGGGGTCCTATCTATTCCTACATATCTTATTAGTTGTGATAGTATTACTATTTACCAGGCAAGCATCTTTATACGAATTGCGAAAAGTAAAAAAGAGAAAAGAAAAAAGAAAATAAAAGAAAGAAAGAGACGCCAACTGCATTGGTAATTTGGTATGCTTCTCAGTTTTCAATGACATTGGCATCTTCCTTCAATGCTATGGTGTGAGGTGTGACAATGTCTCTACTCTGGAAATTGCCTGATCAAATCCAGTCTTTCACACTCGCACTAAGCGTACTAAAGTTGATTATCATTTTATTCGCGAGCTTGACCTTTAAATTCAGCTCACAAATATTTTTACAAAACCTATCATCCCCTCGAATTTTGGAGCTTCAATCCAAACTCATGGGGCTGCTCCCTATTACTTTGTAAGAGAGAAGGGTGGTGGCGTTAATAGTGGAGAACAAGATTCAACCAAGCCAAAAGCATTGTCTGCAACAAGTTATTTAAGCTCAAGAGTGAAAGAACCTGTTGCTAAATGACACACCGTTTTGGAAATGATTTTCTCAATTGAATGTCGTTTTTATGTTGAGGCAATAATGATTGTGTCGTCCACAACTTGCTATGTATTGGTTTAATTTTCCTTATAAAATAACCCAAGTTTAAGATAGAAAAAATAAATAAATAAAATCAAATACCATGATTAGTAAAGTATAAATTAGAACACAAAAGTGAGACATAAGATTTGTATTTCTTAGGGACATGGCAATCTAAGATTCAGCACTAGAGATTACATTTTCTCCCTCTCCCTCTATTCCTAATCTACCCAAAACCTTGCCATCCAAATGCCTTAACTGCTTTCATCACAACAACGGCATGACTACCACCATCCACAACTCCAACCACCATATAGGCAACCCAAAAAATAAAATAAAAAACACTGAAGCAAGAGCAAAAACAATGAAAGGAAAGGCAAAAGAAAGGGAAAAAGACAAAATCAGAGAGCCAAAGGGTAAGATCCAAACCATTTTCCTATCTTTAAGTAATGTACCTTGAACACAAATGACACACTCCCAGGTACGAAGATAAGTACACTACACACAGGTGAGACCCAAAAACCAAAACCAGCATTAGCAAACCCATCTCAACGACCAAGTGAGGCCGTGGGCCGTGAGGGGGTCGAATGAACAAAATTATATTGGGAAAATAGAACAAAATAAATAAAGAGATTCTTAATTTGAATACAATCTCGGGTTGAGTCTAACCTGATCTGGTTCACTAAACCCATTAAAACAAGAGACAATGCCCTACTAAAATCCAGCAAGCTAATTTTAAATAGTCAATAATCATTTTCATTTGAACCCAATCTATATCCACTATTAAGTCCATTGTAGACCAAGTAATTGTTTCCCTCAAAAAAAAGAAAAAGTCCACTGTAAATACATGATTTTTTAGTGAAGTTTATGGTATACTTTTGTGTTAAAACATCTTTTTCTCCCTCTTGTGTGTATTTGTTTCTTAATTTTTTTTTTTAAAAAGTCCACTATAAAATAAAATCCCAAACATAACATATAGTTCATCATTTCCACACTTTCTAAAATTTCACTTGAATTTCACACGAAACGTAAATTACACATTGATCTCTCAATTAACATAATTTTCGCTTGGCCCCCATCCTAGGCACAAATTATACTTTGATCCTACATTTTGCATAATTTATAAGTTTGCTCCCATACTTTCGCATAATTACAATTGTAATCTCACAACAAAAAAAAACCCTCTAAGAGACACACTTTAAGGCGAGTTTGGTTCAGCTTTTTCAAACTATGTTTTTTGAAAAAGTGGTAATTTTCAAAAGTGTGGTATAAAGTTGAGCTTTTTGAAAAAGTAGAGCTTTCGGTAAAAGCTGTCAAAAATTGTTTTTTGAAAAAACTGTGTTTGGCTAGCACTTATAAAAACTATAGTTTGAGTTATAAATTACCAAAAAGTATACACACACACGGAGTATTAGTATTAATAAAAGGATTCTTTTTTCAAGTTTCATTATTTTGCGTAGTAAAATATTCTCATACAAATTATTAAATTCTAAAAAATAACCCTATTTTTTAGTTAAACAATTTTAAATTTAAAAACACAAACCGGTTAAAAGAGTAATTTACTTTTTTCTTTTCTTTTTAGTTCCTAAATTTTAGGCTTTCAAACTTTTATCAACTCAAATATCTTAAAAATTAGGACACTATTTTTATCTCACTTTTAAATATTATTTCACTAAACCCAGAATAAAAAATAAAAAATAGTTTCACTGCACGTGCAAAGCGTGTGTGATGAGTCTAGTATATCTATATCTATATTATATATAAGACGATTCTCCTCTTTCAACTGGACCTTTTTTGTGGTTAAAAAATACCCTCATTAATGAAGGGTGACTTCATTTAGAAATAGGGTCATAAATATTAAATAATAAATTTCATTTTGAATTCAAAAGGAGAACTCCTAAAATTTGGGATTTTTTTTTCTCTTCATGTACAAAAAAGAAATTACAGTTACTACTTATGTCTAAAGTTTATCTTTTTTAAATAAAAAAATTCTAAATTATAATAGATCCAAATTATTAACCTTTACCTCAAAAAAATATAAAAGTCTCTGAGCACGCATGTTTGGAGACTAGTTATATACAAGAGGATTCCTTTCTTTCAACTGGACTTTTATGTGGTTCAAAAATACCCTCACTAAGGAAGGGAAACTTCATTTAGAAATAGAGTCATAAATGTTAAATAACAAATTTTATTTTGAATTAAAAAAAAACCTCCTAAAATTTAGGATTTTTTTTCCCTTCACTTTCAAAAAAGAAATTACAATTACTATTTATCTCTAAGTTTATCCTTGCTATTTGTTTGAAAAATAAAAATATATATTTCTAAATTATAATATATGCAAATTATTAACCTTTACTAAAAAATATAAGAGCCTCTAAGCACGCGCTCATATATATCATTTTTTGTTCAGATTGCCTTAATAATAATAATAATAATAATTATTATTATTATTATTATTGACTTCTCAATAGTAAATGACTCCTTTAATTTTTGTTAAAATGGAATACACTATCATTATCTTAAAACTTAATAATTTTAGTTGTATAAATCCTTTTTTTTTTTTGGGAGAAAAAGATGTACAAATCCTTGCAATAAGTTTTTGTTGAGACTTATATTTTTCTTTTTGTAATTATTATACTCATTAATTATTAATAGTAATGACTATTTTCAAATTATTTTTTCTCTTAATATATAAATTGATAGGCCAAGAATGTAGTGACTCCTTGTGATGAATTAATCAATTAATTAGCCAAATTAATTAATTAATCTGATTAACATACAATACGCGTGGTAGTATAAACAAATCACTAACTAAACTAATATGCAACGGAAAATAAAGTTGACACGGTGATTTGTTTACAAATGGGGAAAACCTCCAAGGTAAACACCTCACTGGGTGATTTTAAGATCACCACTCCTAAGAATCCACTATTATCACAATAAGCGGTTACAAGTAAAGAAATCTCAGTACCTTATACCAATCTACAATTGAACTCTTACCCTAATACCCAATTGGACTTGTTCTGTAGTGACAATCTCTCATTTTCAATGCATGGCTCCCGGTACATGACTAACCAATCGATGCACGACTCTCAGTATGTGACTAACCACCAACTTGAGAAGAATGTTGGCTGTAAAGTTCTTCAGTTCATCAACATGATAAAGATCACGAAACTCCTTGGTTACAAAACCCTACAGAGTATAAACACAACAACTTCTTCAAAAGAAAGATGAACTAGGGCAAATTGTCTCCGGTCACAATATACTTGTGAAAAACCTTTGCGTCAAGTTACACTCACTTGCATCATCTGTGACGGCCCTTAAAATAATCTTTATATATGTTTAGGGTTGTGAGAAAAGAAAGCCTAAATAACTATACACGGATTTGTGTGAAATTAGATTTGAAAAACTGATTTTTGTAAATCTCTATAGATAGGTCATCTATTGAGCAACTATCGAGCATCGGGCTAAGTTTGCCTTTTAAACCTCGATAGATGCTATCTGTCGAACTTTAAAATGCAGCACTTCTTCACTTGATTCTTGGACAGGTTTGCATGGCTTTAACACTTGGACTTGAACTCTTGTTCCTTAAAGCATTAAACTCATCCTAGATCTACCCAATTACAAATAAAGTGTGTTTTGTTAAAAGATTAGCCAATTCTAGATTGACATATATTCCTAACACACACACACATACACAGATATATATATATATATATATAGCCAAAACTCAAAGAAAATCAAATTAGATTTTCAATTTTGTGCCACGTGTCCCATTTAATTTTTAATTTTGTGCTAATTAAATTATTGAGTGTAAAAATTGAAGAGTCTAAATTCAATTAGATTCTAAATTGAATTTCAATTGGAGTCCAATTTTCCACCATGTGTCCATTTTTTTTTTTTAATTTTTGTGGCAAGTGAATTATTGGGTGAAAAAACCGAAGAGTATAAATCTAATTAAATTTTAAATTATATATATAATGAGAAACCATTATATATTCTAGAAATGTATGATTTTTTTAAAAAAATGTAAGCTAATACTATGTATAATTTGAATCTCTTCTTAAAAAAAAGTATAATTGTGATTATTTTAAATTGTAATCGTGCATATGCACAAGGCTACACACTAGTCTATATATCTATATATATAAATTAATAGGTGAAGCTGAAAGAATTAGAGTTTTAATTTTGCGCCATATGTCTTAAATTATTTATTCTTAAAGAGTTTTGTTTCTTAATTTTAGAATCAAATGTGGGATCACATCATAAATATTCATCAAAATGAGTTATTAAGTACAAAAACCAAAGAGTCTATAATAAATGAACCGTAAAAAATAAAAAAGTGTTTCACAATAATTAAAAAAAATTGATAATTTACATTTTATACCTAATAATATCCTTATAAATTTTTTTAAAGAGTTAATAAAATATAAAAATGATTATCTGTAGTATTTAAATTATATATATTAGAGGTATCCACGGGTTGGTTTGGGTTGGGTTTGTGCCGTTGACCGCAAAAACCAACGGGTCAGGTTGGATCGGATTTGTTTGATCGATGGTTGGATCGGTTGAAGTCATCGAAGATGCAGCTAGAGGTTCTTTTCGGCGGCAATCTGTATTTTTCACCGGATCTTTGTTGAATTTGTGCAAAACTCACTAGATCTCAGCAAAAAAACACCAAATCGTCACCAGATTTGTCCAAAACTCACGAGATCTAAGCAAAAAAAAATCAAATTGTCGCTGGATTTGAGCAAAACCCATTGGAGTTTCACCCGATTTGAGCAAAACCCATTAGATTTTCAGCGGATCTAAACCATATTTGAGCAAAACCCACTAGATTGTAACTGGATCTAAGCGAAAACGACGAGATCTCGCCAAATCTAGTGGAGATTTCATGGATCTAGCTGAGATCTCGTGGGATCTAAAAAATCTCGCTAGAAAATGCTATGTATCTTGGTCGGTTCGGGTTTCTTCAGGTTTTGGGGAGAAGATTCGAGACCGAACTGGCCAAATCGGATTCTGGAGAAAAAGACCTGCCATCGACCGCTGGAGTAGTTGGGTCGGCCGGCGGTCGGCCCAAGTCCGGTCGGGTTTATCAGGTGGGTTGGGCCACCGATTGAGTTGAATACCCCTAATATATATAGAATTATATTATGCATCTTGTTGTATATCTTTAAATGTATCCATGCGTGTGCATGGGGTTACAAGCTAGTATATATTAATAGTCAAAACTGAGAGAAAATCCAATTATATTTCAAATTGGAATTCAATTAAAGTCTAATTTTGCGTCATATGTCTCATCTAGTCTAAGCTTTTAAATTTTTGTGGCAAGTGAGTTTATTTAGTATAAAAATTGGATTTCAATTAGTTTAATTTTTCGCCATATGTCCCATTTAATCTAAATTTTTAAAATTTTTGTGCCGAGTAAGTTAATTCAGTGTGAAAAATGAGGTATACAATATAAATAAACCTAAATAATATATATAGGTTGGGTTCAAGTTACACCTAGTTTAACTTTAAGTAATGTTAAACTACTCAATATTTTGTAATTAAATGCGAATCTTAACAAATCAACCTTTGGATTATATTATTTTCGTGCATTCTCCATGCTTGCAAAATTTTAAGATGATTAAATATTAATAGTCATGTCATCAATCAATTATTTAAATTCAAGTTTTTGTAGTTTAAAATAATGCATAAAAAATAAATTTATGGATTGAATAGTAAATAACAACTGATTAGCATGAATATCATAATATTGATATATATGTTAAAAACATATTGAACATGTAATCCATTGATAGAATTTTTAAAATATGAATTCAACAACAAGTTATTAGATGGTGTATATATATATATATATATATATATATGTATAACCAAAGCTTTGAGAAACTTTGATTAGAATCAAAATTACATTTTGCATTTGTTAGCTTTTCCTACAAATTAAATTGTTTAGATTTTTGTTGTTATTTTTTAAAAAAAACTAATGAGTATATATTTTTTATATTGTTTCAACTGATTAGCATGAATATCAGAATATTGGTATACATGTTTAAAATATATTGAACATGTAATCCATTGATAGAATTTTAAAATATGAATTCAACAACAAGTTATTGGATGGTGTGTGTGTATATATATATATATATATATATATATAAAACCAAAGCTTTGAGAAACTTTGATTAGAATCAAAATTATATTTTGCCTATGTTAGCTTTTCGTACAAATTAAATTGTTTAGATTTTTGTTCTTATTTTTTTTTTTTTGAACTAATGAGTATATATTTTTTATGCTGTTTCTGTTTAGATATTTCGTATATGAAGATTTTGAATGTAATAAACTATAATTGAGCTAAACAATTCCATGCATTTATTCCCATTCAATTTAGGAAATACTATTGAACCAATTTATTCTTTTATTTTTTGTTGTATTTAGTAGAATTTCATGAACAATGATAGTGAATTGATATAGTATATGTAGTGTCTAATAGTGATTTTCAAAATTATATAGATAACAACAGTATAATAAGAAATTTGGCGTAACCAATATCATTAAAATTATAAGGAAAAATCATTTTAGTACCTCCAAATTTCCTGGCCGAACTATTGTTCTATATATTTAATAACCCAAATTAACATCAATAATATGACTACAATTTGTCATTCATGTGCATAAGCACTGGTTATATACTAGTGAAAGTTATGAACACAACAGTTTCACAAAAATCACAATAGAGAGTGACAAGTTGTTTTTGATATATATGTGACAAATTGTTAAGGGTAATGCTACAGTCACAAACTATTTTATAACATTCTTACAAATTATTAATATAGCTAACTTCTTATTGATTTTCACCGACCCACCTTCAATATCACCTTTTCAATTACTTTATTTTGATAGCCATGACTTAAGGGATATCTTGCTTGTTTAACACGCAAAACAAGGCGGTCAAAACAGGGTATCAACGTATGAATTAAGGATTACCTTGTCGCCATATTTATTCATGTTGTGTGCTGAGGGATTCACTGCATTGCTGGACCAAGCAGAATCAGAAGGAAGGATCAAAGGAGTATCCATTTGTAGAGGGGCACCTAAAGTCACTAATCTCATGTTTGTAGATGATTCCTTGTTTTTTTGCTAGGCAACTCAGGCTGAGTGTGAGACTATAGCACAAATCCTCCAAACTTATGAAAGAGCTTCAGGGCAAAGTATAAATTTAGAAAAGTCTTTAGCTTACTTTAGTAGCAATACTTCAGATAGCCAAAAACAACTGATTTTGGGGATTTTGGGAGTTAGGGAGGTGAATAGAATTGAAAATTATCTTGGCTTACCAGCCTTGGTAAGGTGGGCCAAGTATCACACATTTTCTTATTTGAAGGACAGAATATGGAAGAAGCTTCAAGGGTGGAAGGGCTTGGTTTTGTCAAAAGCTAGTAAAGAAATTCTAATCAAGGCTGTGGCACAATCCATACCCACATATACGATGAGTGTGTTTCAACTCCCATTGAAATTATGTGATGAACTGGATGCTTTGTGTGCAAAGTATTGGTGGGGTCAGGTGGGGTGTGAACGAAAGATTCATTGGCAGAGTTGGAATAAACTGACAGCTTCAAAGAAGGAGGGAGGAATGGGCTTTTGAGATCTAAGAGCTTTTAACCTTGCCATGTTAGCTAAGCAGGAATGGAGACTGATTCAATGTAATGATTCTTTGCTTTATCAATACTTCAAAGCAAGGTATTTTCCCCGGTCTTCTTTCCTTGAAGCTAAAGTTTCGCCAAACTGCTCATATGTTTGGAGAAGTTTGATGGTTGCACAACCCATACTATTATTTGGACATTGTTGGTGGGTAGGAAATGGCCTTTCAATTAATGTTCTCAAAGATAGGTGGATTCCTACGTATCCATCTAATGGCATATTACATCCGGTTCATGAAGACATGGAGGGTATGAGGGTGGCTGATTTGATTAATCCAGATTTGCATATTTGGAGGAATGAAGAAATCATGGCTAAGTTTCACAGGGAGGAGGCAGAAGCTATTTGTCAAATTCCACTGAGCTGTAGAAACGTTAATGATACTATCATTTGGCTGCACAATTCTAAGGGAGAGTTCAGTGTTAAATCCACATATCATGTGGCTAGGAATCTGGGGGATTGGACAGGAACTTCAGGAGGCTGTGCTGAATGGAAGGTATGGGCTGCGATTTGGAAACTAAAACTTCCAAAAAAAATTAAAATCTTCGGATGGCAGGCTTGTAATGAAATATTACCGACAACTGGGAATTTATTCAGGAGGAAAGTTGTTCAGGAAAATAAATGCCATTTATATACAAGGGAGGCGGAAACAACAGTCCATGCCTTATGGGACTGTGTAGCGGTCCAGGATATTTGGTATGGCAGCATCCAAAAGTTGCAAAAGACCAGACACGGGCAGCAAGACATGAAGCAACTGATGGTGGATTTATTGGAGCGATTAATGTCGGATGAGATGGACTTGTTCTGGGCACAGACATGGTTTATCTAGAATCAAAGGAATTGTGTAGTTCATGGAGGTAGAATGAAGGATCCGAGTAGCCTGAACAAAAGAGCTGAGGAGTATGTTGCTGAAGTTATACAGGTCTGAAATAATCTCTCTATTCTGACTCAGCAGCAACAGAGTGAAGACGTTTGGCAACGTCCCTCACATTCGGAGCACAAACTGAACTTTGATGCAGCGATCTTTTCAGGCTTGGACAGATCAGGTTTTGGTGCTATAATTAGGAACGACAAGGGTGAAGTGATGGCTGCTATGTCTGTGAGTGGTACAAGGGTAAGTACAAGTGATGAGGCTGAATTACTTGCTTGTCGATGAGCTATTGAGTTTGCTATGGATGCTGGGTTCTCTAGGTTGATTATTGGGGGAGATAATAGTAATGTGATCCAATCTATCTCTTCTTCTTCAGAAAACTTTTCACTGCTTGGGAATGTTGTTAGTGATATCAGACACTTGTTGAGGGGACTACAGTGGGCTAGAGTTTGTTATATTAGGAGAGGAGCAAATAAGGTAGCTTATGCATTAGCTCAATATGCTAGAAATTCTTTAGATGCGGATTTGTATTGGATGGAGGATTCTCCCCCACCAGCCTTAGAAGCTTTGTATCATGACTCTTTATCATTATAATTGAATGAACACTTCCCCTTCAAAAAAAAAAAAAAAAGTGGAAATAGGTAAAAAGCAAAGCGACAAACAGAGCGGAAAAATAGAAAAATCTTGGAAGTGTCAAACACGAAAATTTATCATGCTCCAAAAAAAGTTCATCCAAAGTGGAAAACTGGGCAGGAAAATTTTAATATCAAGTCTAGTGTCAAACACGGTGGTAAAAATTATCTAGTCCAAACATCCATTGTGGAAGTGGAAGTACCATCAATCACAGTCCAAGCATCCAAGTTGGAATGTGAAATTATTAATATCATTAACTAAGAGCCCACTCATTTTCTTCTAATTGATAATCATAAATTGAGTAGTTAATAGACTACTATATTAAAACATATATCTTTTTTTCTTTTTCTTTTTTGGCATTTATTTTTTAAACACTAGAGGCATGTTATTGTGATGATAGCTTGTAATCACCTCACCTGTATCAAATATGGTATAAATGGCCTTAAAACAAAGCTGTGCTGTTAGTTTCAGTTAGATTAATTGGTAGTCTTTTGTCAATCAAATAATGAATGATAAAAAAGTAATCAGCATATAGTAGATTGTAAGGACACGATTCGTGGCGGACCGTAACAGTGTTGGGTTCGCACATAAAAATGCCCAAACAACATCATTTGTAGAGCGTGGGTTTGAAAGGTTAGGCCTTAGTCGCCAAACGGTGGGTTTTACGTGATATGCATACATGGTTAGGTCGTCTTCGCCTTAGGAGTCTTTCTCCTGGAGGCGGGCTGGGAGGCTCTGGTTTTTGGCCATTTTTCCCAGCCAGCCTTCTAGATTACTCACCTTTCCTTTTATACTAGCCTGCGTTCACTGTCCTTCGTCCACGGCTCTGTCAGGTGCAGAGTATTGAATGGCAGTAAGGGCAACTTTCCCTGGATATTTTAGATTTTCTTTCAAATTTAGTCCTATACCGTTTTTGCCCCTCTTTCTGGTGGGACTTTGGGTCTGCCGAGGACTGAACTGTTCTCGGCTGTATCCCAAGGCTATCTTGTGCTTTATATTGTTGAGCTTGGGCCATAGCCCTCCTCGGCTTGGGCTTTTAGACTCCCCATGAGTAAATGGGCCTGGCCCGTTAACTATTGGGCCCCACATAGATAATATAGGTTTTTAATCCTATTATATTTATCCAAATTTAAAATAATAAAAAAAAAAAAAGACCCGTGGTATAATTTTGTATTTTTTATGTGTCTGATACTAAATAAGTTACAGTACATAATACTTATAAAACCCTCCAAATCTAGTAGTATTTATGTACTCAAGCTCTCCAAATTTCTGCTTGCAACCGACCTTGCTAGTTCTTTCTCTAATCTAACGTCCAGATCTGCAATTGTGCTCTAATCGCAACTTCAAGCCACTATGGACTGTTGTTTGAAGGGAATTTAATGACTCATAAATTAATCTTGATTTTATCCCTATTGGACGATTTGATTTCAATTTATTTTGAACCAAGTCTGGGTTGACCAGAGTAAACTTTGGTTAAATTTAAGAAAATAAACTTTCCAAATTATGGATATTGATGGAAAATAATAAGATTTGATGAAAATTCTAACTTTACTTGACTTCAAGTCAACTCAGACTAATTTTGTCTCAAAATGGTATTTTTTTTTTGGTCATTTCACATCGAGATTGCGAAATTGGGTATATGGTCATCCAATTGAAATAAAATAAATGAGATCCCTTTCATCATTCTCATAGTCTTTTGGTGAAAAATGTGGATTTTAATATTTAGAGATAAAATTGATATTTTGCACATAAAACGAGGGTCAACAAAATATGGTATCAACAAATAAGATATCTTTGTTGCATATGGTCGTTGTTGGAGTCTAAAGACTCTAAACAACATTTTTTAGATATAGTAAAAGGGGAAAATGGGCAAATGCCCTTTTCACGCAAATTATGTAGCATTTTTCCCTCTTTCCCAAACTAATTAGGGAAATGCCTCTCTTTTGAAACTCGATTTGAGATAAATTGAGTTAGACCCTATAGTAGCGTTTTCAAAGAGTCTATAGTGACGTTTTAAGGACCTATAGTGGAGTTTTGTAACTCGACCTCCATGAACTCGAGTTATAGGTAAAAAAAAATTAAAAAAATTGTTTATAACTCGAGTTCATGGAGGTCGAGTTACAAAACGCCACTATAGGCTCCATAAAACGCCACTATAGGGCTCCAGAAATTTTTTTTTTTTTTTAAATTCGATTTATCTCAAATCAAGTTACAAAAGAGAGATATTTTCCTAATTAGTTTGGGAAATGGGGCAAAACACTACAATTTTTTCCTATAATAAAAGGATTAAACCTATTGCACACAAAGCGTTTTACACTGTTTTACACAACCCCAATAAACAACTCAAATCATGATTTCAAGTCATGATTTTTGAATGGAAATCATGATTTCAATTGCTTTTGAAGGTGTGTAAAATAGTTTGCATGCAATAAAAACTACTCATAATAGAATATATTGATAGTGACTTAGTGACATGGTGCAACAGGATATATTGTATAGATGTTCTTTTCCGGAAATAAATCAATCTGTTGTTTGTGAGTGAACAACATCTTAATGAAAAAATAGTTTCAGTGTAGACATGAATTAAGGATATGGCTCATACATTCAATGTGGATATAGGCGGAAAAAATTCGCCTTTGCCTTTTAAAAAAAAACAATCCAGCATTTTGCCCCATTTCCCAAACTAATTAGGGAAATGCCCTCTTTTAAAACTTGATTTTCTCAAAATCGAGTTAAGCTCTATAGTGGCGTTTTTAAGGAGCCTATAGTGACGTTTAAAGGACATATAGTGGCGTTTTGAAACTCGAGCTCCTTGAACTCGAGTTATAGGTAAAAAAAAGAAAAAAATTTGCATGTAACTCGACTTCATGGAGATCAAGTTACAAAACGCCACTATAGGTCCTTAAAACGTCACTATAGGCTCCTTAAAATGCCACTATAGAACTCCAGAATTTTTTTTTTTTATAACTCAAGTTCAAGGAGCTCGAGTTTTAAGGAATATATTAATAGTCATAACTGAGAGAAAATCCAATTAGATTTCAAATTGGAATTCAATTATAGTCTAATTTTGCATCATATGTCTCATCTAACTTAAGCTTTTAAATTTTTGTGCCAAGTAAGTTTATTTAGTATAAAAATTGAATTTCAATTAGAGTTTAATTTTATGCCATGTGTCCCATCTAATCTAAATTTTTTAAATTTTTATGCCAAGTGAGTTAATTCAGTGTAAAAAACGAGGTATATAATATAAATAAACCTAAATAATATATACAGGTTGGGTTCAAGTTACACTTGATGTAACTTTAAGCAACATTACACTACTCAATATTTTGTAATTAAATGCGAATTTTAACAAATCAACCATTGGATTATATTACTTTCATGCATTCTCCATGCTTGCAAAATTTTAAGATAATTAAATATTAATAGTCATATCATCAATCAATTATTTAAATTCAAGTTTTGTAATTTAAAATAATGCATAAAAAATAAATTTATGGATTGAATAGTAAATAACAACTGATATGCATGAATATCATAATATTGATATATATGTTAAAAATATATTGAACATGTAATCCATTGGTAGAATTTTTAAAATATGAATTCAACAACAAGTTATTGGATGGTGTATATATATATATATATATATATATAAATAAGCAAAGTTTTGAGAAACTTTGATTAGAATCAAAATTATATTTTGCCTTTGTTAGCTTTTCATACAAATTAAATTGTTTAGATTTTTGTTGTTATTATTATTTTTTTTTTAACTAATAAGTATATATTTTTTATATTGTTTCTATTTAGATATTTTGTATATGAAGATCTTGAACATAATAAACTATAATTGAGCTAAACAATTCCATGCATTTATTCATTTAATTTAGGAAATACTATTGAACCAATTTATTCTTTTATTTTGTGTTGTATTTAGTAGAATTTCATGAACAATGATAGTGAATTGATATAGTATATGTAGTGTCTAATAATGATTTTCAAAATTATATAGATAACAACAGTATAATGAGAAATTTGGCGTAACCAATATTATTAAAATTACAAGGAAAAATCATTTTAGTACCTCCAAATTTCCTAATCGAACTAATGTTCTATATATTTAATAACCCAAATTAACATCAATAGTATGACTACAATTTATCATTCCTGTGCATAAGCACTAGTTACATAGTAGTGAAAGTTATGAACACAACAGTTTCACAAAAATCACATTAGAGTCTATGTGACAAGTTGTTAAGAGTAATGCTACAGTCACAAATTATTTTATAATATTCTTACAAATTATTAATATAACTAACTTTTTATTGGTTTTCACCGACCTACCTTTAATATTACTTTTTCATTTCCGCAATTCTGACAGCCATGACTTAAAGGGATATCTTGCTTGTTTAGCACGTAAAACAAGGCGATCAAAACAGGGTATCAACGTATGAATTAAGGATATGACCCGTACATTCAATGTGGAAATAGGTAAAAAGCATAGTGACAAACAGAGCGGAAAAATAGAAAAATCTTTGAGTGTCAAACACGATGGAAATTTATCATGCTCCAAAAAAGGTTCATCCAAAGTGGAAAACCAGGAAAGTGGAAAACTGGGCAGGAAAATTTTGATATCAAGTGAAGTGTCAAACACGGTGGAAAAAATTATCTGGTCCAAACATCCAATGTGGAAGTGGAAGTACCATCAATCACAGTCCAAGCATCCAAGTTGGAATGTGAAATTATTAATATCATTAACTAATGTGGAAGTGGAATTATTAGTATCATTTACTGTAAGAGCCCTCCCGTGAAAGAGTGATACACAGACACCCATTTTCTATTAATTGACTAATTCAAAGCAAACTGAACCATTTAACACGATTGAAGCCCAAACTAATCATAAATTGAGTAGTTGATAGACTAATATATTGAAACACTATATCTTTTTCTTTTCTTTTTTTTTGGCATTTATTTTCTAAATACTGGAGCCTGGAGGCATGTTTGTGATGATATCTTGTAATCACTTGTATCAAATATGGTAAAGGTGGCCTTAAAACAAAGTTGTGTTGTAGGTTTTAGTTAGATTAATTGCTAAAGTATTTTGTCTATCAAATAATGAATGATAATAAATAATCATTGTAGTAGATAACATAGGTTTAAAATCCTATTATATTTATCCAAATTTAAAAGAAGAAAAACACCAGTGGTTTAATTTTGTATTTCTTATGTGTGTAAACACAAGTTACATTTTAGTGAAAGTTATGAACACAATAGTTTCACAAAAATCACAATAAAGTCTATGTGAAAAGTTGTTAAGAGTAATGCTACAGTTACAAACTATTTTATAACATTTTTATAAATTGTTGATATAACTAACTTTTTATTGATTTTCATCGGTTTACCTTTAATATCACTTTTCCATTTACCCTATTTGACAGCCATGACTTAAGGGATATCTTGCTTGCTTGTTTTAACACGTATAACAAGACGGTCAGAAAATAGGGTATCAACGTATGAATTAAGGATATGACCCGTACATTCAATGTGGAAATAGGTAAAAAGCAAAGTGACAAACAGAGCGGAAAAATAGAAAAATCTTGCAGTGTCAAACACGATGGAAATTTATCATGCTCCAAAAAAAGTTCATCCAATGTGGAAAACCAGGAAAGTGGAAAACTGGATATGACCCGTACATTCAATGTGGAAATAGGTAAAAAGCAAAGTGACAAACAGAGCGCAAAAATAGAAAAATCTTGCAGTGTCAAACACGATGGAAATTTATCATGCTCCAAAAAAAGTTCAACCAATGTGGAAAACCAGGAAAGTGGAAAACTGGGTAGGAAAATTTTAATATGAAGTGAAGTGTCAAACACGGTGGAAAAAATTATCTGGTCCAAACATCCAATGTGGAAGTGGAAGTACCATCAATCACAGTCCAAGCATCCAAGTTGGAATGTGAAATTACTAATATCATTAACTAAGAGCCCACTCATTTTCTTCTAATTGATAATCATAAATTGAGTAGTTGATAGACTACTATATTAAAACACTATATCTTTTTCTTTTTTCTTTTTGGCATTTATTTTTTAAACACTAGAGGCATGTTATTGTGATGATAGCTTGTAATCACCTCCCATGCATCAAATATGATATAAATGGCCTTAAAACAAAGCTGTGCTTTAAGTTTCAGTTAGATTAATCGGTAGTCTTTTGTCAATCAAATAATGAATAATAAAAAATAATCAGCATGTAGTAGATAATATGGGTTTTAAATCCTATTATACTTATCCAAATTTGAAATTTTACTACATAAAACATACAAAAACTAATGTAGCAATGAATGTGATTGGTTTAAAATTTTGGTTTATAACAAAATTCTAGAGTTTGAATCTGAAATTTCAAGAGAGAGAGAGAGAGAGAGAGAGAGGGAAAAAAAAGACATTGGAAGCTTTAGGGTTTTAGTACCATTCAAGGACATTACGAAGGTTTTTATTATTATTTTTAAATAACAGTAATTTGTGTAAAAAATATAAAACCCATCAATTGAATGTTGTGACTATAAATAAAAAATGGAGTGAAAAAATATAAAAGAAGAAACACAAAAGTGCCGTGAGCGTGACTTTGTTTCTTTTTTAAACAGGTGACTAGAACTAAAAAGAAGGCATGATTCCGTGAATAGCGTGAAAAAGATAAAACACAAGGCTTTTGACTCTAGTGTTGCGTTTTACTGTGTTAGGAAATCTTTTTTTTTTTTCCCTATTATTCGGTGTCAAGAAAGTCTTATACAGATAGAGAAGGTTTTTTCGTTTTTTAGTTCTTACCATGGCAGGGGGGCAAAACGTTTATGGTTCCTAAATATTAGCAACTATAAGGTCTTTTAGGAGGAGTTAGGGGGGCAATTGCCCCCTCTCAACCCCCTGGCTCCACCCGAGTTAGATTAATTGGTAGCCTTTTGTAAATTAAATAATGAATGATAAAAATAGTCAGCATGTAGTAGATAATATGGGTTTTAAATCCTATTTTATATATATATATATATATATATATATCCAAATTTGAAATTAAAAAAAAAAAAAAAAAAAACTGTGTTATAATTTTGTATTTTTCGTGCGTCCTGTACTAAATAAGTTACAGCACAGAATACTTATAAAACCCTCCAAATCTAGTAGTATTTATGTACTCAAGCCCTCCAAGTTAGAGTACTCCACCAGTTCTTTCTCTAATCTAACATCCGGATCTGCAATTGTGCTCTAATTGCAACTTCAAGCCACCATGGATTGTTGTTTGAAGGGAATTTAATGACTCATAAATTAATCTCGATTTTATTCCTATCGGAGGTTTGATTTCAATTTATTTTGAACCAAGTCTAGGTTGACCAGAGTAAAATTTGGTTAAATTTAAGAAAAAACTTTCGAAATTATGGATATTGATGGAACCTAATAAAATTTGATGAAAATTCTAACTTTACTTGACTTCAATTCAACTCAGACTAATCTTGTCTCAAAATGGTATTTTTTTTGGTCATTTCACATTGAGATTGCGAAATTGGGTATTTGGTCATCCAATCTATATATATAATAATAGGTAAAACAGAAAGAAAATCCAATTAAATTTCAAATTGAAATTTAATTAGAGTCTAATTTTACGTCACGTGTCTCATCTAATCTAAATTTTAGAATTTTTTGCCAAGAAAGTTAATTTAGTGTAAGAATTGAATTTTAATTAAAGTTTAATTTTGAGCCACTTGTCTCATCTAATCTAAATTTTTAAATTTTTGTGCCAAATTAGTTGATTTAGGTGCGGTTTGGATAGAACTGAAATGGTGTTTGCGTTTTAAGTCTGCGTTTTCTCCCTTTTTTTCTTTTTTTCTTTTTTTTTTTTTTTGCTTCAGCCGCAGTTGTTGACCAAGTCAGTAGTGAACAGTGCATCTGTGCACTGTTCACGGGTCCCACAAACATCAATTTTCAACAATTTTTTCATTAAAAATGGATCCCACGATACTATTCACACATTTAAAAATTATTTTGCTACAGTGTTTTCAGTTTTCAATTTTCAGTTTCAGCAAAATAAGTTCTATCTAAACAGACCCTTAGTGTAGAAAACAAGAAGTCCAATATAATAAATCATAAAAAACATAATCATTAACTAAAAAAAAATTCAAATTTATAAGTCATCTATATATATATATATATATTAATAGGTAAAATTTAGAGAAAGTTGAATTAGAATTTGAAATTATAATCTAATTTTGCACGTGTCTAAATTTATATAGAGACTACACCATAATTATCATTTAAGCATGTGCCATGTGTCTACTTAAGTTTTTTAATTTTTGTGTCAAGTGAGTTAATGAGTGCAAAATACTAAGAATATAATATTAATGAACTATAAAAAATTTTAAAAAAAATTACATATATTCAATAAAAATCACCACATGTTTCTCAAAAAATAAATAAAATAAAAATCATCACACGTTCTATCTTATTAAAAATTAGAAAAAAATTATCATAAGTAGTATTAAATTTAGATAAGAATTTTAATATATGACTAATTATATTTACTTTAAAAAAATAGTTTGACTAATTATCTATATTTTATGATAAAAATTGTGTTTAATTTTAAATGTATCTACACGTATGCATGAATACATGTGTTACATGTTTTTTTTTAAAATAATAATTTGACTAATTATTTATATTTTTATAATAAAAATTTTGTTTAATTTTCAATGTATTCATGTGTTTGCATGGAGTTACATGCTAATTGAAATAAAATAAACTAAATGAGATCACATTCATCATTCTCATAGCCTTTTGGTGACAAATGTGGATTTTGATATTTAGAGATAAAATTGATATTTTGCACATAAAACGTGGGTGAACAAAATACGGTATTAACAAATAGGATATCTTTGTTGGATATGGTCATTGTAGGAATCTAATCAACGTTTCAGATATGATAGAAGGATTAAACCTGTTACACACAAAGTGATTTACACTGTTTTACACAACCCCAAAAAAAAACTCAAATCATGATTTCAAGTAATGATTTCTGCATGAAAATCTTGATTTCGATTGCTTTTGGGGGTGTGTAAAATAGTTTTTGTGCAATAAAAAACTTGACATGGTGAAACATGATATATTGTATAGATGTTCTTTGCTGGAAATAAATCAATCCGGTGTTTGTAAGTGACCAACATCTTAAAGAAAAAATAGTTTCATTGTAGACATGAGTTAAGGATATGGCTTGTACATTCAACGTGGAATAGGCAAAAAGCAAATTGACAAACAGAGCGGAAGAATAAAAGAATCTTTCTGAGTGTCACAGTTCATCCAATGTGGAAAACCAGGAAAAGGCAAAGTGCGAAACGGGGCTGGAAAAAAGAAAAATATTATACGAAGTGTCAAACACGGTGGAATAACCTTACTATAGAACTTGATGCTTTAAAATAACCTTACTATAGAACTTGATGCTTTAAGTGTTGTTACTCTCATGAACAATGACTGAAAATTTGTTGATGGAACCCCTTCTAACTGATTGCAGGAACCTATTGAAGGCAATCTCAAATAAACGGATAACTCACACCTACCGCGAAGCCAACCAATATGCAAACGCGTCGGCAAAGCTAGGAGCTAACTCATTATCATCTTTTGTTGTCTTTTGTAATCCACCGCCTGTGGTGGAGAGTATTCTGGCTTTTGATAAAGCAAATATGCATTGTAATGGACTTGTTAATTCCTAGTGTATGAATATATCTTGTTTTACCAAAAAAAAAAGAAAAAAAAAACACGGTGGAAAGAATTATCTGGTCCAAACAGCCAATGTGTATCACTCTTTCACGGGCTGATTGGAACTTTGGACCACTTCCACTTCCACATTAGCCACAGAAAATGGAAACTCATCCAACTTGTCATGCTGATATATGAATAGGGATATATTGGTGACTGCCATTTGTTGATGTGTGTGTATATATATCCCCATCAAGTTTGCTTGTGTAGCAAATACATCATGTTTGATCACTTGTGAACTCACCAACCACTCCCAAGTCCAAGGGTGAGTGAGCCAACATTCCACACACAACACCTAATATTTCACCAGCTTCCTATTCCAAACCAAATGCCGCCTCACCAAACGAATTTGTGTGCATCATCTTGTTCTATATACCTTCATGTGATTCTTCTCTTTTCCATATGGCTACTTTGCTTGCAACCCACCATTACCACCACTGCTCCAACAAACGAGACTGATCATTTGGCTTTGCTCAAATTCAAAGAATCAGTAACTCATGATCCATATAAAATATTGAGCTCATGGAATAATTCTATGCACTTCTGTAATTGGCTTGGAATCACATGTGGCCGCAGGCATCAAAGAGTCACTCGCTTGGATCTACAAAGCTACAACTTACATGGATCCATATCACCTTATATTGGAAACCTCACCTTTTTAAGGTTCATCCAACTCTATAATAACAGCTTCTATGGTGAAATTCCACAGAAAATCAGTCATTTGTTCCGATTGCAACAACTGCGTCTTAGCAGTAACATGTTGGAAGGGGAAATACCATCTAGCTTGTTCTACTGCTCCAACCTTATGGTCATAAAAATGGCTTCAAATAAGCTTAAAGGGAGGATTCCATCGGAGCTAGGCTATTTGATGAAACTGGAAGAGCTTGTGCTTCACGGAAACAATTTGACAGGAGGGATCCCACCATCTCTAGGAAATCTTTCGTCGGTCACATATCTTGCTATTGGGCAAAATAATTTGGGGGGAAATATTCCAGATGCCATAGGCCAATTAAAAAGCTTAATAGTGTTCGCAATTTCGGTGAATAAATTGTCAGGTACGATCCCTTCCTCTCTTTATAATGTGTCATCTCTCCAAATCGTTGCAGTTTCAGTAAACCAACTTAATGGCACACTTCCAGCCAACATGGGCATCACTCTTCCTCATCTCCAAACACTTCTATTTTTTGGAAATGAGATATCTGGGCCAATCCCTACTTCATTATGCAATGCAACTCAACTTCAAGAAATTGATTTAGGTGAGAACTATATTTTGGGATCAGTTCCAACCACTTTGGGAAATCTATTGGATCTTAACTTTCTAAGTTTAAGTGCCAATAATTTAGGAAGGAGCTTGAAATTCTTAACATATTTGACAAATTGTAGCAAACTGGACCATATGGATTTAACTAGTAACCGATTTGGAGGTGTTTTGCCCAATTCTATAGCCAACTTGTCAAACCAACTCACTGAATTATTTTTGGGAGAAAATGAAATCTCTGGAACTATTCCTGCATCATTAGCGAACCTTGACAAATTAATTGTCTTGGGCTTAGATTATAATTACTTCACAGGAATCATTCCAGCTAGTTTCGGGAGATTTCAAAAGATGCAAGGATTGGCTTTAACAGGAAACAGTCTATCCGGAGAAATTCCGACCTTTATAGGCAACCTTACTGAGATGTTCAAACTCTATTTTGATGAAAACCTATTTGAAGGAACCATACCTCCAAGTATTGTAAATTGCCAACTTTTGCAGTTCTTAGACATTGCATTAAATAAACTAAATGGATCCATAACTCAGCATACTGGTCTTTCTTCCCTTCCACTAGTATTCCTAAATTTGGCACATAACTCGCTTACTGGCAAACTTCCATTTGAAGTTGCTAATCTGAAAAATATTAATGAACTGGATGTCTCTAACAATCATTTGTCTGGTGAAATTCCAACATCTATAGGAAATTGTTTGATCTTGGAACATCTTTACTTGCAAGGGAACTCCTTCAAAGGAGCCATACCATCATCTTTGGCTTCTTTGAGAGGTCTTCGACATCTAGATGTTTCACAAAATAACCTATCAGGACCCATTCCAAAGGGTTTAGAGATGCTTCCTTTTTTAGAATTTTTGAATCTTTCATTCAATAATTTTGAGGGTGAGGTACCAACTGAAGGGATTTTCAAAAACACAAGTGCTATATCATTAATTGGAAATAAAAACCTTTGTGGTGGTATACCACAATTGCAGTTGCCAAAATGCCCTATAAAAGTCACGAAACCAAGAAGTTCCATTCGATTGAAACTAGCAATTGTAATTACTTCCCTTGTACTATCTTTCATTTTGTTTTCATTCCTTTTTGTTCTTTATTGGATGAAAAAATCAAAAAAGAAATCATGTTCTATGGTTCCAACAATAGACCTCCTTCTAAATGTGTCATACAAAGAACTCTATCAAGCAACTAGTGGATTTTCTCCAAATAATTTAATTGGGTCGGGTAGTTTTGGATCTGTATATAGAGGAGCACTTGATCAACAAGAAAGACTAGTTGCTATAAAGGTCCTTAACCTTCAACACAAGGGAGCTTCCAAAAGTTTCATGGCTGAATGTAATGCATTACGAAATATCAGGCATCGAAATCTTGTTAAGATATTAACATGTTGCTCTAGCATGGATTATGGTGGAAATCAATTCAAAGCACTAGTCTTTGAATTCATGACAAATGGGAGCTTAGATATTTGGCTGCATCCCGAGATACCCAACAAACATCAATCGAGGAACTTAAGCCTTCTTCAAAGACTAAATGTTGCAATCGATGTGGCTTCTGCAATAGATTATCTTCACAATCATTCTGCACAACCTATCATTCATTGTGATTTAAAGCCAAGCAATGTTCTTCTTGACCATGACATGGTTGCTCATGTAAGCGATTTTGGTTTAGCGAGACTCCTCTCAATTACTAATGGTTCTTCTGCAAAGCAAACTAGTTCAATTGGGATAAAGGGGTCAATTGGTTATGCAGCTCCAGGTAATATGTTTCCAATTCTTCTAGCTATACCCTTAAACATATTTATAGTTATTGTTTTATTTTTGACAATTACCTTACTAGTTACAACTATAAAGGGAGGATATTAAAACTCCCTCTCTCTCTCTCTCTCATTTTTTTTTTTTAAAGTTTTTGGGGCGATTTTTTTTTATCTTGCATCTCTACTTTAGGTTGATTAATTTTTATTTTCTTTAGAATTCTACTTTAGATTAATGTGATTTAGTTTTATGTTGTTGATATGATTTAAATTTGTATTTTTAAGTTGTTATTTTTTTTTCTTTTATTTGATTTCATAGATGTTATCCTATTATATTCTAAAGATAGTATGTACAATAAATTATAAATTACAATAAATTTACGGCAGATTGTAATATGGAAGGAAGCGAGTTTTTATTTTTAAATAGATTTGCTCCACATGAAGAAGTTTACAAACTATTTGGCCCATTTGGGAGGTATATAAAGCAACAGAATCACCAATAAATAATAGAGAGAAATGTTGCACTAGAACATGCACACTTTCCCATGATGGTTTCTATCTTCATGTTCTTCTTTACGTTTAATTTCTTAGAATTTGTACTTACATTAAATGCCAATTATCATTGTAAACAACTGCAACATTTCCTTACATATCATAATTAAATTGTTAATTGCAGAGTACGGCATGAGTGGCGAGGTATCGATGGAAGGAGATGTATATAGCTATGGAGTATTACTACTAGAGATGTTTCTAGGAAAGAGACCCACTGACAAAATGTTTAAAAATGATCTCAATCTTCACAATTTTGCTAAGATGGGATTGTCAGAAAGAGTTGTTCAAATTGTGGACCCAATCCTTTTACCAAGAGAAGTTGTCGCAACGCCAATAGCAATCGTGGCAACTAGAGAAGATAATAATGACAATGAAATTCATGTATACGAAGACGCTCAAGGTAGTACTGCAAACTTGTCCCAAATGGATGCCAATATGCATAAGTGCTTAGTCTCAATCCTTGAAATTGGACTTGCATGTTCAATGGAGTCAACAAAAGAAAGAATGAAAATGGAGGAAGTTACCAGAGAACTACATTTGATCAAAAATGCTTATCTTGGTTCTGGCATCCGCAGTGGAATTAGTGAAATCCTAGTTTGAGGTACTTCTAAATATTTTAAATTTTAATTTGCCTAAAAATAAAGTCATCAATGACAATTATCTCATAAAGTGATTGACTCCTATTAATTTTGTATAAACACAAATGGGTAATTATAGGAATACATTGTACAGTCAATGTAAATCTTACATTGTAGACTAAACAAATGTGTACAATGTAAGATTTACAATACCAGTACAATATAAACTAAGAATTTTCCTTATAAAATTAGATTTCTGACTAAAATTTTTCACCTTTTTAGACCCACAACCTTATGAAAGGTTCCTTCATATTTGTTATTTCAAATGGTCTCATGCAGATGCAATGGCATTTCTTGTGTCTACATTCATGGTTTATTCTTATGTAGTCTAGGAAATAAGGAATATAACAAACTTTTTATTTGGTCTGCAGAGCATGAAACTATCAAAAGAGATCATTGAAACCTCTTTCATATCCCTGTTGAGCATTGGCTTGCTAGTTCAATCTTCTTTGTCGAAATGTTCAGGATATGATTTACTCGGGGTATTTTCTTCTTCTGGATATGGCAGTCTTATTTGTGTATCTATATCAGTGATATCACTACTCTTTGACGATAAAAGTATATTGAACACTTCTGCTACAGGTTTTAGTATGGTGTGTATATATTCAGCTTAAATAAATAATAAATAAAAAGAATAGTGTGTTTGTATGGGTTTTGTGTTCTATTGATAATTGAGCTAGTTGCTGAAAGCCTTTTGTATTAAGAATATCAAGGACGATGTTGTTACTTGTTATTAGAATTTTTGTATCAAATGCATGTCATTTATTAAAGTTTCCCCAAAGATAGAGTTTTTTTTTTTTTTTTCCCCCCTCTAAATAGAGCTTATAAATAAAGTTTTTTTTTTTTTTTTCTTTTTAAAATAATTTGATAGTTTACAATACAAAATAAGAGAAAGAGATTTGAACTCTAATTTTCCTCATGCAAGGTAGCAATATAAATATACGACTCTTGGCACTCTAAACATAGTTATTAAGACATTTGAACGAAATGAAAAGAAGAAATTTGAAAGGAACATTTTAGACCATGATAGATTAATTAAATCAACTTTGCACATTAATCAATTGTATGATCAATTCAATTTCGGTTGATTTACGACAGTAAAATATGTTACCAAATAACCAATAAACAATAAAGATTGACATGGGAATTTCAATAACAATGTGAAAAATCATTGGATGCTTCCAGAGGAAGGAAAATAAAACGGGCCTCCAAGTGTTTTATTTATTTATTTATTTATAGAATTTCAACTTATGCATTCACTCTTAAAAGAGAGCCTCTTTTTTTCTAAAAAAAAAAAAAAAAAAAGGGAGGAGCCTCGAGTGAATATCTTATATTGTGTGCGCTATATTAATCAATGCATTAATTTTTTTTTAAATTCAATTGGAATTTTAAGATACTATAATTAAAAAAAAAAAAATTGTATCTAAAATTTACCCCAAAATAAAAAAATTATAAAAAAAAAGGTTTATTCTAATTTATTTTCTTATCAAAATATAACTAACCTTTATATACTAGGAAACCTCCAACATTATGTTTGTTAGAGATTTAACCTACACATAGTAGTGTGCATCAAACCTACCAATTCAATGATACTGACCCAACCCAAAGCCTCAAGTTGGTTTTCATGGGTTGATGGATTGGGTTGGGTTGGGTTGAAATTTTATTTTGAACCTTGGGTCAAATTGGTTTCAGATTGATAGCATTTTTAACTCATGCAATCTAACTCAACCCACCATGTATATAAGTTTATTTTATTACCTTTTAAAAAAAAAATTAGTTTAATTGATTTTGGTATTTTGAGAATTAGTTTTGATGAATTTAGAAATTTGGAATATAATTAAAATATATTATATGAATCGTAATGCTTTATTAAAAAATGTCTAAATAATGTTGTTCTTATGAACATAAATTAATAATAAATTGCATCTAATAATTCATAGAATAATTATTTAGATAATCATATTTCACTAAGATTGTATTTCAACATAAAATTAGAGAATAAATTAAAAGAAATTACCTTGTTAGTTCTTAACTTATTTCGTAACATGAAAAATAATTTTTTACTGTCAATTCCATCAATTTAAAGGTAGTGGAATTAAGGCGCGGACTAGATCCTTTTTTTGAGACAATAAATCCCATCTACGAAATTTTCTAGTGTAATAGACTAATAATTTTGCATGCCACCCTGTGGGCGCAGGCGCCTGTCCATGGGTTTCCTCCCCTTGCTTTGCATGTCATGTACTCCAGAGAATACACCTCAGCCGAGTGGACTAGAGGCAGTTTGTGGGAATCATCATCTAGTTTAGATCTAGAAACCAAACTTTGGGCCCTAGCATAGAGACTTGTATATCCAGTTTGTAGGTTCAAGTTAAAATACAAGGATGCCTAACCACCACCACCACCCCCCCCCCCCCCTCTCAACCCATGGGCTGACCTCCGCTCATTGTATTTCATATCCTAATTCTATTAAAGATTAAAGAAACCTTTAAGAGGCTATCCTAAACATGCACACACACATATACTCTAGTTCTATGTCATACAACATGTTATCTTGTCCTAGCATACATATAAGCATATACTCACATACATCACAAACATACATCATCTCATCCACATGGCAGAAAACATACAACATATCTTCACATGGCAACAAGCATACATCATATTATCATATACACATTTCATAGTAACATAATTTATCATGTTCATCTCATCCAAATGTGCATGTGCATGTTCATGTAAAATGCATGAAATACCATTTTTGGACCACCACAGCATCCATGTATAGATGCATGTGCATGTTCATATGTTCGTTTAAGTACACTCAAACCTTAATCATTAATCTAACTAATCTAAGCAATTAAAGCATGCTACCAACTAAACAGAGACCTAGGCATACATTATCTAACTCAAACAGAAGCTAAAACATGGAATTCAACTAAACGAAAGCAAAGAAATGGATGAACAAACAATTCTGGACATTCTGGGTTAAGCCTGCGTGCATGCAAGCTCATGGAAAAACATTTCAAGTGTTTCTATAATCTTGCATTTTAATCCATTTCTAGGCTTAAAAATGCTTGGATTTTGTTGTGGAAAGGGTTTAGATGAAAACCTTGTGCCTTGGGATGAGTAGAAACATGCTTAAAGTTAATTTTGATCCAACAGGGCCGAAGAACAGCGATAAACACATTCAAGGTTGAGCCTGCATACGCAGGTTTATGTCCCTGCATACGCATGCTTAAGTCTTGCGTCTTTTATTTTTATGATTAAAAAAAAATCTACTTCAAGCTGTTACATAGATATAACTATAATTATACAGCTGAGAAGATATTTTTGCTCAATAAAAGGATAAATATTCAAGGAGAAACATGATATTTTCACTAGTGTTTGCTCAATAAAAAGATACATATTAAAAGAAAGAGGCAATTCAAAAAATAAAAATAAATAAAAATAAAAGAAAAGAAAAGAAAGAGGAAGTCGATTTTTTTTTCTTTTTCTTTTTAATAAATTGTGCTATACAGCCAAGTGGTCCTTAGACTCCGTAGTCCGTACCCATAGCATGTCCAGAGCTGAGTTCAAAATCAAGATCATTTAGCAACTATATCCAGGTCTTAGAAAGGAAGAGCGTCTCTTAAGAGACACAAGCATATACAGGTATCAGCGCTCATGTTAATATACAAAAAAATACCCACTTATAGGTATCTCCCAAAGTCTCAAGTGCAAAGAATGTGGGTTCAGGCCAAGGAATTAATCAATAATATGGATTTTTCACATCTGACTTGAGCTGTTGACGGTAAAATCCAGTTGATTCAGCATGTTGTTTAACACACACACAGAATGCAACCCTGCTCAAGTAAAGTGTAGTATAAACAAAGAGCAAAATTTCTTTAAACAATAGATCTTTTCTGTAATAAGAAAAAAAAAAAAAGGTTTATTTACAGTCTATATCACAAATCCAGATCAGCTATTTGCTTTATCCCCAAGAAGTGCTCAACCTAGAAGATGGACAGAAAATTGCACTTTGTAATCAGTGCAAGCAATACGGAAAGATAGAATAAAATTAAGGATACATAAACCTCAGATGGAATGCTATTAAGCAGAATGCGTGATTCTTAACCTCTTTGTTTTTCATAGGAAAATCAGCAGTGTTGAAAAGGATGCAAATGCATACCTCTAGTGACCTATTCTCTAACTTTTAGAAATGTGAAGAGGTATTTTTAGCTTGTAATATTCACGAATCTACAAGTTGTCTGGATTGATATTAGTAAACTAAGAATTTTTTTTTTTTTTTTTTTTTTTGATAAGTAAAAAAAAAAAAAAACAAGTATTCCCTTTTTTTTTAGTTGGTAAGTTACAACCACACCCAGTAGGTCTTAAAAGTTAAACCTCAACCAAATCCTCCAGCTTGCTCTTACATTGGAAGAAGGTGCCATTTGAGCTAGAGCTAGGGCTCATTAGCAGCATTCTCCTGTTGTACACTGGGCATCTCTTGATTTTTATTTTTGTTTTTTTCCCCATGAAGCAAGTCTCGTGAAATCATTTACTAAAGAAAACTACAACCACCACCACTAAAACCGTACTAACATATGAAACTTAGAAGGCTGGGTACATACTTTTTTATTTTTATGGATATAATAAAATCAAGGATAATATCACAAAAAAGTACTAAGATGTTACTGACCTTTCTATCACCAAGCATTGGTGTCAAGCCCCCAGGGAAGTCCTTCTCAACAGTAGCAAAACCACTTCTAGGATCACTCGTTTGCCTGGTAAAAAAATACACACAAAAAAGAAAGAATAAATAAACCAAGTAAACAGAGGTTAAAAATTAAAAAATGTTATTTAGACCATACAGCTACAGACTACTCATGCTTCACTAATTCAAAGCTTTGATTAAGAAGAAAGCCTTCCTTGGAGCAATGCAAAACATAAGATGTGTTTATCAACCAAATATAAATACGAAAATCTAGATATCCAAAACTTAACCTTATGATGATCTTTTAGCAGGTATTGACACCAAATTGATGCAAGCCAACTTGGGTAAATGATTAAAACCTAACCGTCAAGCTCCCCAACTGCCCCAACAAGAAATTAAGATTCTTTGACATGGCATCAGAACTGTAATGACATTATCATCTGACAGTACCCTCACAACAAAATATGGAAAAAAGCATGAACATCTACCAGCACTCACATAAAAAGGGTAATAAAATGTAAGGTACTATATGCAATACCTGAACATCCAAATAAGCTGCACAATGTTCTAACTAATTATTTAACCTACTACACTGATATTTTGAGGAATAGAATTTTGTATACATATTATTTCCTCACATATTCTAAGGTGTCCAATTGTATCTAAGCAACCACAGATGGTTCATTTGGGGAGAGAGACAGTTATAATTAGTGGTATGATATATAATGCCAGTCCATCTCTTAGCTACTACCCCAATCATAGAGGGAATAAGCTTTTCACCAACTATCTTTCCATATAGTGAAATCCAGCAATCATTGGTCAGAATTATATATGAACATATGACAAAGATGAATGACGCATACCCTGGTTTAACATGGCCACTAAGGACAAGATAGGGCGTCTTTAACTGCATTTGAGCTTCCCTCATCCTCTCCACAGAGTCTGATGGTGTATCTGAATTCTTCATGTTCTTCAACTTCAATTCTTCCAGGTATTGCTTCATTTTGGCAGGACCCTTCCCATGAAACTTATGCGAAATCAGACGAAAGGCTTCCTTCGGAGTCATCTGGTAAAAACATGGACATAAGTCAAAAATACACGCTAACACAAAAAAATAAATAAAAAATAAACAAAATAAACTATAATATAATACTTTGTTTTTTCTAAGAAGCTACAAAATTCAATTATGAACCAAAGAGAGTTGTCTTGATTGTGAAAGAAGCAAACCATTACACTGCTTTGAGGTTTCAGAGAGTCATCAACTAACAACCACAACAAAAACAACCAAGACTTAGTCCCAAAATTTTGGAGCCAATTATGGATTCTCAACAGACTAATAGGGGTTAGCTTTGTTTCCGCCATTCTATTCTAACCAATGCCATACTCTCTATTACCCTCTAACTAATACTCTACTACTCATTAACAACCCCACCCCCCCCCCCCCACCCCAAAAACCCCCGGCTCTTTTCCAAAGCAGAATATCCAAACTATTCTATCCAATTCCGAGATGGATCAAGAGCAGAAAACCTTGATTGTGAGATCTCTGTTTGAGTGGTGTCAGTGCATGGGAGTAATTGATAGGCAGTCACTTGTTCTGTACATGAAATGTCTTTTTTTTTTCCTTCTTTTTCAAATTTAAATAAAGTTATTATTAGGAAAGTACAAGATGAATCATGAAAGATTTTTTCTTAAAATACTGAGAAGAAAAAGCTAATTATAAAAGCAGCAGCAGGGAATGAAAAGCATCATCAAAAGCAGAATTTGACTCCAAGGAGGGACAACTCACTTTTTAAAATCACCCACCAAACTGAATCCACATTGTTATAATATGGGTCATAGAACTCTTTGCCCAAGGATAAAAAAGGTTGTCTCATTTTGTGATTTTCACAAAGATCTGAGTAAGTTCACTTATTCTGCAACACTAGACTGGCACACAGACCAGACAGCATGTTTAGACATGGACATGCAAAAAGAGTCTCAAAGTTCAAAATTCAATGAGATTGTCACTTTTAAACCTTATAGGAGAAGTCGTCAATGCATATTACACCACATCTATTTTGATAACCTAACCCATGTCTATCTTCTCTTTACATATGATCAATAGCAACTATAGCTATCATGACATCACCTGTCTTCAATCATGACTCCAATTCAATAAACAACCACTATAAGTAGTGATGCGGGAGACGCAAGAAAATTATTATTTAGTATTATTTATGTTTGCTAGTCAATTGTATTTTTATGTTTTAGGTCTTATTAGTTTATTGGGTTATTAGTATTTTAATTTAGAAGCAAGGGTATTTTTGTAATAAGGCAATTAGGGTTTCCTAGCCAACAAGGGTATTTTTGTAATAAGGCAATTAGGGTTTCCTAGCCAATTAGAACTAGGGTTTAGTAATCCTTTATAAGCAACCTATTGTACTCCTTGAGGAGATAGTTGATATTTTGATGAATGAAAACAATGGCCGTTTGGTCTTTTTTTGGTCTGGTGCTGACTCCAGGTCTACCCTAGGTGCTGACTCCTAGTGGTTTCCCCGCTTGGTGTTGACTCCAAGCAAGGCCTTGGTGCTGACTCCTAGGTCATATCTTTTATTTTTCCGTTATTTCAATTTTGTTCTAGTTGTCCTGCGTCAAGTAGTTTCAATACATTTTATACGGCATTACTTTTTCTATGGGCTTCATTGTTTTCTAATCAAGTTTTGGCCCCAAGAAAAAGGGGAAGGGGAAATTTGAACTAGTGACATTAGCCTCATGAGATTTTTTTTTTTTTTCAAAATTTTTTGCATGAATACATCTGCTTCATCAAGTGTGGTCCTCATCTGATTGTGCTACCCCTTGGGGTTACTTTTTTATGGGCATTAAATGCATGGACATATTCATAACCATTATAAAAAACCATACTGGCATGGAATCATATGGTGTAAAATAATTCAACTATGTGGTACCCAGTTAGTTTCGTCTCAACTCCACTCAAGGATTTTTTTTTACCAATTAGAGTAATAGGAAGAAGGAAGAAGCAAAAGAGAGATGATCCAATTCCATAAGATGACAAGTCAGAACTTAAGATATGTGATCCAGCCCTCATGTTGTGAGATTTATACAATAAATATATCTAACAGCCCACTTGATTATAACATACATTTTAAAGAACCATTCCCAACTGATTTCACTCAAAAAATTACACTCCATACCATATGTCAATTGTCTCTCTAAATAAGCATAAGTATCATTCACCCGAATAGTCAAATAACATGACAGTATGTATTCTTGGAAGGTTAGAGCACCGCCTAGAATCACATTTTACTTCTACAACAGCAAGCATATAAAGGTTTTGACAATAAATAGATTGAAAAAGCATCAAATAATACTATTGCATTAGTGCTGTATGTATGTCTAAATCAAGTGGAGAGACAACAGATCACCCACTTCTTCACAGTGACATAGCCAGAGAATTGGGGTCATTGATGGTTGATCTATCCGAGGTTTTATGGGCTAAACTTAAAACAGTTGTTCATTTGTCAGCATGTTGGAAGAGACAATTTGGAAGACCTTGTAGTGATGAAATTTGGAAAGTAGTTCCCTTTTGTATCATATGGTACATTTGGAGAGAGAGGAACATGAAGAATTTTGAGGGGTGTGGACTTCCTTGAAGAATTTGAAGTTTCCATTCTTTTAGGTTCTCACTATAATTGGACATCATAAAGTTAGCCTTTGTTTTGGGGTGTTTCTCCTGTATAATTTCTGTGTAGTATGATTGTGCCTTTTTTTTTTTTAATAAGTAGGATTGAACCCTTAATTCACTTTCCTTTTCTGATAATTTACTTATGAAAACATCTATTCTTCTCATTGGAGTTCATCTTTAGAAAGTAATATAAAAAAAATTAAACATCCCTTGGTTTTTTATAAATAAAAGAAGAAAAATCCCTCCTTAAGTGGAATATGAGGACCCCCACATCCAATCTGCCCCAGATGTCATGTTACACCATATAATAGAGAATGTTATTGTACATGTAACTGACATCTGTGTGTGTGTGTGTGAGAGAGAGAGAGAGAGGGGCCATTTGAGCTAAAGAAAAATATGAAATGACTGGATGGTTAAGTGAAGCACTTACAATTCGCCCAAACTCATCTGTCCGCTCAATGCGAATCTCCTTTCTATAATCGATCAAAGAGGATGAATGAGGCTCCTTTAATTCATCATCACCAACGATACCCACGAGTTGGCTCTTTTTCTTATCCATGTTTCTGCCACCCCATTCAATGCTTTCTTTAAGGGTTCCTCGCTCTTTAAGCAGCTTCAGTGCACCTGATAACCCTTTTCCAACAGCAACTTCATGGATAGTTTCATCTGGCACTATCTCCTGCTTGTCCTCGTCAGCAGGGTGCTCATCTTTACCGACATCTTTAACTTCGGTCCATCCACCAGTCTCATCTTTTATTTCTTCACCAGAAGCTTTTGGCTCCTCATCTTCTTGCACAAAAACATCTTCATTTTCAGGCTTACGGGCTTCTGCAAAAGCACAAAAGTACGAGTTATTTCTATCATCAACCATTGGAAGAATACCTGCAGCAAACTAAGTGATGTAGGTTCTTTAAGAATTCAGCACTACAATAGATTTCTTGATGAGCCATTGAAGGGTTCTTGAATAAGGATTGATGCTGAAGGGTTTTAGGTTAAAAAATATATATATATATATATATATATATCTTAATGGCTGTTTGGGGCAGAATCAGGGGATAAAATAGAAAACAAGATAAATAAAATATTAGACAATCACACCTAGGTCTTCCTAAGTAATCACACTTAGGTAGGAGAAGGCAATCACACCCTCAAAACTAAAAATAAGCTACTAGAATATTATTAGAATCAACCTCTATGAATATTATTGACTACAATAAAGCCTTAATATAGGCTGTTGTTATATCCTTTCCTGGAATGACTCAAATTACTAATAACAAACAAAAATGGACTTAATAACTCCTCAACCAAATAGGAAAATGACTCAAAACATAAAATGAGACTCAATTCAACTTTAGAATGACTAAGCAAGCTCCCAAGAAAGCACTCCATCATCTGAAACATCCCAAATAAATGCTTCAGCACTAGGATCAGCTTTCCCTCGCCTCTTATAGGTCTTCAAAGAGGGCTGCCACTTAAATTTGCCATCACTAAGACATGAATTAGTATTTTAATTGGGAGAAGATCTGGCATTTCCAGGTGGTGTAGAAGGTGATGGTTCAAATTCACATTATAATATAATATATCAACTGTGCAATATATGCCCAAAACTTAGCAAACTAGGAAAAGAAAATAAAAAATGTATTAGATTGCTCAGGGGCCAAAAAGAACAAAAAGATCAAGATTTGGGTACAAATGGAAGCTAAAGGAAATTGATAGGAACAAGAGCAGGACAACTTTCAAAGAAAAATGGTCATGATTTAACTTGAATTTTGACCAGATAAAATGATGGATATCAACAAACCACAAGATGGTGAATGGCCAGAAACAGTAAAGCAGTCAAAAAAATTACATATGTAGAAATCTCAATTCAAGCAGGGAGGTAGTAAGGCAGCTCAAGTTTCAATTTTATTCAAACACATGAACAAACATAAAAGAAAAATACCTTCATCAAGCTGGAGACCCCAGACAAACTCCTCCATCTCTGTAAAGACAACCCTTTTTCTTGCGACTCTCCAGTTGTGGGGTTTTGATCTTCTGTAGTTTGACTGCTGTGGGCAGTAGTGGCAAGAAGTGCAACTGCTTGAGGACCAGATGCCGCCTCCTCTTGCTTTTTAAGAGCTAATTTCCTTGTTCTTTCTAAGGATTTATAAAGATCATCATTGTCATCAGCAAAAACAGGATTTTCATCTTCCTCCAATTTAACAGGAAGAGTTTGTTCCATCCACAATGATTATGATGCCTCATCGGCTTTAGCATAAGCTGACTGGTATGCATTGTTTCTCAATTCAGCCTCAGCTCTTTCTTGCTCCTCTCTGATGGCTTGTCTCCTTGCATCATTCCAAGAGCCAAGATCCCCAACTCCCAATCCTGAAGAGAGAGCTTCTGCTTCAAGCGCATCCAAATCCAGCTTCTCTTTCTTCCTCAAGGATTTCTTTTTCTTGGGCTTTTTAAATTGAAGCATTTCTTCTTGAGTATAGTAATCTGATGTGATCTTCCCAATTGCATTGAGATCTTCAAAGTGATTGTTTGTGGAAGTGCCCTCTAACCTTTTACGCAGCTGGCAATTAGGGGGGGGAATCCTTTATAAGTAAGGGGAAAAAAACTAGTGAAGTAATTAAAATGAATTCTAAAACCAAAAGAAGCATAAACTCATTATACATGGGAAATCCTAACACTGCAAATTCAGTACAATAACAGAACAGAAAATAGGAAGAATGGGACTACAACTTGCATAAATAGGAAGTCACCAAAAAAAGAAAAGAAAAAAAGAATAATGCCATTACTGCACAGTATGCAAAGAGTTCCTCATTTTCAAACACAACCAATCTTCTCCTTTATCTTCCGGGTTTAATAAGAATTACCTCTTGGAGTTTTTTCTCTGCTTCGCCGGAGAAACATCCTCTTTCATCCAGAGCTAACCCCTGTAAAGAAGAATGAATATGTACAAAGTTCCATGATCAATCCCCATGCACAACATTCCTTGTAATGAACTGAATAAAAAAGGAAAAGCAACTGGTCAGACTAAAATTTAAAATACAGTGAATGGACAAAACCAAAAATCAAACCTCATCTGCAGTGGGGTCATCATACTGTGGCAGAATTTTCTTCTCTGCACCGGGATCATCATTAAACCTAAAGCATCAGGATGCATGATATGTTAAATCATTTTTTCATATACTTATGGTATAATTATGAGATAATAACAAATTATAGAAGTTTCCATCTTACTTATCATCATAGATCCCTGTTTTCTTCTTTGCAGCCTTGTAAGCCTCATCTCGCTGCTTTTGTTCTCCAAGTTCAACATTCTCAAGCATATCAATCTCTGTCACACCAGACCAAAAACCCTTGTTATATACATGTGTCAACTCATCTTAGAAGGGCCCTGAAAAACGAAAAGTAACACCAAATAGTTTACCTTCATTGATGTCACCATCTGCAAGTATATTCTGATCTTTTAACGTTAAAACAACTGCGCCACCTTCCACTACTTTGTCAATGCCATGAAGAACTTTAACTCCAGCCAGATTATCTATAAAGTATTCAAAATAAAAATCATATCAGTATTGATCAGTGATGAAGGAACCCATCACACAAAACCATTGGCTTACAGATCAGGTTCCAGAAGAACATACTAGTGGGGCATAAATTATGAACAGGTGCAAACTCAAAAGAATAATTAACTACAGTCCTCGCACGCACCCAGGAAATTTCATGACTCCTCAATAGAACTTGAATGAGTTCAGTATTTGAATCAGTCCGATCCAAGCACTCAAAATTCAATATGTCAGAATGGACTGACCCAAAATCATGTGACATAACATCAATTTGATTTTATAAGACAAATCAAAAGGAGTAAGAACCCTTACGAGCAGTACCCTGGCTTGGTTCCTCATCTTCACTGTCTCCTTGACCTACGTTGTCCAGAGAAAATTCACACCATGAGATAAATAAAAGATCCCACATGAAATCAATAGTATTGTGAAAAAGAATACAAAGAAACACTATTGAAACAAAACCTGTTCCTCAAAAATTTTTGAGAGCTGCAATGCTTTTTCCTTTTCAGCATTCCTTTTCTACTCAAGCTTGCGACTCCGACTAAGCCATGAAAAAACCTCAGAAACACCTTCAGAATTTTTGTTCAATCTCTCTTCTCTCTTCCTGAGCAAAAAGGTTAACATATTCACATTACACAAAATGGATTTTCTCAGTTCACCACCAATGTAGAATGCAAAAAACCTAGGAAAGAGATAAATACAATGCAAATGTAAATCAGTTTACAAACTAATCATCATTCAGCTAGTTTAGACACAAAATCCAAGGGAATTATGGAAAGACAAGTAACTTAAAAAACAACACACACAATGCCAAGTACAAAGTAGCTACTGAAAACCAGGATAGCAGGAAAATATGGTCAAGATGGTTTCGTGGATTAAGGTAGGAATTGCAAGAGTGCTTTTGGGCATGAACATAAATTGCTTAACCCATCAAGAGTGCATGCCCTTAGATAACCCAACAACTAGTTCTGGCAGATGGGGTCAGATAGGTTCCCTACGTTATCAAAAGAAAAAAGGGTAGGAATTGCAAGAGTAAAAATTTCAAACACCAACTGTTTGATTTGAAATGACAACATGCAACAAAGAAGGCAGAAATAAAGATTTACTTACTTCAAGATGCGCTCCTCCAGTTCTGACGCTGACAAGTGTGCTCAACCTAATGACCCCCCAGTATTTTCTTCAATCTCAGCATGATGAGATAACCTCCCTTGCTTGGAAGCATACCTATCCCTATTATCTTCATAGTCCAGCTTAGAATTATCGCCCTTGCTCCAATCATCTTCCTCCGGAGTTTAACTGCTCACTCTATCTCTCAATCTCTCTTTATCTTGATCTGCCTCCCGCTCCTTCTCCCTATTCCGATCCTTATGTTTTTCTTTTTCATTTTCCCTTTCCTTTGTTCTTTCTTTATCTCTATCCCTATCCCTATTCTTCTCCTTTACCCTCTCCATGTCCCGTCCTCATTCACTATCCTTCTCTGCATCTCTCTCCCTCTCCCTCTCACGGTCTTTCCCTCAATCTTTTCTATCTTTATCCCTATCACGCTCTTTCTCTCTATATTTTTCCTGATCATACTCTTTCTCCCTCACCTTACCATCTTTACTCCTATCCTTCTCTCTCTCATCTCTATCTTCTTTCCTCCTATCCCCCCTCCCGCTTTCTTTCTCCCTTTCCTTTAGAACATCATCACTACCTCTCTTTGACTGTTCTCGGTCTTTACTCCTATGTTCTTTATCTTCCCCTCGACTACCCTTCTTCATATCCTTGCTCCGGTGCTTACTCAACTTATCAGTCCCATTCTGTTCCAACTCATCCCAATGTTCTCTCATTGGAGAAGTGTCAACATCCCTATCTTCCCGGTATTCATCCTTCAACTCAGACCATTCCATGTCCATCACAACTTAAATTAAAAAAAAAAATTTTAAAAAACCCAGAATCAGAATAATATAATTTTTTTTTTTTTTAACATTATAGTCATTGCCAAGCAAAAACATGAACTCAATAGCATTCGATTCATGTTTTTGAGTGCAAAATCAAACATATAGTGAACAATTAATTAAAAAAATAAAACTAAATATCATTTTTATTGAAATACTTTGTTTTGTTTGGTTCTAAACAACAAGAACAAGATACTCTTCAAACCCTAACTGCAAAGGACTCAAAATTTAAACAGAAGTAAATTATTTATTGAACAAAATAGTAATAAAATGGGTTCAAATAGAAATAATCATGCAAAAATTTAAAGAAGTAAATTACTGGAACGCAAAAAGTTAAGAGAGGAAAACTCACCGTGACTGAGTGTGTGTGTGTGAGAGAGAGAGAGAGAGAGAGAGGCTTGGGGGTTTTGTTAGAGATGAAAGTGAGTGAGCATGAAGATAGAGAAAGAAAACAGGGAGAGTTGTATATATTACAGAGGAGGAGGAAAAAATGCTTACAGGACGCTGGTTTTGTATTTGCCAAAGCCAAACTGTTGTATATGCCGATAGGATAAAAAATTGGTTTTATTTATTGTTACTATTTTTATAAGGCCAAAATGGCCAAGTAACAAGTTCAAAAAAAAAAAATGGCCAAGTAACTTATTTGGAAAAATAAGTACGGATCTACCGTCATTTGTGAAATAAATAGAAATTTATTATTTTTTTTAAACTAGAGTTTGTTGTGTAATTCGAGTTTCACAAACTCGAGTTTCATGGAAAAATTTTTATGGAACTTGAGTTCCATAAAAAATAGCATGACAAATTTGAAGATTATTTTTTCAAAGAATTCGAGTTATACGACAAACTCAAGTTTCACAAAATCGAGTTTCAAAAGGGTGGTAGATTGCTAAATATCTTTTAAATAGTGATATATTACTAAATATTTTACCAGACATTGGTATATGGCCATTTTTATTGATAGGATTGTACAAGGTGTGCATCAAATACCCGATGTATCAGGTTGGTTTTCAGGGGTTGATGAGCTTTGTTGGATTGAAATTATATTTTGAGCTTTAAATTGGGTTAAGTTCGAGTTGATAGTTTGTTTAACACCCAACCTGACACATACACACATATATTATATATAAGTTTATTTTTTGTCATTATTTTAATTTTTAGTTTAATTTATTTTGGTATTTTTTAAGAATTAGTTTAGATGAATTTGAAACTTTTAATATAATTTAGTTATATTATGTGGATCTTAACTTATAAAAAAAAAAATAGTATTACGTGGATTGTAATAATTTATTTGAAAATAATTAGTTAAAATGAAAGTTCAACTTTTTATAAGAAATAAAACATGTAAACACAACCCATCGACTCAATCCATTTGAGTTAGGTTAGGCTAATTTTTACACATGTGATGGGTTGGGTTGGAAATTTATTTACTCGACAAATTCGGCTTGGATTGAAAAACCTCTCCAACTTGACCTATACACACTGTAAGGGCAGGTTTTGGTTCCTTAGCCCAAAAGGTAAAAGGACCCAGGGCCAAAGAGTCTAACACAATGAATTTTTAGAGAGTGGGCTGAAAACTAGGTTTCAATGGATTGGACCATGCTCACAATGGACCAAGGATGGTAAGACGGCAAGAGAAAAAAAATAAAAAAAATAAAGCCTTTGGCAAGGAAATTCTTCCTTGGCAAAGTCCGAGGAAAGTAATTCTTGAATATATTAGTCTAGGACTTGATTACAATTTTAGTTCTTTGTACTACAGTATTTTTTCTACCAATTTTCCCATCCCCCATCTCTGAAGGATTTCTTACATTATATAGTCCCTTTTAGCTGATCTTGGCCCTCTATTTGTTGATCATGCAGGCCACTACTCGAGTACTTGTCCCATCAAACGTCCTTCCAAATCTTCTATGAGTTACGGCAACCAAGACAGCACTGTTCAGGGGGTCTTCTCCACATAAATGCGGCCAAGAGGTTTGGTGGGATGCATTAAATGGAGTGGCAACTACCATCCGTTCAGTCACGTCAGGGTTGACCTCCTCTCTGAAGCTCTTTCTAACCTCTTATGGTAATGCACCATTGACATGGCCATGTCTTGCCCCTTCGACCCTACTGTCCGAGGGTATGGTCTCCTTAGAACTGCATTGGCCTTCTCGGTCTCAATATGACGCGTGGTAATACTACCCTGTTCAATTTCTGTACCCCCACACACACCATTTTTTTTTTTTTTTTTTTAAACAAACCAATTAAGAAAAGTAAGTCTATAAAATCATAGCTTTCCCTTTTTTAATCTATGATTAAGTAGCATTGAGATACCTTTACTCAACTTGGGCTAATTTACCTATATAATAAAGGAATTGAATTTATTTTAATAATAAATATTTTGTGTTTGAGTGATATTGTTGTTGCTTCATATGAAATTATTTTGATGAATCACATAATGTGTTATTTCTTTTTTCTTTTTTTTTTGGATGAAGTCAAAGATGCTTTGATGCTATGTTAAATAAATTGGAGGTGAATGCAAAAGTGGAAGCATAAAAGAAATAACACGTTATGTGATTCAACTTGACGATCTATGTCCACAAAAGAAAACCCCTTGAAAACTACATCTTGATGTATGAGTAAAGTATAAATCCTATGTTACAATAAACCTATTAGGGGTATTTATAACAAGCTAAACCCTAGTTAACAGACTTGCAATACAAGTACAAGACTTGGGCCTAGAATATTAGGGCTTGAACATCTCTAATTACTCCCCCTCCACCCCCACACTTCAAACTCAAGGTGGAAGCTGGATGGAGCTTTAAGTTTGGTTTAAGCTAGAGAATGTCCCTTGAAAATGCCGTCAAGAATGTCTTGAAGATGAAATTGAAGAAGCCACGAAAATGCCTTGAATAAGCCACAAATGAAGCCTCGAGAAAGCTTGAAGAATGACTTTAGGAGGGCTTGGATTGATTAGATGTGGAGCACGTGTTGATATCATATTTTTGTTCACCCTCACCTCGCATGTCAAAATTTCAATTTAAGTAAAAAAAATTGCAAAAATTATAATTATGATCCCAGGATTGAATGAGTGCTAAATTCAATGTAATTTGTCATAATGAGATGTCGAATGTACCAATTTTGTGTGTCAATATTCAAAATAACTAAAATACTATTTGATAATCAAACTTTGATTGAGTTGACTGATGGTCAAAAGAAGTCAAAAATTCACTCCACCACCAAAATTCATCATTTCGCATCAAAATTAAATATTTTCCAATCACTTTTCCTGTAAATGACAAGTTTGACCTTAATTTGACCAAATATCCAACTGTTTGATTGGGATGAATTTGAACCCAAATTGTAAGTAATTGAATTCCCTTCAAAATGACAAGTAATGGGGCCGTGTCAAATTTAAAATGAGCAAGATATCGCAAAAAATAAGAAAAAAACTGTCCAACACTTGTCATTTTTTAGACCAAGTGTAATAAAACTTTATTCTAATTTAAACTCGATTGAATTATAACTAAACAACCTTGGTTTGACCCAAATAAGGAGTTGTCGAAAATGTCTCATTGTGAATTTCAATTTGCTATTCTTGATTGCCGAAAATTCCCTTAAAAATTAAAGAATTTGATAAAATACCAAAATGAGATTTTTGTGCTTAAAATTGAATTTCACACTGCCTTTCAAGGCATCAAATTTACCAAATATGAACATAGGAGCCATAAAGTAAGCATCTTTAGAAAGTAAACATTGCAATCTTTCCAATGGTACTTCACTTGAGCCAAACAAGGTCGGAAATGCCAAGAACTTTGATTACAAAAATAGTACAAAATTATGTAAACTCACAAAAAATTGGTTTTGATACTCACTTTGCAGCCAAATTCTTAATTCCTCTCTTAAGTGTTATCTCCCCAACACACACACACACACACACACACACACACACACATATATATATATATTCTTTTTCTTTTTTCAAATTGCCCTGTAAAACGAAAATAACCAGTTTTTGTAAATTTAAAAAAATAATGTTATTAGTATTAATAAGACAAAATTATACTTTTGACCATCGATTGTTTTCATTTGGTTTCTTAAATTTAGGGTGTTTGATCAAGGGTCATTTTGTCTCTGTCTATGAATATGACTATTAAGAGAGAATTTAAACTAGAAGAACCAATTTATTTTTATTGGTACTTAACTTCCAGATCAATAATAGAAATGAACGAAAGGACCACTTTGAAAATGGAATCAAATTTGATGGACTTAAATGAAAAATTCTCAAGTACTAAGGATCAAAAATGAAATTTAATCTATTAGAAATGATGGGTCTACACTCTAGAGTTTACTCCATAAACCACTGAAGTATTGACGTGTCTAAAGAGGCGTATGCACATTACATTCACATGACCTGCTTCCTACAACTACAAATGATAAGATAAACAAAACATATATAATAGAGCTGCAAGCAAAGACAAAGGCAAAGCAAAACCTCCCCGCTAAAATTGGTGTACTTGTCTAAATTTAGCTTAAGACCTTAAAATTAGCTTCCTCCTCCTCCTACGGATCAAACGCTAACATCATTCCACATTCTTTACTCCAGCAAAAAAAAAAAAAAAGTGCATGGAAATGTGTTTGTGGGCAGCAAAATAGTAAAATTTCCGAAAGATAGAAGATAAGAGAATGGTGTATTTAGATTCTTTAGAAGAGTTGTAGAATGTATGTATGCAGTCTAGGAAAAGAGTATGTTTAAGGCTTAGCTAGGTCCTCTTTAAATGGAACCAAGTATGAAACTAAAATGGAATTAGTTGAAGGCAAAATCAGAAAATAAGGAAAAGTTGGCAAGGTTTTTTAGCCAAAAAAGGGTAATTTCTTTAGTGAGTTTTAGTTTTTATCCAAAAGAGGAAATTCTAAAATTTAAGGTTACTGGAATAGCAGTTCTATCATAGCTATTTTAAGATAGCTGTTGCTTGGAGCTGAAGTAGATGAGATTAATGTGCTGATGTCATGCTAGTGACAAGGTATTCGGCATATTTTTCATTGATTTGGCTTGAAATGGTAAGATTGTTTTTATGCAATTTTGCTATTTTTGGAAGGGCAGCTGACTGCTAGGATTTTGGATTAAAATGGTAAAATCCCTTTTGAGGATGTCTTACTATTTTGGGTATATCATCTAGTTAATTGAGCATTAAAGGTTGATGGTGCCACTTTAGGACATGTGTCAGGTGCTGAACATTACTGGTACTTTGTTGGCTAAATTCTATGTTTTGGAAATTACATTTTTAGTCCATGGTTTTGTTACAATATAATTTTAGTATTTAAAACAAAAGAAGACCTCTAGTTAAAAAGGTATTAGAGGTAAGCCAAACCCTAGTATTTTTACATGTAACTGACATCTGTGTGTGTGTGTGTGTGTGTGTGTGAGAGAGAGAGAGAGAGGGGCCATTTGAGCTAAAGAAAAATATGAAATGACTGGATGGTTAAGTGAAGCACTTACAATTCGCTCAAACTCATCTGTCCGCCCAATGCGAATCTCCTTTCTATAATCGATCAAAGAGGAGGAACGAGGCTCCTTTGATTCTTCGTCACCAACGATACCCACGAGTTGGCTCTTTTTCTTATCCATGTTTCTGCCACCCCATTCAATGCTTTCTTTAAGGGTTCCTCGCTCTTTAAGCAGCTTCAGTGCACCTGATAACCCTTTTCCAACAGCAACTTCATGGATAGTTTCATCTGGCACTATCTCCTCCTTGTCCTCATCAGCAGGGTGCTCATCTTTACTGACATCTTTAACTTCGGTCCATCCACCAGTCTCATCTTTTATTTCTTCACCAGAAGCTTTTGGTTCTTCATCTTCTTGCATAAAAACATCTTCATTTTCAGGCTTACGGGCTTCTGCAAAGCACAAAAGTACGAGTTATTTCTATCATCAACCATTGGAAGAATACCTGCAGCAAACTAAGTGATGTAGGATCTTTAAGAATTCAGCACTACAATAGATTTCTTGATGAGTCATTGAAGGGTTCTTGAATACAGATTGATGCTGAAGGGTTTTAGGTTAGAAAAAAAAAATCTTAATGGCTGTTTGGGGCAGAATCAGGGGATAAAATAGAAAACAAGATAAATAAAATATTAGACAATCACACCTAGGTCTTCCAAAATAATCACACTTAGGTAGGAGAAGGCAATCACACCCTCAAAACTTAAAATAAGCTACTAGAATATTATTAGAATCAACCTCTATGAATATTATTGACTACAATAAAGCCTTAATATAGGCTGTTGTTATATCCTTTCCTAGAATGACTAAAATTACTAATAACAAACAAAAATGGACTTAATAACTCCTCAAGCAAATAGGACAATGACTCAAAACATAAAATGAGACTCAATTCAACTTTAGAATGACTAAGCAAGCTCCCAAGAAAGCTCTCCATCATCTGAAACACCCCAAATAGCACTAGGATCAGCTTTCCTCGCCTCTTATAGGTCTTCAAAGAGGGCTGCTACTTAAATTTGCCATCACTAAGACATGAATTAGTATTTTAATTGGGAGAAGATCTGGCATTTCCAGGTGGTGTAGAAGGTGATGGTTTAAATTCACATTATAATATAATATATCAACTGTGCAATATATGCCCAAAACTTAGCAAACTAGGAAAAGAAAATAAAAAATGTATTAGATTGCTCAGGGGCCAAAAAGAACAAAAAGATCAAGATTTGGGTACAAATGGAAGCTAAAGGAAATTGATAGGAAGAAGAGCAGGACAACTTTCAAAGAAAAATGGTCATGATTTAACTTGAATTTTGACCAGATAAAATGATGGGTATCAACAAACCACAAGATGGTGAATGGCCAGAAACAGTAAAGCAGTCAAAAAAATTACCTATGTAGATCTCAATTCAAGCAGGGAGGTAGTAAGGCAGCTCAAGTTTCAATTTTATTCAAACACATGAACAAACATAAAAGAAAAATACCTTCATCAAGCTGGAGACCCCATACAAACTCCTCCATCTCTGTAAAGACAACCCTTTTTCTTGCGACTCTCCAGTTGTGGGGTTTTGATCTTCTGTAGTTTGACTGCTGTGGGCAGTAGTGGCAAGAAGTGCAACTGCTTGAGGACCAGATGCCGCCTCCTCTTGCTTTTTAAGAGCTAATTTCCTTGTTCTTTCTAAGGATTTATAAAGATCATCATTGTCATCAGCAAAAACAGGATTTTCAATCTTCCTCCAATTTAACAGGAAGAGTTTGTTCCATTCGCAATGATTTTGATGCCTCATCGGCTTTAGCATAAGCTGACCGGTATGCATTGTTTCTCAATTCAGCCTCAGCTCTTTCTTGCTCCTCTCTGATGGCTTGTCTCCTTGCATCATTCCGAGAGCCAAGATCCCCAACTCCCAGCCCTGAAGAGAGAGCTTCTGCTTCAAGCGCATCCAAATCCAGCTTCTCTTTCTTCCTCAAGGATTTCTTTTTCTTGGGCTTTTTAAATTGAAGCATTTGTTCTTGAGTATGGTAATCTGATGTGATCTTCCCAATTGCATTGAGATCTTCAAAGTGATTGTTTGTGGAAGTGCCCTCTAACCTTTTACGCAGCTGGCAATAAAAAAGGGCGGGGGGGGGGGGGTTGGGAATCCTTCATAAGTAAGGGGAAAAAAACTAGTGAAGTAATTAAAATGAATTCTAAAACCAAAAGAAGCATAAACTCATTATACATGGGAAATCCTAACACTGCAAATTCAGTACAATAACAGAACAGAAAATAGGAAGAATGGGACTACAACTTGCATAAATAGGAAGTCACCAAAAAAAGAATAATGCCATTACTGCGCAGTACGCAAAGAGTTCCTCATTTTCAAACACAACCAATCTTCACCTTTATCTTCCGGGTTTAATAAGAATTACCTCTTGGAGTTTTTTCTCTGCTTCGCCGGAGAAACATCCTCTTTCATCCAGAGCTAACCCCTGTAAAGAAGAATGAATAAGTACAAAGTTCCATGATCAATCCCCATGCACAACATTCCTTGTAATAAACTGAACAAAAAAGGAAAAGCAACTGGTCAGACTAAAATTTAAAATACAGTGAATGGACAAAACCAAAAATAACCTCATCTGCAGTGGGGTCATCATACTGTGGCAGAATTTTCTTCTCTGCACCAGGATCATCATTAAACCTAAAGCATCAGGATGCATGATATCTTAAATCATTTTTTCATATACTTATGGTATAATTATGAGATAATAACAAATTATACAAGTTTTCATCTTACTTATCATCATAGATCCCTGTTTTCTTCTTTGCAGCCTTGTAAGCCTCATCTCACTGCTTTTGTTCTCCAAGTTCAACATTCTCAAGCATATCAATCTCTGTCACACCAGACCAAAAACCCTTGTTATATACATGTGTCAACTCATTTTAGAAGGGCCCTGAAAAAGGAAAAGTAACACCAAATAGTTTACCTTCATTGATGTCACCATCTGCAAGTATATTCTGATCTTTTAACGTTAAAACAACTGCGCCACCTTCCACTACTTTGTCAATGCCATGAAGAACTTTAACTCCAGCCAGATTACTATAAAGTATTCAAAATAAAAATCATATCAGTATTGATCAGTGATGAAGGAATCCATCACACAACCATTGGCTTACAGATCAGGTTCCAGAAGAACACACTAGTGGGGCATAAATTATGAACAGGTGCAAACTCAAAAGAATAATTAACTACAGCCCTCACACGCACGCAGGAAATTTCATGACTCCTCAATAGAACTTAAATGAGTTCAGTATTTGAATCAGTCCGATCCAAGCACTCAAAATTCAATATGTTTCAGAATGGACTGACCCAAAATCATGTGACATAACATCAATTTGATTTTATAAGACAAATCAAAAGGAGTAAGAACCCTTACGAGCAGTACCCTGGCTTGGTTCCTCATCTTCACTGTCTCCTTGACCTACGTTGTCCTGAGAAAATTCACACCATGAGATAAATAAAAGATCCCACATGAACTCAATAGTATTGTGAAAAAGAATACAAAGAAACACTATCGAAACAAAACCTGTTCCTCAAAAATTTTTGAGAGCTGCAATGCTTTTTCCTTTTCAGCATTACTTTTCTCCTCAAGCTTGCGACTCCAACTAACCCATGACAAAACCTCAGAAACACCTTCAGAATTTTTGTTCAATCTCTCTTCTCTCTTCCTGAGCAAAAAGGTTAACATATTCACATTACACAAAATGGATTTTCTCAGTTCACCACCAATGTAGAATGCAAAAAACCTAGGAAAGAGATAAATACAATGCAAATGTAAATCAGTTTACAAACTAATCATCATTCAGCTAGTTTAGACACAAAATCCAAGGGAATTCTGGAAAGATAAGTAACTTAAATAACAACACTTACAGTGCCAGGTACAAAGTAGCTACTGAAAACCAGGATAGCAGGAAAATATGGTCAAGATGGTTTCGTGGATTAAGGTAGGAACTGCAAGAGTGCTTTTGGGCATGAACATAAATTGCTTAACCCATCAAGAGTGCATGCCCTTAGATAACCCAACAACTAGTTCTGGCAGATGGGGTCAGATAGGTTCCTCATCCCAATTTGCCCCCACAACTCTCCACTCTCCCTCATCTCCACACCAATCTCTGCACACCAAATTTCCATCTCTCTCTTCCCCTTCTCCTCCCAAAGTACAACCAACTTCCCTCCCAAATTCGCCATCGTGGCACCGCAAAGAAACCTCGGAAGCCCGCCCTCCAACCCCTTTACCTCCCTCCACGCGCCCTCCCGCGCGTGAAACGCACGTATCTTCCCCAAATAATCGTAACAATACAAAACCCCACCCACCACGCACGCTCTCCCCCTCCACCCGAAATCCAATTCCCCCTCCACGCGCCCCCACGCGCTCTCTCTCGCGTCGTACACAATTCCCCCTCTATCCGCCATCGCGTAAACCTTCCCATCCATCACCGCACTCGCGTGCATCCACTTGTCCCGGATCAGAACCGGGCTCTCGACCCGTTCCCATTTCTGGACCTTCGGGTCAAACCGCTCGGCCCAATGGGCCGACTTGGCCCACGAATCAGTAACACACCCACCCATGACGTAGATGTTTTCTTCCACAACACCCGCAGCGGAAAACTCGCGGGCGACCCGCATGTTGGGGCCGGGTCGCCAGGTGTTGAAACGACAATCTAGAATCCAGACATGGGATGTGGGAACATCGTTGGTGGAGCCACCAATTACATAGATAGAGGGGCCCAGTGAGGCGATTGAGGAGCCAACGGTGGAAGTAGAGGGGATAGGTGGGATTGGGAAGAGGGAGTGAGAGGAATTGGAATTGGAGCCGAGGCAGAACCAGAGGAGAGAAGACGAGAGAGAGGAGCGGAGAGAAAGGTAGAGGAGGGGTTGAGAGGAGTGGAGGAGAGATCGAGTGGTGAAGAAGAGAGGAGAGGAGAGGAGGGAGTGGATGGGTTTTGAGACTAAGGACAGTGTTGGGTGGTGGCACCGGGGTATTCGAGCTAGGATGTTCAAGCCCAAGTCGTCTGGGAGAGATGGAATTAACGGTTGTTGTGGTTGTGGTTGTGGTTGGGACTCGGTGGCGGTGGACATGGGTTGTCGGAGAGTCTGTGTGGATGGGAAAAAGGTTGTTGGGGTGGACGTATCTGTGATTCTTCTGTATCTGTTTTGGTATGAGGGACTTTTTGGGCTATTAAGAAAAGAAAAGAAAAGAAAATTGTTTGTTGTGCTAATCTGGACGCTGGTTTTGTATTTGCCAATCTGTTGTATATGACGATAGGATAAAAAAATTGGTGAAAAGAGCCGGTTTATTTATTGTTACTATTTTTATAAGGCCAAAATGGCCAAGTAACAAGTTCAAAAAAAAAAAATGGCCAAGTAACTTATTTGGAAAAATAAGTACGGATCTACCGTCATTTGTGAAATAAATAGAAATTTATTACTTTTTTTTAACTAGAGTTTGTTGTGTAATTCGAGTTTCACAAACTCGAGTTTCATGGAAAATTTTTTATGGAACTTGAGTTCCATAAAAAATAGCATGACAAATTTGAAGATTATTTTTTCAAAGAATTTGAGTTACACGACAAACTCAAGTTTCACAAAATCGAGTTTCAAAAGGGTGGTAGATTGCTAAATATCTTTTAAATAGTGATATATTACTAAATATTTTACCAGACATTGGTATATGGCCATTTTTATTGATAGGATTGTACAAGGTGTGCATCAAATACCCGATGTATCAGGTTGGTTTTCAGGGGTTGATGAGCTTTGTTGGATTGAAATTATATTTTGAGCTTTAAATTGGGTTAAGTTCGAGTTGATAGTTTGTTTAACACCCAACCTGACACATACACACATATATTATATATAAGTTTATTTTTTGTCATTATTTTAATTTTTAGTTTAATTTATTTTGGTATTTTTTAAGAATTAGTTTAGATGAATTTGAAACTTTTAATATAATTTAGTTATATTATGTGGATCTTAACTTATAAAAAAAAAAATAGTATTACGTGGATTGTAATAATTTATTTGAAAATAATTAGTTAAAATGAAAGTTCAACTTTTTATAAGAAATAAAACATGTAAACACAACCCATCGACTCAATCCATTTGAGTTAGGTTAGGCTAATTTTTACACATGTGATGGGTTGGGTTGGAAATTTATTTACTCGACAAATTCGGCTTGGATTGAAAAACCTCTCCAACTTGACCTATACACACTGTAAGGGCAGGTTTTGGTTCCTTAGCCCAAAAGGTAAAAGGACCCAGGGCCAAAGAGTCTAACACAATGAATTTTTAGAGAGTGGGCTGAAAACTAGGTTTCAATGGATTGGACCATGCTCACAATGGACCAAGGATGGTAAGACGGCAAGAGAAAAAAAATAAAAAAAATAAAGCCTTTGGCAAGGAAATTCTTCCTTGGCAAAGTCCGAGGAAAGTAATTCTTGAATATATTAGTCTAGGACTTGATTACAATTTTAGTTCTTTGTACTACAGTATTTTTTCTACCAATTTTCCCATCCCCCATCTCTGAAGGATTTCTTACATTATATAGTCCCTTTTAGCTGATCTTGGCCCTCTATTTGTTGATCATGCAGGCCACTACTCGAGTACTTGTCCCATCAAACGTCCTTCCAAATCTTCTATGAGTTACGGCAACCAAGACAGCACTGTTCAGGGGGTCTTCTCCACATAAATGCGGCCAAGAGGTTTGGTGGGATGCATTAAATGGAGTGGCAACTACCATCCGTTCAGTCACGTCAGGGTTGACCTCCTCTCTGAAGCTCTTTCTAACCTCTTATGGTAATGCACCATTGACATGGCCATGTCTTGCCCCTTCGACCCTACTGTCCGAGGGTATGGTCTCCTCAAAACTGCATTGGCCTTCTCGGTCTCAATATGACGCGTGGTAATACTACCCTGTTCAATTTCTGTACCCCTACACACACCATTTTTTTTTTTTTTTTTGTAAACAAACCAATTAAGAAAAGTAAGTCTATAAAATCATAGCTTTCCCTTTTTTAATCTATGATTAAGTAGCATTGAGATACCTTTACTCAACTTGGGCTAATTTACCTATATAATAAAGGAATTGAATTTATTTTAATAATAAATATTTTGTGTTTGAGTGATATTGTTGTTGCTTCATATGAAATTATTTTGATGAATCACATAATGTGTTATTTCTTTTTTCTTTTTTTTTTGGATGAAGTCAAAGATGCTTTGATGCTATGTTAAATAAATTGGAGGTGAATGCAAAAGTGGAAGCATAAAAGAAATAACACGTTATGTGATTCAACTTGACGATCTATGTCCACAAAAGAAAACCCCTTGAAAACTACATCTTGATGTATGAGTAAAGTATAAATCCTATGTTACAATAAACCTATTAGGGGTATTTATAACAAGCTAAACCCTAGTTAACAGACTTGCAATACAAGTACAAGACTTGGGCCTAGAATATTAGGGCTTGAACATCTCTAATTACTCCCCCTCCACCCCCACACTTCAAACTCAAGGTGGAAGCTGGATGGAGCTTTAAGTTTGGTTTAAGCTAGAGAATGTCCCTTGAAAATGCCGTCAAGAATGTCTTGAAGATGAAATTGAAGAAGCCACGAAAATGCCTTGAATAAGCCACAAATGAAGCCTCGAGAAAGCTTGAAGAATGACTTTAGGAGGGCTTGGATTGATTAGATGTGGAGCACGTGTTGATATCATATTTTTGTTCACCCTCACCTCGCATGTCAAAATTTCAATTTAAGTAAAAAAAATTGCAAAAATTATAATTATGATCCCAGGATTGAATGAGTGCTAAATTCAATGTAATTTGTCATAATGAGATGTCGAATGTACCAATTTTGTGTGTCAATATTCAAAATAACTAAAATACTATTTGATAATCAAACTTTGATTGAGTTGACTGATGGTCAAAAGAAGTCAAAAATTCACTCCACCACCAAAATTCATCATTTCGCATCAAAATTAAATATTTTCCAATCACTTTTCCTGTAAATGACAAGTTTGACCTTAATTTGACCATATATCCAACTGTTTGATCGAGATGAATTTGAACCCATATTGTAAGTAATTGAATTCCCTTCAAAATGACAAGTAATGGGGCCATGTCAAATTTAAAATGAGCAAGATATCGCAAAAAATAAGAAAAAAGTGTCCAACACTTGGTCATTTTTTAGACCAAGTGGAATAAAACTTTATTCTAATTTAAACTCGATTGAATTATAACTAAACAACCTTGGTTTGACCCAAATAAGGAGTTGTCGGAAATGTCTCATTGTGAATTTCAATTTGCTATTCTTGATTGCCGAAAATTCCCTTAAAAATTAAAGAATTTGATAAAATACCAAAATGAGATTTTTGTGCTTAAAATTGAATTTCACACTGCCTTTCAAGGCATCAAATTTATCAAATATGAACATAGGAGCCATAAAGTAAGCATCTTTAGAAAGTAAACATTGCAATCCTTCCAATGGTACTTCACTTGAGCCAAACAACGTCGGAAATGCCAAGAACTTTGATTACAAAAATAGGACAAAATTATGTAAACTCACAAAAAATTGGTTTTGATACTCACTTTGCAGCCAAATTCTTAATTCCTCTCTTAAGTGTTATCTCTCCAACACACACACACACACATATATATATTCTTTTCTTTTTTCAAATTGCCCTGTAAAACGAAAATAACCAGTTTTTGTAAATTTAAAAAAAATTATGTTATTAGTATTAATAAGACAAAATTATACTTTTGACCATCGATTGTTTTCATTTGGTTTCTTAAATTTAGGGTGTTTAATTAAGGGTCATTTTGTCTATGTCTATGAATATGACTATTAAGAGAGAGTTTAAACTAGAAGAACCAATTTATTTTTATTGGTACTTAACTTCCAGATCAATAGTAGAAATGAACGAAAGGACCACTTTGAAAATGGAATCAAATTTGATGGACTTAAATGAAAAACTCTCAAGTATTGAGGATCAAAAATGAAATTTAATCTATTAGAAATGATGGGTCTACACTCTAGAGTTTACTCCATAAACCATTGAAGTATTGACGTGTCTAAAGAGGCACATGCACATCACATTCACATGACCTGCTTCCTACAACTACAAATGATAAGAAAAACAAAACATATATGATAGAGCTGCAAGCAAAGACAAAGACAAAGCAAAACCTCCCCGCTAAAATTGGTGTACTTGTCTAAATTTAGCTTAAGACCTTAAAATTAGCTTCGTCCTCCTCCTACGGATCAAACACTCACATCATTCCACATTCTTTACTCCAGCCAAAAAAAAAGTGCATGGAAATGTGTTAATGGGCAGCAAAATAGTAAAATTTCCGAAAGATAGAAGATGAGAGAATGGTGTATTTAGATTCTTTAGAAGAGTTGTAGAATGTATGTATACAGTGTAGGAAAAGAATATGTTTAAGGCTTAGCTAGGTCCTCTTTAAATGGAACCAAGTATGAAACTAAAATGGAATTAGTTGAAGGCAAAATCAGAAAATAAGGAAAATTTGGAAAGGTTTTTTAGCCAAAAAAGGGTAATTTCGTTAGTGAGTTTTAGTTTTTATCCAAAAGAGGAAATTCTAAAATTTAAGGTTACTGGAATAGCAGTTCTATCATAGCTGTTTTAAGATTTTTTTTTTTTTTTTTTTGAGAAGGAAGCTGTTTTAAGATAGTTGTTGCCTGGAGCTGAAGTAGATGAGATTAACTTGCTGATGTCATGCTAGTGACAAAATATTCAGCATATTTTTCATTGATTTGGCTTGAAATGGTAAGATCTTTTTTATGCAATTTTGCTATTTTTGGAAGGGCAGTTGGCTACTAGGTTTTTGGATTAAAATGGTAAAATCCCTTTTGAGGATGTCTTGCTATTTTGGGTATAGCATCTAGTTACTGGGATTGAGCATTAATGGTTGATAATGCCACTTTAGGACATGTGCCAGGTGCTGAACATTACTAGTGCTTTGTTAGCTAAGTTCTATGTTTTGGAAATTATATTTTTAGTCCATGGTTTCATTACAATATAATTTTAGTAAGTAATAAACTAATTGGTTGATATTTAATGAAGTTTTAAAGATATAGTGACAATCTTTTGGGTTTGGCTTACCTCAAATACCTTTTTAACTAGAATCTCACTTTGTTTTACTGAAAAACTGCCACATCACCCATAACTAAATAAAATGTGGAGATTAAAACTTACTACCATTTGCTATTGTGTATTTAAAACAAAATGAGACCTCCAGTTAAAAAAGTACTGGAGGTAAGCCAAACCCTAGTATTTTTACATTGTGACAAAATCTTGAAGAGCAATAAGAGTATTTAAAGCTGAAATTAGGTAGTTAGAAGGGAATACTTGGGCTGATCTTGCATTTAATGTTGATTACAGTAGTTGGCTTAGATATTAGATATATTTCTTATATATGGAAATTAGAGATAGCCAATAAGGTTTAGCCATGAGTTTGGGCTAGATTTAGTTGAAAATTATAATATAGTTTATATGAAATAATATGGCCAGATTTCAAAATTTGTACCATATAATGAACATTAAGTTTTAGGTAAAGAGTATTGAGAAGTTTTATCATTTTAAGTGTTATATAATATAGGATGCTTACCAAATGTTATCTACTACACATTGTCTTGTCAAACTTCAGGGAGTTGGAGAAGACATGCCAAGTAACAAGCTTCTCTTATCAAATATAGATTGTGGAGATTTACGGAACATACTTTTTGGCCCTTCAAAACCACAGCTCCCAAAGTTTCCTCAATGAGACTCATGAGCTTGGATCATGAGCCCAAAAATATAAGATAATTTGCCATGGGCAAATGACCATAAGCTTTGATGTCATTTTGTGTAAATATGAGTTTTTGTTGGAGAAGTTGTTTCCATAAGTATAAGAGAGATAATATGGATCATAATTCTTCAATCTTTGATTGAGCTTGATCCATATAGTGATGTTGATGATGTTGTGGGTCATGAGCCCAATTGATGAAGAAGGACTATGGACCATGAACCCACCTTATAAGTGAAGATCCAAATTCATGTAGATGAATAAAATATGGGCTCTTTTGTGTTTTGAAAGATATTTATCCAAATATCCATAATAATGTTGATGTGGCACGGGTCACCAATGAAATAATGCCATTTGGTGTGAAAAAAATTGTTTTCAACATAAGGTAGCCAACATATGTAATTAACTTATTTCTATTTCATTTAATTTTATATATCGGCCTTTTTCAACCCCAAAAAAAAAAAAAGAAGAGAAAATGTTTAAAGAGGTTAAAATAGTAAAAGTGCCTTGTAAAATGAAAAAAAAAAAAAAAAAACTAGTTTTTGTAAACTTTAAAAAAATATGATTAGTATTAGAAAGAGAAAATTATACTTTTGACTAGGGTATTTTTCAAACCACTTAAAATGCATGCATGACAACATCTAAACTGACCAAAATCACCTGCAAAATGAAGTAATTGCACCTCACCATATTGTGTGGTGTGGAGTACAATTTTATGATAAAAAAACTGTAAAAAACCGCACTACATCCCTATATTTATTTCTTTTTATATTAGATATATATAATAATTTAATATTATATGAAGTAAGTGATCAACCTAGTGTTAGTGCATTCTAGTTTCACATTAAAATGATTTCGTTTTGGTTAAATACAAAATCAAAAGTTCAAAAAATCATTCACTTCTCCATCTCATGCTCTCAATCTCACAAAATCGAAAGTTCAAAAGTTTAATATTATTATTTTTTGTTTTGTATATACAATATATTTGTTACACTTTTAGTTTACTATCAATCTTAAATGATTTTTTTTTTTTGTCTTGTATATATTTGTTCTACTTTATTTGTTACACACATTATATTTTTTAAAAAAAACTTATTGTCATATTGTCATTATTATTAATAGTAAATTAGAAATTTGCCATGACATCTTGAAAAATATACCATCTTAAAACCAACCAAACCGCACCTTGTATACCGCACTACATTGTACTTGTAACTGCAAAATTTAGGTGTGGTGCGGTTATAGTTTTGGACAAATCACACTGCAAAGTGCGGTGCATAAAATGATCGAAAACCGCACTGAACTGCATCGTGAATGCCCCCTACTTTTGACCCTTGATTACTTTCATTTGGACTCTTAAATTTAAGTTTTTTATTTTAATTTTTATTATTATTAAGGGTCATTTTGTTTATGTCTAAGAATAATATGATTGTTAAGAAAATTTAAACCAAAGGAAATAACTTCTTTCTATTGGTGTTTAACTACCAGATCAATAATAGAAATGAACTTTAAGGACAAAGTGAAATCAAATTTGATTAAATAATCAAAATAAAAACCATCCCAAGTACTAACCACTAAAAAACTATTAGAAATGATGGGTCTATTCTCTAGAGTTTACAACATAAACCATTTAAGTGTTTGATGTGTCTAGACTCCAAAGAGGCACATGCACATCACATTCACATGGGCCTGCTTGCTGCTTCCTACAACTTCAAATGATAAAGAGGCAAAAGCAAAAACCTCCCCGCTAAAATTGGTGGTACTTCTGTCTAAATTTAGCTTAAGACCTTAACAGTATCCAATCCTCCTCCTCCTCCGGATCACACACTCACATTCACATACCATCATTTCCATTCTTCACTTTCAGCAACAAAAATGGAAAACCAAAAAAACCAAAATACACGAGACAGACCGAACCAAAGAGATTAAGGTTTGTCAAAAAAAATTATGACAAGACCTGAGAACTTCGAGTTCCAGGAGTGGTGGAACCAGCAAAGAGACAAAAACAACAACACCAACCACGATCTCCTCCTCGACACTTCTTCCTCTTCTTCTAACAACGACATCCTCACCGTACAGGTCACCACTCCCACCTCAGATCCGACGGTCGAGAAGGGACGGTCGCGTAGCGCTCGCCAGCTCTACTGGCTTTGCCTCTTGAGGTTCCAGCAACTCTTCTCCTTCTTCGCTTTTCTCGCCAATGGCGTCGTTTATCTCCTCCGCATCTCCCACCGTCGGATCTCGTCTTCTTCGTCTTCGTCGTCCTCGTCGTCGCGTCTGTACCGTCTGATCAAGGCTTTTTTGGTTCTGGTTCTGATCTTGCTGTGTTTGGAGCTTGCGGCGTACTTCAAAGGATGGCATTTCAGGCCGCCGGTTGGGTCGGACGAGGTGTTGGGAATGCTGGGGTTTGTGTATTCGAGCTGGATCTCGATTCGGGCGAACTACTTGGCTCCGCCGTTGCAGGCGTTGACGAATGTGTGTATCGTGCTGTTCTTGATTCAGTCGGTTGATCGTGTGGTTTTGATGATTGGGTGTTTTTGGATCAAGTTCCGGAAGCTTAAGCCGGTGGCGACGGTGAGGTACGCGGCGGCGGATGAGGAGAAGGGGAATGTGGGGGCGGTGGAGGAGTATTATCCCATGGTGTTGGTGCAAATCCCAATGTGCAATGAGAGGGAGGTAAGAACATGTAGGTTTCATATCCCCCCCCCTTTTTTTTTTCTATTGTAATTTTTGTGTTTTTGGTTAGTATATGTTTAGAGGAGAAGAAGTAATGTTGCATCAGTAAGGTAAAGGTAAGAGAGAGAGTTGATTCAGGTTGAGGGAACGGAAAAAGGAATGGAAAAAGGTAGAGGAAGATTTAAAATACTAACATTAATAGACGTAGTGAAAAATGAGATGTTGATTAAAGAAGTAATAGTGTATGAGTTAGAAAAGATCACATGTGGCCACCCGACCCAATTTTTATTTTTTGTGATTTTGAACTCTTGGAGGGTCAAGCTTGGACCTTTTATTTTTTTGATAAATAAGAAAGATGTATATTCAAAAAATTAATGCAAAGAAGCACAAAGCATATCAAAGATTACAAAAGAAAAGAAAAGGCAACAAACAGAGAGAAAAGAAACTAATTACAAAGATATAGATAGCTTTATGCAAAGAAGCAAAAAGCATATCAAAAATTACAAAAGCAAAGAAAGAGCAACAAACAGAGAAAAGAAACTAATTACAAAGAAATAGAGAGTTAAGAAATAAAGGGAGAGATTCACTAGATGTGAGTCCCTAAGCCCTAGACCAATCAAAAAGGGAACCAGTAAAAAGAGCAAGCAACTAGTTATTGGATCTATCTAAGTCCTCAAAAGTCCGCTAGTTGCGTTCCCTCCAAATACACCACATCAAACACAACGGAGCTAAATTCCAAATGCTAGATGAATGCTTCCCCAACCAATTCCACCAGCCAAACAAGAAATCTGCAACCGATCTTGAGAGAACCCACGAAATCCCAAAAGTACCAAAGACAAAGTTCCACAAACGATGAGCCTTCCCACAATGTGGCAACAACTAATCCACTGTCTCCCCACAACAACGACACATGATGCACCGGGGTGCCTTAATCTTTCAAATACCTTTTCAAGGAAAAACAATGGAAGAATAATCACGCAACTTTTGATAAAATGAGCGGATATTAAAATCCTCATTCTTTGTCAACTTCCATCTCATATGGTCACCATCATCATTTGAAGGTAAATTGGCTGCCAAGAACCAAAAGAAATCATCCACCAACTTTGCCTCCTAATCATTAGGACCTTTAATTAAACAAACCTCCCAATCTCTCAAGTCCTCTGCTCCTTGCCTTATCAGAGAAGAGTTGAGAGAGACCGCTCTGTTTGTAGCAATATTATATAAGACCAGAAAAGCCAAACAAAGAGGAAGATCCCCATACCACCAATCTGTCCAAAATTTCACTCTATTCCCCAGCCCAACCTTAAACTGGATGTTTTTGCTAAAAGTTTCCCATCAGAATACTTCTTCACAAGCCACACTTGTGAACTCCACTTCCTAGCTTAGAAGTCTCCCCCCCCCCCCCCCCCCCCCCAATTCTTCCCCAAATTTAGTAGCTACAACCCTCCTCGAAAGTCGAGTCTCCTCCACCCCGAAGCACAAAAGCCATTTTCCTAGTAAGGCTTTATAGAAAGTGGTCAGTTTCCTAATCCCTAAATCACCATTGGCAATAGGCATACACACCTTATCCCAACCCAACAAGTGTGTCTTGGAATCACCCCACAAAAAATAACCTTGCAACTTCTCAATTTTGTTAGCCACATGAGTAGGGATGGTGAAAAGAGATAAAAAAATAAGTAGGAAGGCTAGATAACATATTCTTAAGCAAAGTTAGCCTATCACTTGTCAACAAATACAGTTTCTTTCTCCCTAATAACTTTCGTTATATTTTTTCCAATATAGGATTCCTAATAGAGGGGGCCTTATGAGATGCCCCCAACGGCATACCAAGATAAGTCATTGGCAAAGACCCAACCCTACAACCCAAAATCTTTGCCAAAGCATGCGCATTATTCACTTCACCTATAGGAACCGTTTCACTCTAAGACACATTGAGCTTCAATCCTACCACGGCCTAAAAACAAAGAAGTAACAAACGAACATGAAGGAGTTGCTCCACATTTGCATCACAGAATAGAATAGTATCATCCGTAAACAGCAAGTGCAAAACACATTCCCCCCCACCCCTCCTACCATCTGCTCTAAAGCCACGAAGTAACCTGCCCCTCCATTCTCTTCAACATCCTACTAAACATCTCCATCATGACCAAAAATAACATTGGAGATAGCGTATCCCCATGTCTCAAACCCCTTGAACTACCAAAAAATTCAGCTGGAGACCCATTGACCAACACAAAAAACTGAACTGTGGAGATGCAGATATGAATCCATGTACACCATTTGTCCCCAAAGCCCATTCTCTTTAACAAATATAAAAAGCCTCCCTATTCACATGGTCATAAGCTTTCTCAATATCTAGCTTACAAATCACTCCCGAAATCTTACTCTTCACCTGACTTTCAACACACTCATTGGCTATAAGGACTGAATCACGGATTTGTTTGCCTCCCACAAAGCTATCCTGAGATTTAGATATCAACTGATCTAACGCTACTTTCAAACGATTTGCCAGAACCTTAGCCAAGATCTTATAAATACTCCATACCAAGCTAATAGGTCTGAAATCTCAAAAATTAGAGACATCATTCTTCTTAGGAATTAAGGCAATAAAAGTAGCATTGAGAGATTTTTCAAACTTACAATGCTAATAGAACTCTTCAAAGACCGCTAAGCTAAAGCATAAGTGAAATGATGGTTTTGGCTTGAAATTTATCCAAAATAAGTTTGTAGGCATAATTTGCGGACGCATTTAGTAGTTGTGATTGATTAGTGTTGCATGTGTAAGAGGGATGGGGATGGGGAGACTATTGATCATTTACTTATACACAGCCCTATAGCTTGAGATTTGTGGAATATGTTTAAAGGAGAGGGATTAAATGTAGAGCTTTTAAATGTAGCACTAGTGAGAAAGCATAAGTCTTTTTAGGTTGAGGGAACGAAAAATATTAATAGAAGTAGTGAAAAATGACATATCATATAAGGAAGTAATACGGTGAATGAGTTTGAACAAAATACGATATTGGAAAATATTACATGTGGCTGACCTTGATCGATTAATTTGAGGATCCATTGCTGAACCAGTTGTTGGTTTTTCGATTCTAAACTCTTGGATGGCCAATTGTGGACGTTGTTGCACTAGTAAGCTAAAACATAAGTTAAATATGATTCTGGCTTAAAATTTATCAAAATTCAATGGTTATGAAAAAATTCTTGTATTTGTTAGTGTTAGAATAGATTAGGATACATATATTAGGATATTCCCATGAGGTTGATGAAGAATGGAGAACCTAGCTTTGATACCATGTTAAATTTGAGAATGTAATTTTCTATATGATTGAATTGTATACAACTGTACTGAGGAGGTCTTCTTATATAGAGAGGCCATTTAATAGTAACAATATTCAAGTACAATACGTAGTACTCCACAATAGTACAACTTAGATAGTATGCAGTAGGGTAGTAAAGTAGTACAGTTTGGGGCCCACTGATGAGCTAGGGCCTCGTGTACACTAACAGCTACTATTTGCAACCGAGTAGGATTAGCAGCATTCCAGTTTCACGTCCTGGGGCAGAACTAAGATAATAGAACTAAAAGTTCTTCACTTATAAATTGTGACCAACAACAAAAGGTGATTTTAATTAATTTCATCACCGCGTATAAGCTATAATGCTGGCACATTTATGGGAGTCATGTATAATGAAAAGTATTGTGATTCTACCTAAGCCTTATGGAGACCACATGTGAGTTTTACAATAGTTTCCTCTTTGGTGTTTTGCATTCAATTTCTGTGTTGAAGCATGTGGCCAAGAGAAATAGAGATGAAAGACAATGGGTTTATACAATTGACTTCTTATCTCCTTCAGTTTGTACCGTCTCTTGCATAGGGCAACATTTTTGTATCCTTGTTAACTGTAAGTATGCTGCGCCAACTGCCAAGCTTGTCTACCATCTCAAATGATGTTACACCTTCTTTTTTAAAGTGACTCAAGATTAGCATGCATAATTAAGGGATCTTTTGTCAGGACTGTTGGATGCTACTCAATTCACGTCCATACGACTTGGTTTTGGCTTTTATGTCTTCTTTCTTTTTCCATCCTGGTCTACTTAAGGTATAGGCCAGGCCTTCTGCCAAGTCATAAGTCCTCATGTCTTCACTCACTGCTCTCTACCAGTCTGTTATTTGGTCTTTCTCTTGTCCTTTGTGTCTCCAAAGTGAACCAAATACTCCTATTGTGTTTAGAGGTCTTCATCATGTATAACCAAACTATCTCAGATAGCCTTCTCTTGTCTTATCTTTGATTAAAAAGATTGAATGCATGTAGATTTTGTAATTGGGAAGATGCAGATTGTAGAAAATTAAAATTTTTTGTCCAATTTGAATTGATCTTAATGGATCCCTTCTGACTGCCTTGAGGAGAAATAATAGGTAGGAATGATAGGATTGGAAAAATAATATGTAAGTAAACAAAAATAAAAATATAGTACATTTTAGAGTATATTTGGAAAGTAAATGTAAGAGACTCATTCTGTTGCTGCTTAAGTTGCCCAATAGTAACAGATTTAAGTCATTTAATAAGTCATTTAACAATAAATCTTTTAGCAGTGACATAGTTATCCAAAAATGGTGAAAATTTTTCTTTTAGCAATGACAGATCATATTGTATTTGTACCCCCTTAAAGATAGGGGTAGCTCCTATTGATGAAAAGATGATAAAGGGTCGCTTAAGATGGTTGTTATGTTCAGAGGAGAGAGATTAATGCACTTGTAAAAAGGAGTAAGTTGATTTAAGTTAAGGGAATTAAAAAAGATAGAGGAAAACCCAAAATAACATTAGTAGAAGTAATAAAAGGGACTTGTCAATTAAGGAAGTAACATAGAATATGACTTCAGACTGAATAGAAAGGAGGAAAAGAATACATGTAGCTGATCTTAACTAATTTGTTGAGGATCTATAGCCGACCCCAAAAAATTTGGGATTAAGACTTGTTGTTACTGTAGTGACTTATCATATCATAAGCCTTTCGGCAATCATCAATCTGAATGTAAATAAACCAACTATACTTGGGGTTCCAATGATACCCTACGATAATGGTGTCCTTTGTGGTTTGAACCCCACTCTCCCCTCTCCTACTCTATCTATCTATTAAAAAAAAAGATCAACTATACTCAATGGTACTGAATGTTGGGCTATTAAGAAGTAACATATTCATTAAATGAGTGTAATTGAATAAGAATGTTAAGATGGATAAAAAGTAAAATATAAGGAAAGTTAAGATTTGAAATAAGGAAATTCGTTTAAAGATAAGGACAGCCCCTATTGATGAAAAAATAAGGGAGAGTTGCTTGAGATGGTTTGGTTAGTTTAGAAGAGAGCTATTAATGCACTGGTGAGAAAGAGTGAGTTGATTCAAGGAATGGAAAAGGTAAAGGAAGACTAAAATTAACATTACTAGAAGTAGTAAAAAAGGACATGTTAATTAAAGAAGTAATAGAGATTATAACTTTGTATAAAAGAGAATGGCAGAAAAGAATAAATGTAGCCGAGCCTGACTAGTGTGTTGGAGATCCATAGCTAACCCCAAAATTTTGGGATTAAGGTTTGGTGGTTGTTGTCATTGCTGTATGCTCAATGTCAATGAGCGTTGACTCAAATGACACTTTCTCCTTTATAAGAATGGGGTAGCGATTTGGGTCCTGAATTCAAGACCTACAGGCTGTGTGTGTGTTTCTGTGTACTAATAAAAACATTATAACATTTCTTCAAGAACATAAAGTTCAAGGTATAATTACAGAACATAATATGAGAGAGTAAAGGGAGAGAAGAGTGAAGAATGTGTATTGTTCTGTATGATTTTCAGTACCTACTTGGATATGGACGGGAGCTCTCATTTATTTTTATGTAGAAAATCATAATCATTTATTATTATATTGTGTTTGTTTGTATGTTCGTTTGCTGTTTTACGTTCACAAATATTCAATTTTTATTTTAATTTTTTCTTAATTTAATCCATAGTAAATTTGCAATGAATTGACAATGCCAGTTTTTTATTTGCACACACACACACATCTATGTATATATTGTTCTGTTTCAGTTTTTCAGTGTTTTTTGTATTATTTCTTTCCTTTTTTCCTCAGTAAACCTTAACATCTACTGTCCTTGGGTGCTGCACAGGTTTACCAACAATCTATTGCAGCAGTTTGTATCCAGGACTGGCCAAAGGAGAGAATGCTTGTACAGGTTCTTGATGATTCTGATGAATCAGATGTCCAACAACTTATCAAGGCAGAAGTACAGAAATGGCAACAAAGGGGTGTTCGCATATTGTATAGACACCGTCTCATTCGTACTGGCTATAAGGCAGGAAATCTCAAATCTGCAATGAGCTGTGATTATGTAAAAGATTACGAGTTTGTGGCAATCTTTGATGCAGATTTTCAGCCAGGACCAGATTTCTTGAAGAAAACTATTCCTTATTTTAAGGTAACTTTAAAAGATACATTTAATGTACTCTAATGTATCGAGCATGCTTAATGGTTACTGTTATGATATAAAAGCACACTACATAGAATAGCTGTTGTTTAGATTGTCAAGTTATATCCATGCTTATGTCTACAATATATATATATATATATATATATATGTATATATATAAATACTTATTACACGTGCAAATTTCAGCATAAACAACGTCAAAGGATTATTTGTGTTGTGGACAACCTGGACTAGCCTGGTAGTTGATTCTATTAAAATCAATTTCTTTTTTTATGATAACAGACAAAATATGTTAGAAAGAGGAGAAACCTCGGTCTAGATACATTTCTTAGATTGGCAGCTGTGCATGTTGTTCATAGCTTTGCAGAATGATGTGGTTCTTTGTTAAATCATGTATATAGTTTTTATTTCAAACAAGAGGAATAAGATGTTTACTTGTTTAGGTGGTTTACAATCTTCTCAAATGAAGTCGATAGTTGTCTGTCAATATAAATGTCATGCACATACATAAGGATACCAAGATATTCCTATGGATTCCTACATACATATATCCAGATTCCCATTAAAACTTACTTCTTTGGGAATGTCGATCCCCTTCAGAACTGGTAAGTATCCACATTACTATGACTAGGGAATGTTATTTTTATTTTTATTTCATAAAATGACAATAATATCCCATTTAATGTAGCTCCAACTAACCAAATTAAAACTTTCCTCTCTTTACACAAACCCTCTCCTATCTTCTCAATTGTTGCTCAATTCATTGCTTTATCACTACCATGATGTAGGAACCCCTATGGCCAAGGGAAGTTGCGTACTTGTTTTCTAGTCAATTTTTCTATGTAGTGTTCACTACTGCTTCAATTTTCTTTTAATCTCCTTTTCGTCCCCTAGTCATTTGTTCTACGTGGTGCTCACTACTGCTTCAATTTTGTTTTAATCTCCATTTCGTCCTCTTTTTCCTTTTTTTTCTTTCCCTTTTCTGGATCTTTCTTTCCTTTATGGTGTCTCAATGGGTTCCAAACCCAAAAAAAAAAAAAATGTTAGTGGAACTGGATGACTGATGTTTTAGAGTAAAATTAAAATATTGAGGTATTTCAAGCTTATCATGTACAAAGATATTTTTGGAAAAATCAATAATTCCAAAGGATTCCTAGGAATAAACCAATATATGAGGATCTCACATTCGTGGAAATCTTACTGAATTCCTGATCAAACCAAACAGCCATGCTAACATTTCCAAGTTTTTTAGATTTCTAGGGATCACATTCCCAAGAATTTGGATGTTGGAGTTGATCGATTCCTTTAATCAATATGACATTTGTGTTTGGATGCAAATATGAATGTGATTGATAGCACCAATTGTTTTTGAACCAAATGGTGTCTCCTTTCCCAGAAAGGGTGGAGGGGTGAGATCATGAGTTCAATCCTTATGGGTGTGTGAGTTGAATTGCCTATAGAGAGGGAAAAAAGTTAAATATGATTGAAAACTCTTTTTCTACTCTGTTGCGGAAATTGTAGTTTGATGAGGCTATTCTAATTGATGTCAGCATAATTATTCAAGTTTCTTCCTTTTCCCCAAACCCTCAATATTCACCATCTATCCACTTTATTGAGTGCTTTTGTTTAATATGGAAACATTTTGTAGATTATAAAGTAGATATAGGTGACCTTTAAGTTTTGATTTCCTAACTTTCAGATCTTTTTTTGAAGGGGAATGATGAACTGGCATTAGTCCAGACAAGGTGGTCATTTGTGAACAAGGATGAGAACTTGCTTACAAGGTTGCAGAACATAAACTTGTCATTCCACTTTGAGGTTGAGCAACAGGTCAATGGCATGTTTATCAACTTCTTTGGATTCAATGGAACTGCTGGTGTTTGGAGAATTAAAGCCCTTGAAGACTGTGGTGGCTGGTTGGAACGGACAACTGTAGAGGACATGGACATTGCTGTTCGTGCTCATCTTTGTGGGTGGAAGTTCATATATCTGGATGATGTTAGGGTATAATGTATTCCCATTCACAGGGTTTCTTAACTTGTTTTAAGATTAATCATATGCTTTTCTGATCTTACTCCTTCTTGCAGTGCCTTTGTGAACTCCCAGAGTCCTATGAAGCATACAAGAAACAGCAACACAGATGGCATTCAGGTCCAATGCAGTTGCTCCGCTTGTGCTTTGTTGACATACTCCGTTCTAAGGTATGGAAGTCTCATTTATTTATGGTGTTATTTGCAAGACATTGAATATGATGGAAGTTTAAGAAACCTGATAAATGGTCATGAGGAAAGGTGGATTATGAAGTTGACAAATCATTGCACTCTCTTCGATAAACAAACTATGAAAGTTCCATTAAGACTTTCAAACATAAAGATGCACAGTTGTGCAAACAAAATCATTTAAATGTATCCTTCTAAGACATTACTTCAATTAAGTTGTTTAACTCATCATTCTGTGGCTTTGATGTTTGGTATTAAGTACTTCAGCTTTAAGTATGTTTTATATCTCATTCTAATGTTACTTTCTTTGACATTCCAGGTGAGTTTTGCCAAGAAAGCCAATTTGATATTTCTTTTCTTCCTCCTACGAAAGCTCATCCTGCCATTTTATTCGTTCACACTCTTTTGCATCATTCTCCCCCTGACCATGTTCCTGCCAGAAGCTCAGCTACCAGCTTGGGTTGTTTGTTATGTTCCAGGAATCATGTCTATATTGAATATTCTCCCAGCACCACGATCAATCCCATTTATAGTTCCTTACCTTCTTTTTGAGAACACCATGTCTGTGACCAAATTTAATGCCATGATATCTGGATTGTTTCGGTTTGGAAGTTCTTATGAGTGGATAGTTACAAAGAAATTGGGAAGATCATCAGAGAACGACCTAGTTGCATTTGAGAAGGAATCTGATCCCCTAGTGGAAACTACCGGTCTTCTAAGGTCATCCTCAGATTCAGGCCTTGAAGAGCTGAGCAAACTAGAGATATCTAAAAAAATCGGTAAAACTAGAAGAAACCGGTTGTATAGGAAGGAACTTACTCTTGCATTCATTTTGTTAACTGCCTCAGTGAGAAGCTTGTTGTCTGCCCAAGGAATTCACTTCTATTTCCTATTATTTCAAGGGATCACTTTCTTAATTGTTGGTCTTGACTTGATAGGCGAGCAGGTGAGTTGACCTTTAGTATTTTGATTTTTTGAGTAATGTTGGAAGCTATTTCCCCAGGATTTGGACTGGGACTCAGTTTACCATGAGTGGAGCCAATGTGCTGGCTAGAGTATTGGCAGTTCATACCTGCCTTTTGTGTTTCTTGGCCCCTCATTGAACCAATTTCTTCACGCCTGGCACATATTTGTAGTCTATGAGTTTACTTTTTGTGTAAAGGGCTATTGTATCATTGTTGCCGTCAAGTCATATGCCTCAAGTTAACATAAAGTTGTCTCAAGGTTGCAGAGAGATATGACCCTCAAAAATGGTGAAGAGGAAAGGATTCTTATGTCCAATCTGTTTGTTTGTATGCTACCAAGTAAACTTTTTTGCATGTACCAAACAAGACGGGAATTGTTAGATTATTAAAATTCTTTAATCTTTGTTATCAACAGATTTGTGTACAATAAGATATACTTTGGTTGAAATGAAATTTATGTTCTCAAATTTGTGGATGTTGTCTTATTCCTATAGGTATGGTTAGATTAGTATAAGATGAGGTTTGAAGTTGGTATATTTTTCAAATTTTGGGCATTTCCTACCATCCCAAAACTAATTATTCCCTTTTTTTGGCCAAGTTTTAAATTATTTAGCTAGTTCTTTATTTTTGGTTGGCTTTTCTAGTCAACACTTGCTAGGGTTATCAAAATTTTTTTTTTGAAAACTAGGGTTATTAAACTATTAATAATATATTTAATATTAAAAATAAATAAATATATTAGTATATAGACAGGGTGCGGTTTGTGTGGTTTTTTTTATTATAAAACCACACACTGTACCTTGTGGTGCGGTGTATTGTTACTTGCGGTGTGGTGCAGTAATGCTATTTTGCGGGCGGTTTTGGTGCGATTTGTATGGTTTGGTGAACACCCCTAGTTAGATATATGTTTCATGATTGTGTAAAGTTTCTTGTTTCTTTGAGGGTACATCCTCTGGCACTTTAAAATGCCTGATAATGACAAGAAACACTTACAATTTCATTTTTAAATTTTGCAGAGAGATAAAAAAGAATTATAACAGCATCCATATAACCTGTATTATTACTAAGTGATGACCAACGCATTTTTGCTTCAAAATTATTTATACAGTTATTTATGTAGTCTCATGTTACCTTTGTTACAATGTCGCTACTGTGATCACATCCTGAAAATCACATCAAAGAAAGGCAAGGATTGGGAGAAATTTTTATTGTTCAAGTAAGCAGAATGACAAAATACATTGTTTTAAAACTTAGATATAAAGAGGAGAAGATAAAATGAAAATATTGAGAAACAGATGAGACAAGTTAGCAGAAAAATTTAGGGGTTGAAAAGATATAGAGCTGGATAATAAATAGGCACATTTGAAGGACTCCATCACTCTAAATGAGGTTTAAAGTCAAAAGTCTTGTACAATGCCATTATCTGATTTTTTTTCCCAATGAGGAGAATCTGGGTTTAAATCCTCCTCACCTTGCTTGTAAGATTTTATTTTTGGACATAATAAATGGTATTAAGGAGCATTTTTATTTTTAATGTTTAAAAACAAGTTGTGTGATGTAAGAGGCTCTATATTCCACAATCCCTTAAAAGAAGAGGCGATATGCTAGAATCATAGGTTACCTACAACATGAGATTCAAGCCCAAATGAAAGAAGAGGGTTGCAATAAGTTGATGACTAAACTTAAATTTAATAACTCTTTGAAAATTTAAAAGGTATCAATATTACCCATCCATCAACTTTCTTTCAGGCTACATTAGCTTTTTGACATACCACAACGGTGTTTTATAAGGCATGTATGCAATTCTTTTAATCCCAGATAAATGAAAGTACAATCTTTTAAAGGTTTTAGGATGAAATTGAAACTTTTTATATAAGAGGAATTAAAATTTAAAAAAAAAAAAAAAAACTTAAACCAAGTTTTTAGGCACGAAATTATATTTCAAGGATATATATATATATATATATATATATAAAGGTTTATAGATTTTATAAGATAGCAATAGAGTATGCTTATTCATCTATAAGGATCAAACCTTTTTTATTTATTTATTCATTCTTATTTATAAAATTTGATAAGGGCTGATTTCATAAGCATTGATCATATGTTTCATTGTAGTTCTATGATTCAACGTTTTTTTTTAAAAGGTATGATTTAACGTGTTATTTTCTAATTGATCTTTTTGAATTCCTTAATTATGCGTAAGTTTGGGAAGCGCGTTTCCCAGTGGGTGCGTTTTTTTAGTAGATCCTGTGCATTGTTCATGGAACGTGTTTTTTTAGTAGATCCTGTGCATTGTTTATGGAATGTGTAAGTACTTTTTTCAGCAAAAATAACTTTAAAACTGGGTTTCACGGTACTATTCATACATTTAAAAATTATTTTGTTACAGTGTTTTTAGTTTTTAGTTTTCAGCAATAAGTGGTATCCATTGTTGTCATTTTGATTTATGCTTATGAACAACATTTAACTTTGTGATGTGTAGATGGAGTGTCGAAGTGCCATTATTGTTAACTTTTATTTTGATAAATATGATAAAATTTCAATTTATGACATCCATTTTATGATGATTGATAAATTTTTTTACTAATTAAACTAATTAAAACTCACCTTCACTTTTATATTTGGTATTTTCTTTTTCTTTTGCTTTATTGCTTAGTTTTGTAGCAATAAGATTTCACAATTTTTTGTATTACCATCTAAGGATTTTGTTTCTTTTGTTTTTTAGTAGTGACAATGACTGAATGAAAGAGCAAGTCTATTTGAATACAGCCATTTCCCACTAATGACTTGTCACTAAATTGACATTGTCAATTACGTAAATTATCCTGCAGATTACGTGAGTTACACCCTTCACTCACATTAAACTGGACTTCACACGTGAGTCTTGTACTTAGAACTTACATTTATGTGAAAGAAAGATGTAATCCACCGCTTATATCAAATAATTTTTAGTCAACACCCTATTCCATCTCGCTCAAAACAACGGTCTATTTTCGAAGTCTTTAGTCAATTTGAATCTTTCAGTCGATTTTGATCAAAACGTTTTCGTTCCGATTGCTTTATGGGTAGCTTAAAGCTCCTACGTATTGAGAGATGCAATGGACCTGAACATAATTCTAATGGAGTTAGAACAGTTTCGTATTTGTCGGTTACCGTGTCCCTTGATTCTACGAATCATCAGCCACGTTTTACTTGTCGTACTACGCCATTGACTCTGTTACACAACTTGCTATTCACAGACTATCAGAATATTCCATACCATTTAACAGTAGGTAAAAGAATAATCTAACTATATAAAATGCTAGAAGATAACTTAAATGATTAAATTTACTATTTCGTAGCAGTTTAAACTTTTGAGAGAATTGGATATTGATCATAGTATTAGAACAAACTAGCCGTTGGCCGATGCGATGCATGGAAGAGTCGAACAAAAATTGTAAATTTTCACTTATGAAAGTTACAACTTAAGAGAAAAAAATAAAATAAAAATACAAAGACCAATAGAGGTAACTCTAACACCAATAATGTTATATATAGTCTCAACCTTCAGATGAATAAAATGACTTTGTTAGAGAGTGAAGACAAATAAATGTACCGAATATTAAGTAAAGTTTGCTTTAGTCATTTGACTTAAATAGTTATAGTAGAATTATTATTAAAAAAAAAAAAAATTCCTTTGAACACTTTTAAGCCAATAAATAAAACAAACCCTCACACACAAATGAGAGAAATTTGAAAAGAATAGATTTTGAAATATCTAAATGTAAAAAAAGAATACCAGTTGAAAGGCAAAAGAGCGTTAATTGAGTAAAAATGAAAAATGGATCATATATATCATAAAAAAAAAAAAACAAAGAACGTAATTTATAATTCTTAAACCACCCTAATTCAAATAATAAGTCAATGTGCTAACTTTGGCAATCAGTTGGATTGTGATGCCTTCATTATCTATCTTCTCTTTTCCTTCCCCCATTGCTTATTTGTCTCATCAATTCAAATTAAAAAAAAAAAAAAAAATTTAAGAAAAGCAATTTTGTATAATTTAAAAGTTACCAATTATCAATTCAACTTTGTTTTAAACTTTAACTTCACTAAAGAATACAAATAAAGCAATTAACTTTAATTTTTTGAAAAAAAAAAAGTATTGTATTAATACTGTTATAATCTAATCTAACATCTGATCCAACATGTGAAAAAATAAATAATTTTAAACACCTCTATTTTGCTTTAGAAGAATTTTCGGTGTATCAACTTTAGCTTGGTTTTTGTAGCGGCACAAATTAATAGCTTAATACCAATTGGTTTCTTTAAGTTAGAAACCAATTGGTATTTTATATTTTTATCATAAGATGTTAATAACAATTAAACATCAACTTAAAACTTCTATTATTTACTGATTGAATTGCGACATTTATGCATGAGATCCATTCAAATCTAAGTCACTAAATGGTTGTCATGTAGGGCTCCCTAAGATGTGTTGGGCACATTTTGGTAGATTATGCAGTCTTATAAAGTCAGCTGTACTGTCTCCTCATTTAGTAGACATTGTTACGTTTTTATTCCGTTAACTAATGACTTATTATCAGTGTTTAATTAATAAAGTCCACCATAAATGTGAGAGGAGAGAGTATCACCTCATCCTTCTCCAAAAGCATTAAATATTTACTCTATTCTCAGGCACATTAAATATTAACTACAATTTCATTTTTTTTTTTTTGGCCAGAGAACACAAAAGAATTATATTAGCATCATACAACCTGTACTATTACTAGGTGATTACCAATGCACTTTTGTTTCAATTTTTTTTTAAAAAGAAAAAAATTAGTCCTATGATTATTCCTTTGTTACAATATCACTACTGTGATCACAAGAAATTATTAGGTTCATCGGGAGGATTGCTGAAATGGTACTCTCAACCAATCACATCTATGCATATGAATGAATCAGCACGAGGGAAAAAAAAAAAACTCACCAAACAATGTCACACTTGTATGGGTGGCAACATTTTATTGGTTGAGAGGATTAGTAAAAAACCACTTCAACAATCCTCTAATGGACTTAATAATTTCTTCTCACCTTACTTGTAAGATGTTTTGTTTTTGGACATAATAAATGGTATTAACTATTAAGGAACAACTTTAAAAAAAATAATGTTAAAAAAAAAAAAAAAAGCCGTGTAATGTTAGATATTGAGGCTCTATATTCCACAATCCCTCGAAAGAAAAGGCCATATGCCCATATGGCGGAAGCATAAGCTACCTATAACATGAGTTTCAATATATATAGCTGCAAATCTGCAATATGAGTTTCAAGTCTAGGTGATGGAAAGGCTAAATTTAATGGTAAAAATCTAAAAGGTATCAATATCATCCTTCCGTTCATCTGTCATTAACTCTCTTTCAAACCAAATAATTTTTTTAACATACCATATTGACGTTTTATCAGGCATGTATGCAAATTTTTTAACCGAAGAAAAATGAAAGGAAGAATTTTTAAATATTTCATGATGAAATTGTAACTTTTTAAATATTAGGAATAAAAAAAAAAAAATTGAACACCCCAGGGTTTAGGCACGAAAGTATATTTCAAGGAAAATAAAAGTTTATGCTATAAAAAAAAAGTTTATATAGATTTTATAAGATAGCATTGTAATATGCTCATTCAACTATGAGGATCAAACCATTTTTTTCTGGGTATTATTTTTTAAAAAAAAAAATTGATAAGTGTTGATTGATCATATGTTTTATAATAGTTCTATGATTCAAAGTGATATTTCCTATTTGATCTCTTTGAATTCCTTAATTCTAACTTGCAATGGGAAAAGGATGATGTTCTTTCTTTGTAAATTTGGAAAACATTACTATCATTAGGACTAATGCTTATGAACAGCATTTAACTTTATGATATGTGTAGATGGGAGTGTTGAAGTGCCGTTATTGACCACTTTTATGTATGGTATTTCCTTTGCTTTTGTTTTATCTCTTGGTTTTTTATTTCTTAATAGAGACATTAGTATTTCAAATGAATGACATTTGCTTCATGATGATTATTTTTTAGTCTTTATCATCAGATCAAGATATTAATTGTCTTTTTCATGTAGGTGGTGATTAAGGGTCCGTTTGGATACAACTGAAAACTGAAAACTGAAACTGAAAACTGAAAAATACTGTAGCAAAATAATTTTTAAATGTGTAAATAGGACCATGGGGCCCATTTTTAATATTTTTTTCTGAATAAAGTGATTGTGGGTCCTATAAACAGTGTTCAAACAGTGTATGAACAGTAAAATTTGTCTCTGCACAGTAAAATTTGTCTCCCGCACAGTGCATGAACAGTACTTTTACTGTTCATTCACTGAAAAAAAAAAAAAAAAAAAATTCTTAAACGCAAACGTGCGTTTGGGAAGCGCAAAACGCGCTTCCCAAACGCACTCTAAATCCCTGATTTTTTATTCAACAATTTTTTTTTAGTAAAAGGATATTATTGTTAGTAAGAATGATTGAATGAAATAGCTAGTTTATATTGGAAAGTTGGAATAATGCCATTTTGCATTGATGACCCGTAACTAAATTGATATGGTCAAGTTTGTAAAATTATTCAATGTACTTGGTAGATTACGTCCTCCACTTGTATAAAGATAAACCCTACATGTAAATCATGTACATAAAAATCACATAGAATGGTATAGTTCACCGAATGCATTGAATAATTTCAGGTCAATTCTTCATCCCATCCCGCTCAAAATACTGGTTTATTTCATCATCTTTTGTCAATTTGCTTCTTTCAGCCTTTTAAACAATATATTTTCGTTACCCACTGCTTTATAAAGGACCGGACAATAATTACTAGAGGTATTCATATTTGTCGGTTACAGTGTCCGTTGATTCTAGGACTAATTAATTATTAATCATGTTTTACTTGTAGCACGCCTTTGAATGTGGTACAAAATATTATGTTAGCAGACTATCAGAATATTCCGTACCATTTTAAACAATAATGAAGGGCAAAGAATATACTTGCTCTTGTGTAGTCAGTGTGAACGGTTAGAATATTAGTTAAATAATTAAATTTATAATTTCTTAGTAGCTTAAAGTTTTGAGAAATCAATAGTACCGGTCATGGGATTAGAACAAGTGACCTTAAATTGGAACTTAGTTGGTATTTTATTATAAGAGGTTGATTTAGTGATTCCTAGGGTCTCATGAAATTTACAAGATCCTTAGTTCAAAACTTTTTGCTCGCATCTTAGGATTATTATCATGGAATTTTTTTTTTCATAATAACTTGGTGTACATGGGATGGACACGCAACCAAAAGAATAGTAAAATATTCTAAGACAATACGTCGTTAAAAAAAAAAAAAAAAAACAATCATCTATTATGCACCGATTGAATTATGACATTCATGCATGAGATGTATCAAATCTAAGTCACCGATGTATCAAATCTAAGTCACCAGGTGGTTGTCATTCAGAGCACGCCGAGATGTGATGGGCACACTTTGGTAGACTACGCAGCCCTTGGCTTACGAATGATATGAGACCAAGCGTGTAAAATATGATTTAGAAGATCTTGTTCTTATTCCATAAATTATTGCCTCATTATCGATGTTTTAAGTGAAGTTGACTATAAATATGAGAAGAGGAAGTACTACGTCATTATACTTCAGACACTTTAAAATGTCTACGATTTCATTTTTCTTTCTTGGCCAGATTATGCAAAGAATTATATCGGCATCATACAACCTGTATTTTTACTAGGTGATTACCAACGCACTTTTGCTTCAAATTATTTACAGCAAGTTTATTTATGTAGTCCCGTGATTTCTCCTCTGTTACAATATCACTACTGTGATCACATCTTGAAAATCGCATCAAAGAAAAAGCAAGGATTGAGAGAAATTTTTTTTGTTGAAGGAAACACAATGATCCAATAAAATGTTTTAAAACTTGAATATAAAGAGGAGAAGATAATAGGGTGTGACTTGTGTCTAGTGGAAGTTATTACTGGACACGTTGGATTGCGGACACGTGTCCACTCTTGGACATGTGTCCGAATTCTGACGTTTCTAGTGATAACTTCCACTGGACACAAGCCCTTCCCTAGGAGAAAGAGGTGAGACAAGTTAGCAGTGAAATTTTGGGAGTTGAAAAGATACAAAATGGAATAATGAATATGCACATTATGAAGCAGTTTAAAAATGATGTTTTATGTTATTTATGTTAAAAGTCTTGTAGTTTAGTGTGTCATTGTTGGATTCTTTTAATGAGAAGAATTTGTGTTTTGAATCCTCTCACCCATCTTGTAGATTTTTTTTTTTTTTTTTTTTTGGGGGGGGGGGGTCTCAAAATAAGTTGAGTGACAAAAAAGGTATTGAGGCTCTATATTCCAAAATCCCTCAAAAGAAAAAATTATATGGAGGAAGCATAAGCTACCTATGGGCTACTACATGAATTTCAATATATGTTAGGTTAAGTTACGCTTGTATAATTTTTGTTATATTACACCGCATAATATTTTTTATTGGATAAATTTTTTGACAAATCCATTGTTAAATTATATTGTCTTGTTATATTCTCCATACTTATAAAATATCAAAATGATTAGATATTAATAATTATTGCGCATCTTTACAATGTTTAAATATCAACTTTTTACTTTTATTTTGTTCATAGTTGGTACCAAGCCTAGACAAAGGAAGAGGGTTAGAGTAGGTTGCTAGTATGCTTAGTCATCTACAAGGATCAAACTTTTTTTTTTTTTTTTTAATAATAAAATTTGATAATGGCTGATTTCATAAGCATTGATCATATGTTTCATTGAAGTTCTATGATTCAAGGTTTTTTTTTTTAATATTATTTAACGTGTTGTATTCTAATTGATCTCTTTGAATTCCTTAATTATAACTTGCAATTGGAATAAGATGTTATTTGGACTAATGCTTATGAACAGCATTATGGAGGGTCGAAGTGCCATTATAGTCCACTTTTATTTTGATAAATATAATAAAATTTCAATTTATGACATCCATTTTATGATAATTAATAAAAATTATTACTAATTAAGCTAATTAGAACCCACCTCCACTTTTATATTTGGTATTTTCTTTTTCTTTTGCTTTATTGCTTAGTTTTGTTGCAATAAGATTTAGTAATTTTTTGTATTACGATCTAAGGATTTGCTTACTAGCTCTTTCATTCAATGACTGAATGAAAGAGCTAGTCTATTTGAATTCAGCCCTTTCTCATTAATGACTTATCACTAAATTGATATTGTCAACTCCATAAATTATTCAGCATACTAGGTGAGTTATACCCTTCTCTCACATTAAGGTGGACTTCATACATGAGTCTCGTACTTAGAACTTACATTTATGTGAAAGAAGGATATAATCCACCGCTTATATCAAATAGTTTCTAGTCAACACCCTATTCCATCTCGCTCAAAATATCGGTCTATTTTTGTAGTCATTAGTCAATTTGAATCTTTCAGTTGTTTTTGATCAAAATGTTTTCGTTCCAATTGCTTTCTTTTCTTTTCTTTTTTTGCTGAATTTCCGATTGCTTTATGGGTAGCTTAAAGCTCCTACATATTGAGAGATGCAAGGGACCATAATTCTAATAGAGTTAGAACAGTGTTTTACTTGTAGTACTACGCCATTGACTGTGTTACACAACTTGCTGTTAACAGAATATCACAATACTCCATACCATTTAACAGTAGGTAAAAGAATAATCTAACTATATGAAATGCTAGAACATAGCTTAAATGATTAAATTTACTATTTTGTAGCAGTTTAAACTTTTGAGAGAATCGGATGTTAATCATGGTATTAGAATGAATGATCTAAAGTTAGAACCCAGTTGGTATTTTATATTTTTATCATAAGATGTTGATTACGCGCGATCAAGCATCAACTTAAAACTTCTATTATGTACTGATTGAATTATGACATTTATGCATGAGATCCATTCAAATCTAAGTAACTAAATGGTTGTCATGTAGGGCTCCCTGAGATGTGCTGGGCACATTTTGGTAGATTATGCAGCCTTATAAAGTCAGCTGTACTGTCTCCTTTCTCATTTAGTAGACCTTGTTATGTTTTTATTCCATAAACTATTGACACATTATCCGTGTTTAATTAGTGAGGTCCACCGTAAATGTGAGAGGAGAGAATATCACCTCATCCTACTTCAAGAGTACTAAATAATTACTCCATCCTCAGGCATTTTGAAACATTTGATAAATACCACCGCACCAAGGATGTGCGGTGGTCACTATACAAGTATAAATACTTGTGGGGTGTGGGGGGTAAGAGTTGGGGTTCAAGTCTCCAGGAGGTTTCACACATATATACACTTAAATTAAGTTAGAGTAGAATTTTTATCTTGTATTAAAAAAAAAAAAAAGTTTGATAAATGATAATGACAAGAAATAACTACAATTTCATTTACTCTCAACCAATGAAAAACTGCTATCTATGCATGTAAATGAATCAGCACAAGGAAAAAAAAAAAAAGACTTAATAGTTTCTCCTCACCTTACTGTTTTGTTTTTGGACATAATAAATGGTATTAAGTAACAATTTTTTTTTTTTTTTTTTTTTTTAATAATGTTAAAAAAAAAAAAAAAAAAAAAAAAAAAAAAAAAACCTGTGTGATGTTAAGTATTGAGGCTCTATATTCCACAATCCCTCGAAAGAAAAGGCCATATGGCGGAAGCATAAGCTACCTACAACATGAGTTTCAATATTATACCTGCAAATCTACAATATGAGTTTCAAGTGTAGGTGATGGAAAGGCTAAATTTAATAACTATGTAAAAATCTAAAAGCTATCAATATCACCCTTCCGTTCATATGTAATTAACTCTCTTTCAGACTAGATAATTTTTTTAGGCGAAAATACACTATTAGTCCCTTAAGTTTACCTAATGAGTACTTTTAGTTCCTCAAGTTTGAAATGAGCACTATTAGTCTCTCAAGTTTAAAAAATGAACTCAATTGGTCATTTTGTTAACAATTGTTAGTCTTAGTGCCTACATGGCTAACGGCGTTATGATGTAGCAAATTTTAAGTGACTTGGCATCCAATTTAATTTTAAAAAATTAAGATCTAAAATATGACTCATTAAAAAACCATTAATCCATTAAAACCCAACCTAATTTGGGTGACACATTTAGAAATAGGTATTCCCAAATTCAAATGACATTAGACATTACCCAAATTTGAAACGAGAGAGATATCTCTAACAACGCTGTCGTCCACTGCTCGACTACCACCTCCTCCCTTGAGACATATTCCTTTGGCACGCAAAGCCACTGGTGTCACAGATCTTTACATTGAAAAACAAAAGTCATTTTCTTGAGCTTTACGAGTTAGCCACTAGCCTACTAGAGCCAACTGTTGGATATATGTCAACAATTTACTTTTGTGATTAACCAAAAAGAACAACATATAGATCTAAATATAAAGAATAACACAAAAAGATGTAATAGCAAAAGCAATAAATAAATACTGTGCATATATATAAAAAGAAATCTGCAAATAATTAGCAACTCACAGACCAAATACGTGAATGATGAATGATTCAGATCAAGTCTTGTGTTTGACACAATCTCCTTAAAGCAGATTTCACCCCTCACACAATCTGTGGTACTTTGAGACTCACGAAAGTCTGCCTTCGAAGGTAAAATGATCTATAGCATGGAGAAGAAGCACACAAGGTTTGTGCTCTGCAAACTACTCTATGTCTCTTTCTCTCTCTTTGACTCAAATGAATGCACACCCAATTTTCTCTCTAGAAGAGTTTCTCTAAAAAGTTGTTTTTCATGAATGAAGGACTATGCATCTATACAATACTGAACAGACACACTGTTTCAGGATTAACTGCTGTATACAAACTTATTGACTCAAAAAATAAACTAATAAAATATTATTATTATTATTTGGACAAGAGGGCCTAGTCCACACACGCCTAAAGCCTAGCCCAATGTCCAACCCATGAGCATATAAACCCATATTTTTTTTTTTATCATTTCCTACATGGAACTTTCGGATTCTCACCACTTAAATATCATGTTCAAGGGGACACATTAGGAGTCAATTTCTTATTCACTCCATACTATTTTTCCAACACCAACTTCATTCACGGACTATATAAAACTCATTGGAGTAAATTAATTGCTCTCCTAGATTGTTCTTTTCATCATCTAAACCAAAGTAGTAGTGTCATAGTGGTTATCATTCATCATTCTCTTAGAACCACCCCAAAAACAAAAGATATTATCAGTGTGCTTAGTTTCAAATCTTTCAATTTTAAAAGTAAAAGTGATATCAAGCTAAATTCTTTGTCGCACCAAGGGGTTGTGCGTATCAGAGAGATGGGTCGAGATGGAGGAGGACGGCGATGAGAGTGGTGGACAATGGCGTTCTTAGGGATTTCCTTCTCTAGTTTCAGATTTGTGCAATGTCATTTGAAATTGGGAATACTCATTTCTAAAATGGTCACCAGATTAGGTTGGGTTCTTCAGTTCTTCTACTAGGTTAATACTTTTTTTAATGTCATATTTTGAATCTTGATTTTTTAATATTAAATTTGATGCCACGTAACTTAAAATTTGACACATCATAGTTTTGTTAGCCATGTAGGCAATAAGACTAAAAGATGTTAACAGATGGACTAATCGTGCTTATTTTTTAAAACTTGAGAGACTATTAAGGCTCAATTCAAACTTGAGGGACTAATTATGCCTTGTAGGTAAACTTTAGGGACCAATAGTGTAGTTTTGCCTTTTTTTTAACATACCTTATTGACGTTTTATCAGGCATGTATGCAAATTTTTTAACCGTAGAAAAATGATAGGAAGAATTTTAAAATATTTCAGGATGTAATTGTAACTTTTTAAATATTAGGAATAAAAAATAAAAAAATTGAACACCAGGTTTTAGGTACGAAAGTATATTTCAAGGAAAATAAAAGTTTATGCTATAAAAAAAAGTTTATATAGATTTTATAAGATAGCATTGTAATACCTTCTCAAAAAAAAGAAGAAGAAGATAGCAATGTAATATGCTTATTCATCTATGAGGATCAAACTCTTCTCAATAAAAAAAAAAACAAAAAAACAAAAAAAAAGACCCAGAAAAAAATGATATTTCCTATTTGATGTTTTTGGATTCCTTAATTCTAACTTGCAATGGGAAAAGGATGATGTTCTTTCCTTGTAAATTTGGAAAACATTGCTCTCATTTGGACTAATGCTTATGAACAGCATTTAACTTTGTGATATGTGTAGATGGGAGCATTGAAGTGCCATTGTTGACCACTTTTATATATGGTATTTCCTTTGCTTTTGTTTTATCTCTTGGTTTTTTATTTTTTGATAGAGACGATAGTATTTCAAATGAATGGCATTTGCTCCGTGATGAATCAAGATACCAATTGTCTTTTTGGTGTAATTAGTGATTAAATCTCAGACCTCTTATTTGATGACAAAATATTTTTTTAGTAATAAGGATCTTATTGTTAGTGAGAATGATTGAATGAAAAAGCTAATTTATCATGGAAAATTGGAATAATGCCATTTTGCACTGATGACCCGTCAATAAATTGATATGGTCAAGTTTGTAAAATTATTCAATGTACTAGGTAGTTTACGTCCTCCTCTCACATAAAGATAAACCCTACACGTGAATCATGTAAATAAAAATCACATAAAATGGTGTAGTTCACCGAATGTATTTGAAAGCTCGAAGATGTGTTAAAAACACAAGAGCTGTTTAGACCTCCAAATAAAAGTTACGGCTCGATAGATTTTACACTAACTTAATTCTAAGTGCGGAATAGTGTAAATGCGAGCAGATAAACAAACAAGCTACTCTAACACATATTCATATAATCACAGCAGTAAAATGAAATGCAAAAGAGTAGGGAAGAAGAAAGTAAACACAGATAACACGCCGATGTGTTATCAAAGAGGAAACCGAAAAACTCGGCGAAAAACCTCTCCGCCGCCCTCCAAGCAGTAATCGATCCACTACACAATCAGTTGGGATACATGGGTTAGCAAGAGACCCTCCAAGCCTAATCTACTCGCTGTACCTAAGCCCTCCAAGCTCCTACTCCAACAAGGCTTCTCAGAACCGTGTCTTGTCTAGCTCTCCAGATCCCACAACAAGCTCCATGTTGCATCTGTCATCCTTGGCTTCTTCCAAGACTTCCTAGCAACACCAAAACCCCACTTGACACTCTGAAAGAGTGTGGTAAGTGTTTGGGCTATCAACCTTTCAATGGTGTGGAAATGGAGAGGTAGGAGTTGAGGAAATCCACAAGCTTATGTGTAGAGATATATGGGTATGATAATCTCTAACTCTCAAGGTGTTTGGCTAGGGTTTTCTCTCAGAAGCACTTCTTAACATTTGTGGGTAATGTGGGTATATATAGTGTGGGTACAAAAGGTGTGTATCAGATAGTACCGTCTAGTAGAACAGAATGTTTCATGGGTGTCTCGTGGGAAGGCCTTACCCGCGAAATACTCGCAAAACACAGCTGTCTCCATCTGTACTAACTCTTCGGATTCCAGTCATATGCAAGGCACATGCTTCACTTCTTGGGATGCTTAGTCGCAAGCTACCCGCAAGAAATCTTTTGGCTTCAATTGCATGAGTCTTCACACACTTTCTCTCTATCACACAACCCTTACAATCAAATCCCACAATAAATATAGGGTACAAAAGATTGAATAAAATTACAATCAAATTTGGTACGGAATAAAAGCAAATAGAATACATATTTATAAATCACAACCTTATAATCTCCCCCTTTGGCTATTCTGTGACAAAACCCCTAAAACAGATTCTAAACTTAAACGTGAGTTTGGGAACAATGGCAAAACTCACTCACACCTAATCTAGAAACTGTGAAGCACTTGCACATTTATACTTGTAACCTGAAACACTCACACACAAACAAAATTTTTATTAAGCTTATAACAAGTTGAATACAAGGTATGAACATGAGCAAGCAGAGTGCGATCAAGTATGTAAACATTAGATATCATGTAAACAAAAACTTGATCAAACAAGTTCAGTCATTAAAGAATGACTACAATGAGCATTTAGCAAGTAAGTGTTCATCCGGACATGCAAACAAAGAGCAATCACTTATGATCACTTATATGTCCAATACATGACCAATGCAAAATACGTGAAGTATATGCATCTAGGAACAAGATCCTACTAGGGCACAAGTGTAAAGTACTCAAGACATATTGGCAATATCTTAAAAGCACAAAATAACTGCTACAAAGCATTGAGATAATCACAAACTAAATATAAACTGAAAATAAACACAGAATGTACTGAAGTTTTAAACAAAAGCAGTAAAAGCATAAACATAAACCAGTAGTTATAAAAGCTAAACGTAAACACAAGTAAGCCGCCTGTGAACCAATAACCAATGTTTCTAAGCCTAAACCTATGCTCCCCTAACACTGTGCAAGCTCTTCCTCAGCTCCCCCTCAAAATTTTCTCCCCTTTTTTGACCGGAATGGCCAAAGAGGTTAGAACTGATCAGACTCTGAATTTGATCCTTGTGCCATGGACAAGTCCTTGATCTGTGAAGACAATGCAGTGATCTGTCCCTGTACGTATGCAAACTGGGTTGCGGTGTGTTGCACATGGGAGTCTAGCATGGTGAACATCTGATCCACTCTAGCTAGGAGGTGATCAAGTCTGTCTGGTCCTTATGCTGGTGCAGAAAAGGATGGCTGTGCTGAAGTCTCTGGAACAGAAGTGAATCTATCATTCTCCTCCTCTGTATCTCCACCCTTGTCCTCAACACGATCCTGTGGTATCGTATGTACACCTGTTTTAGAACCCTTGATGTGAGCTGTGCTCCTAATCACTGTGTGTGCACCAATGGGATAGTCCCTCTGAACTACTGTCAGACCACTTGGGAGTTTAAGCCTTGTCTTTGCAATTAGGCCCATAATCAATGAGGGAAAAGGCAAAACTGTTCTGGAATTTTGCTTCTCAATGCTTTTCTTCAACAGATGGAAGATGTGTCCACATATATCAATCTCCTTGTGAGTAAAGAGATCGTACAAAAACTTTGTCCTTGGAGCTAATAGTGTAGTGAGGTTGGTGACTGGATACAAGTTATGGATCATCACATATGCCAAAACCCTCATCTCTAGTGAAAATGGGATTGTATTCATGGATGACTTCTTTAATGTACCACAAAGTATTTCCACCATCTCCTCAGTTGATCCCAATTTGTCTTCATAGTGGACTAAGATTGGTTGAGAGGGAGGATGAATTTCCAAAAATTCCTGAATGCTATCCTTTGTAATCACAAATTCTTTATGCCTCACCCAGCAGTCTATATGGTCTCCTTCCACAATAGCATTTGAGAAAAATTCTCTTATGATCTCTGAGTAGACAACCCCAATCGGATTTAACAGCTTGGTCCAAGTTCTTTCTTTGAACACCTCAGGGATGAAGGTGTCTTCAAGGGTTTCTAGTTAGACCACCCTCTCCATAATAATGGTTGCTCTTTTGTAGCAGTCATTATATTTCATATCAGCCTCAGCAGACTTGAAATTGTCAGAATCAGTGCGGGAACGTTTTGTGGATTTCTTGATCGCAGAATGTTTGGTAGGAGACATCTGCACAAATATCACAGAGAACAAGACACAAAAACAAGCGCACAGACACAAAGACAAAACACAAAACTTGATTAGATTCAAGTTAGTACAAAACAAAAGTAAAACAACTTAAAAACAGAGTATAACCAACTCAAAACAGGGTAAATAAATTCAAACAACATGCTAAAGATGATTAACCATGTAAATAAAAGCAAAATGCATGAAGTGAATCACTGTGCATGTGTGTGTCTGTGCTGAGCATGTGCTAATGCATGTGTGTGCAACATGAGATACATGAAGTGTGCCTAGAGGGCCCTAGTGTGTGCCTATTGTGTACAACATAGGCAAAGTGTCTGAAACACATAGGCAGTGACCAAAACAGGTGAAACAAAGTCAAACAAGTGTAAACCCAGAAATTGGAATTCACTTGAATCCAATTTAGCACAAACATGTCACTAGGATGTTTTGTCAAGCACTTGACATGTGATAATGCACAACTGTTATGAAGAATGCATGAACAGATTGAAAAATGCCTCAATACAAACTTAAAATGCCCCAAGGGGCCAACATAGAAGCACAATCATCATATGGGACTCAGCCCAATCAAAGATTTTGAAAAATTTTCACAAAAACTAAGAACTCCAACCCAAATTTCGACAATCCCCAATATTTGAACCCTAACTTAAATTTCTACAAAATCTAAGACACAAATGAAGACAATGTTTAGAAAAACATACCTTGAAGAGATTTTGCAGATATTTCTGCTTGAAAATGATGGGGTTTGAGTGAAAAATGATTTTGGGTTGAAAAGGGGTTCAAGAGAGGCTTAACAAGGGAAATGAGAGTGTTTGAAAACCTGTCACATCTGCTACATAAAAACTGAAAACACGCATTTTTCTCGGGTTAGATAGTAGCGAGACAATCACGAGAAAGTCGCGAGACATACTAAAGCTTTCGCGAGAAGCTCTTAGTCGCGAACCAATCGCGATACAATCGTGATAGCTTCTGTATGAAATTTAGAAATTTCCAATTTTTGCCTAAAAAAACATTTCTCAAAAAGAGTTTAGTCGCAAAATACTCGCAAGGCAGTAGCGAGACTTTCTGTATGAAAAAGTGACTTTTTAATTTCCCTTAAGCACATTTCGCGGGGAGCTCTTAGTCGCGAGCTTCTCACGAAAAGACCTCTAAACCAGTTTTTGAAGAAAAACACAAAAAAATGCATTTTGAACAAAAACTAAAAGCACGAAAGTATAAAATCACTTTCAAAAACATATAAAACACTCAAAAATCTTTTTGGGTTTGATGAGCAAGTATTTGAGCATACACATCACATTTGAACATGTACAATCACACAAATGAGATAAGTATTATCTGAACAAAGTCTTGTGTGTTGTGTGTGACTATCAAATGTGGAATAGTCCATAGATCAGAGTGAAACTTCAATGATCAATTCAATCAAGTTATACACAACTGGTACGAAATCAAGTGGTCAATCTTAATTATAGAAATGAACATATATGACCTCCCGCAAGAGAATGATTACAAAACTTAGAAACTTTTCATTTGGCTTATGTATAAATCATAACAATCGATCCTTTTTGGATTATACATCTCTTTTTGAGATCGATGCTTGAAATTTTTGATATTTCAACATGTAAAGTTAGCCTTTGGCTTTCTGAGCACCATACATTTTAATACAAAAGTTGCTTTCCCTTTTTCCTAGTCAAATACTAGTATGTGCGACAGGCTTTTGCAGCTCATTATCTCTTTTCATTTGGAGATTTACATTTGGAGAGCTCTATAGCAAAAACATAAAAATGAAGTGAGAAGAGATATAGGCACAAGTTTATGCAAGTATTAAGACCACCAAGACTATTGACCAATCATTCATGACAAGTTTGAAGATCTATTTACAACAGTCACACATAGATTTCAAGATTTCTCCCACAAAGATAAATGTGCATACAGTACAAGCTAGGCTCGTAAATGCACTATGCCATTAGTACGAAGGTACTAGGCCAAATTCACATGTGATACACACAAAACAAGTAATCAAACTTTTTGGAGATTTTTCAATTTTTATGGGTTTTTGAATTTTTGAACACACTAAAAAACAGAACAAGAAAAGTAAGATTAACAACAACAAGGAAAAGCAAAACTTGTAAAAGAAACATGCAATAAACAGAAAGCAATGCATGATATGATGCATGAATTTATGATCCTAAGCATTGGAAGTATTGATGCATGGACATAGGAGATAATCATGCATGAGTACCCCTCTTCACCCACACGTCACGTGCGTTTTAGGTGATATCCCAATAGGATTGGGTACGTGAATTGTGACCTTCAAACCTACTGTTGAAGTTTGCCAAACATGTGGTGAATGCCTCAATCATCTTTATTACATCCATCACACCAGAATCTCCATTTTGACTTCTTGGTTGCCCAACGGCCCAATTTCTCTTGTCATCTCTTGGTCCTCTTGACCTTTGATCCCTAGCATTATTCAATGCTCTCAGCTTATGACAATTAGGTCTGGTGTGTCCTTGAAGTCCACAATGATGACATATGTGGTTCATTCTCGGACCTCTTTGTGATTTTGGAGGTGATCTCCCTTTGGCTTCAGACCTGACCGTTGATTGGTTGCGAGGCTTATTCAACACTCGTTGGTCAGCCATATTCTTCTTCTTCTCCACATTTGCTTTCTCAATAGTAGGGACAACTTCTTTTGGTTATTTGGCCTTCACAAACTTTACTTCCTTGGTTATCGTGACACCCAAACTACTTTCTCCAGTATATCCCAACCCGGTTTTGTCGGAGAAAGTTTTTTGAGAAGAGATGACATCATCAAGCTTCTTGGTAGAGACTCGATCTACTTTGGCATTTGCTTGAATCACCTCAAGTTCAAGAAATTTCACCTTTGAGTAAGCCTCAGTTAACTCACCATTCAACGTCTTAATCTCACACTTGGCCTTCTTATATATTATTAGGAGACTTCTATAGTCCTCCTCTGCTTTCTTCATCTTCTTCACAGCCACCTTGGCCACCCTTGCATACTCTCCTGACTTCTCAAGGAGAGAGTTGTAGTTCTCTCGAAGACCAGCTGTATCTTCATCTACTTTAGCATCCGATTCTTCTACAATTCCCATGGATTCCTCATCACTATGCTCCCCAAGTTCTTGCACAAGCAAATTCAAGTCCTCTGAAGATTCAACATGAGCAATAGTCATAAATGCTGAAAAATTCCCTTCTACATCACAACTATCCTCTGAATCTGAATTGGAAGAATCTGAATCACTGAGAGTTGTGGCATATGCCCTGCCCTTCATTCTCAAATAATTAGGACATTCTTTCTTGACATGTCCATGTACATTGCACTCGAAGCAAGTGATTCCTTGAGTAGATTGAGGCTCCTTCTCATCTTTCTTCCTGAATTCCTTCCTATCACCCCTTGTAAGATGAAAAATTCCCTTTGTTGAAAGGCTTCCCACTGTTCTTCATCTTCAGAAACTTTCGGAAGTTCTTTGCAAGGAATGATACTTCCTTCTCCACATCATCCTCTTCGAAGGAGTTGTCCATTCTCTTGGTGATGGTTTTAAGAGCAAGTGATTTGCTCGATTTATGAGAGGTAGTCCCAGCTCATATGTTTGGAGAGATCTAATTAGCTCTTAGATTTTGATCTCATCCAAGTCTTTACTCTCTTCTATAGCTGTGACTTTTGCTCGGAAACTCTCTGGTAAAGACCTCAAAATCTTTCTCACCACTTTAGAATCTTCAATCTTCTCTCCGAGATTGAGTTTGGCAATTACAATCTCATTAAGCTTTCCATAGAAAAAATCGAAAGCCTCATCATCTCCCATCTTAAGTTCTTCAAATCTAGTGGTAAGTATTTGAAGTTTCGTGTCCTTGACTTTCTTGGTACCCTCATAGGTTGTTTCAAGGATCGTCCAAGCTTCCTTAGCTGTCTTCACGTGCAATATCCTGTGAAAATTATCAGGGGACACACCACAAAATATAGCATTAATGGCCTTACTATTTGCATAAGCTAATGCAAGAGCTGCCTTGTCCCATTCGGACTTGGCAATTGTGGGTTTAACATACCCATTCTCAACAGAATCCCATACGGACTCATCTATAGCACACAAGAAAGCCCTCATTCGGACCTTCCAAAAAGCATAGTTGCCTCCATCAAAGAATGGTGGGGCATTAAGAGATTGTGACCGGTCCATAACAAAGGGTCAAGGAACACATTCAAGTATTTAAACCACAGTGAGTGTACCCACTCTGATACCAATTGAAAGCTCAAAAATGTGTTAAAAACACAAGAGCTGTTTAGACCCCTAAATAAAAGTTACAGCTTGATAGATTTTACACTAACTTAATTCCAAGTGTGGAATAGTGTAAATGTGTGCGGATAAATAAACAAGCTACTCTAACATATATTCATATAATCACAGCAGTAAAATGAAATGCAAAAGAGTAGGGAAGAAGAAAGCAAACACAGATAACACGTCGATGTGTTATCGAAGAGGAAACCGAAGAATTCAGCGAAAAACCTCTCCGCCGCCCTCCAAGCGGTAATCGATCCACTAGACAATCAGTTGGGATACATGGGTTAGCAAGAGACCCTCCAAGCCTAATCTACTCGCTATACCTAAACCCTCCAAGCTCCTACTCCAACAAGGCTTCTCGAAACTGTGTCTTGTCTAACTCTCCAAATCCCGCAACAAGCTCTATGTTGCATTTGCCATCCTTGGCTTCTTCCAATGCTTCCCAGTAGCACCAAAACCTCACTTGACACTCTGAAATGGTGTGGTAAGTGTTTGGGCTATCAACCTCTCAATGGTATGGAAATGGAGAGATAGGAGTTGAGGAAATCCATAAACTTATGTGTAGAGATATATGGGTATGATAATCTCTAACTCTCAAGGTGTTTGGCTAGGGTTTTCTCTCAGAAGCACTCCTTAACATTTGTGGGTAATGTGGGTATATATAATGTGGGTACAGAAAATGTGTATCAGATAGTACAGTCTGGTAGAACAGAATGTTTCGCGAGTGTCTCACGGGAAGGCCTTACCCGCGAGATACTCGCGAAACACAACTGTCTCCATATGTACTGACTCTTCGCATTTCAGTTATGTGCAAGGCACATGCTTCACTTTGCGGAATGCTTAGTCGCGAGCTACCCGCGAGAAATCTTCTGGCTTCAATTGCTTGAGTCTTCACACACTCTCTCTATCATACAACCCTTACAATCAAATCCCACAATAAATACAAAGTACAAAATATTGAATAAAATTACAATCAAATTTGGCACGAAATAAAAGCTAACAAAATACATATTTGTAAATCACAACTTTATAGTATTTCAAGTCAATTCTCCATCTCATCTCACTCAAAATACTGGTTTATTTCGTCAACTTTTGTCAATTTACTTCATTCAGCCTTTTAAACAATATATTTTCGATTCTCAAAACAAGAAAAAAACAATATATTTTCGTTACCCACTGCTTTATAAAGGACCGGACAATAATTACTAGAGGTATTCATAATTGTCGGTTATAGTGTCCATTGATTCTAGGACTAATCAATCATGTTTTACTTGTAGCACGCCATTGAATGTGGTACAAAACATTATGTTAATTAGCAGACCATCAGAATATTCTGTACCATTTAAACAATAATGAAGGTCAAAGAATATACTTGTTCTTGTGTAGCCAGTGTGAACCGCTAGAATATTAGTTAAATGATTAAATTTATAATTTCTCAGTAGTTTAAAGTTTTGAAAAACAAGTGCCCTTAAATTGGAACCTAGTTGGTATTTTATCATAAGACGTTGATTTAGTGATTCCTAAGATTCATGATATTTACGAGATTCTCAGTTCAAAACCTTTTGCTAACATCTTAAGATCATTCTCAAGAAATTTCTTCCCGTACATTAATGTACATGGGATGGACACACGGCCAAGAGAATAGTCAAATATTCTAAAAGAACATCTTATTAAAAAAAAAAAAAAAAAAAACTCTTCTATTATGCACGAGATGTATCAAATCTAAGTCACCAGGTGGTTGTCACTTGTCATGCAGTGCACGCCGGGATGTGCTGGGCACACTTTAGTAGACTAAGCTCTTGGCTTACAAATGATATGAGACCAAGTGTGTAACATATGATTTAGAAGATCTTGTTCTTATTCCATAAACTATTGCCACATTATCAATGTTTTAAGTGAACTTCGCTATAAATGTGAGAGGAGGAAATACCACGTCATTATACTTTGAAAGAACCTGATAATTACTCCATTCTTGGTAAAGACGAAAATAGAACTTTGAATTAGGGAGAGTGGTTTTACTGTTCGCTGAATGCAGCAGTTTCAACCTCTAACTCAACTACTACTAAGCTATTGAGATTTCTTTTTTTGTATGGGTAAGAAAAAAATTATTTTTGTTTAGAATTTTTTAAAGGGTAGGGTTGTTTATTTTGGATAAAATTGGTTTATTGATCTTAATATTTTTTAGTTTTTATTAATGGTAATTTTTGTTGTTGAGCTATTTTTTTGGGCTTGTATATATATATATTTTATTTATTTTAAATCTATAAATTTTTTTATGGTTACTAAAATGAGAAAAATGCTAGCTACAAACTTTTTATAAATTATTGATGTGATAAGTGGTTACTGGTAAGTAAAAAAAATGATGTGAGTAGTGGGCTCATATGCGAACTAATAAGAATTTGCTACCAAAACAATTTATAAAAATGTTGTAAAAATGTTTGTGAGTATAGTATCGCTCTTAAAAGAATCAATGCTATTGTTTAAGGAAAAAAATGTAATTTTATAGAACAAAATTGCTAAAATTAGTACACATACATATAATAATATTTAAAAATAAAAAAAAAAATAATTGGGAGGCCATTGCCCCCTAGTCCAATGATGGCTCCGTCCATGATTCTCAGACACTTTGAAATGCCAGATAATCATGACAAGAAATGCCAAAAATTTCATTTTTCTTTCTTAGCCAGAGAATGCGAAGGATTATATCAGCATCATACAACCTGTATTTTTACTAGGTGTTTACCAACGCACTTTTGCTTCAAATTATTTACAGGAAGTTTATTTATGTAGTCCCGTGATTTCTCCTTTGTTACTATATCACTACTGTGATCACATCTTGAAAATCGCATCAAAGAAAAAGAAAAAGGATTGAGAGAAATTTTTATTGTTGAAGGAAACATAATGATCCAATAAAATGTTTTAAAACTTGAATATAAAGAGGAGAAGATAATATGAGATAGAGGTGAGACAAGTTGGCAGTGAAATTTTGGGAGTTGAAAAGATAAGAGAGTGGAATAATGAATATGCACATTATGAAGCAGTTTAAAAATGATGTTTTATGTTAAAAGTCTTGTAGTTTAGTGTGTCATTGTTTGATTCTTTTAATGAGAAGAATTTGTGTTTTGAATCCTCTCACCCATCTTGTAGAAATTTTTTTTTTTTTTTTGGTTCAAGTCTCAAAATAAGTTGAGTGACAAAAGGTATTGAGGCTCTGTATTCCAGAATCCCTCAAAAGAAAAAATTATATGGCGGAAGCATAAGCTACCTATAGGCTACAACATGAGTTTTAATATATGTATGGAGTCTTAGTCCAATGAGCCCGATACAATGAATTTGTAGAGAATGGGCCTAAGAACTAAGACCTAGAGAATTGGACAACGGCTAGTATTGGACTAAATAGCAGTCAAGCACAGATAAGAGATGTTGATATCAATGGACTTTCAGTCCGAGGAGGCCACAATCATCGTATATTGATCACAGTAGGATATTAAGACAGTTTTGATTGCTACAGTGTTCTCTTTTTCTATTTTTTGATCCCCTCTCCATGAAGAGTCTTCTACCTTATATATCTTCTTTGGTGTCATCTTTACCCTCCATTTGTTGATTATCTGAACTCCCACTTGAGTGCTTGTTCCATCAGACATCTTCCCTGGCGCTCTGTGAGTTGCGGTAGCCAATGTGGCATTGTTCAGAGGTCTTCTCCACATAAATGCAGCCAGTAAAGTAGCTGTTGTGCATTTAATGCGGTGGTGTCAGCCTTCTCTTAGATATTTTAGGTTCTCTTCCTTCTCTTATGCCCATGAAACACGTCTCTATCATTGAAACTTCTCGACAGGGCACTTTAATTGTTGGGTTATATATTTTGAAACATATTCACTAAGTCCGAGGAGTATGTACTCCTCGGATAACCACTCATTTGCTCTCCACTTATAGGTCTCGGTCTAAGAATGCCTCATCATTAGTAATTTCTCTTCGGACCTGTTTATCCCCTTAGATAAAGCTCAAGGCCCAATATGCGATCTTGGGCCCTTACCCCTACAGTTAGGTTTAAGTTACACTTGGTATAATTTTTGTCTATATTACACCACTTAATATTTTTTATTGGATAAAATTTTTGACAAATCCATTGTTAAATTATATTGTCTTGTTATATTCTCCATACTTATAAAATATCAAAATGATTAGATATTAATAATTATTGCACATCTTTACAATGTTTAAATATCAATTTTTTACTTTTCTTTTGTTCATAGTTGGTACCAAGCCTAAAAAAAGGAGAGGGTTACAGTAGTTTGATAGCAAGTTAAAATTAGATCACTTTATTATGAATGGATCAATAATTTTTTATTTGTGAATATTTTAAAAGTATCAATTTTGCCTTTCCGTCCATCTGTCATTAACTCTATTTTAGGCCAATTCAATTTTCTAACATACTACACCAGTGTTTTTTCTAGCATGTATACAATTCTTTTAACTGTAGATAAATGAAAGGACGAACCTTTAAATTTTCTGGGATGAAATGTAACTTTTTAAATATGGGGATACAAAATAAATTGAACTTGAACCAAGTTGTAGGCATGAGAAGTATGTTTAAAGGAAAATAAAAGTTTTTATCAATTTTATAATATAGTATCATAATATGCTTATTCATCTACGCATATCAAACTATTTCTTTTTGGGTCTTTTTCAAATTTGATAAATGTTGATTGATCCTATATTTCATTATAGGTCTATGATGATTTGAGACCTATTTGACTTCTTTGAATTCCTTATTCTAATTAGTTGCAATCAGAAAAATATGTTTTTTCTTTTTTGGCTAGAAAAATTGTTGTTTCTTTGTAAATTTGGAATACATTGCTGTCATTTGGACTAATGCTTATGAATAGCATTGTATTTAGTGATATGTGTAGATGGAATGTCGAAGAGCTTTTATTGACCACTCTAAATATTTGGTTTTTCCTTTGCTTTATTATGGCTTGTTTTTATTGCAGTAAGTATCCACAATACTTTTGTACTACCATCCAAGGATGTTACTGTTAGTGAAAACGATTGAATGAAGCGGCTAGTCCATCTTGGAATACTTCCCTTTTGCATGCGGAGTTTTGTTTTGAAATGAATATTGATGACTAGTCGTTGTATCGATGTGGTCAACTCCATGAAATCATCCAATGGATCACATGCAATGGTGTACTACACTTTGTACATTCTACAACTCATCAAAGTTTATTACCATCTTTTATGTTTAGTTGTATGTTCGCATGTGATACACAACACGAAGTTGATAGGCTTTCAAAATAATTAGTAGCATTTAAAAAAAAATATAGGAAGGTAAAAGAATAACTTTGCTACTTTATAACGGTATAAGATCGATGTAAAGAATATCAGTCAAATGATTAAATTTAATAATTTAAGTTTTTGGGACAATCAGTAATCGACTTTAGTATTAGAGTAGGTGATATAAGTTTAAATCCTATCAATAATTTATCATAGTTGTTAATTAATTACAATCAAACATCAACTTAAAATGCCTATTATGCACCTATTAAAGTCAACTATACTCTCTCTCTCTCTTGGCTTATGAATGATATGGGACCAAGCATCTAACATATCATTTAAAAGATCTTGTTTTTATTCCATATAATACTGGTTCATTATTATCAATGTTTAATCATTTTGTTCTATTGCTAATTTGATGATTCATATTAGTAGCTAAATTCCAATCATTTGGGCTACATTGCTTTGGTGAATTAGCCATTGAAATCTGTTTCTACTTGAAAGCCTATATCAGCCTCTATTGATGCCCTGTGTCATATCCGACTTCTATGTAAAAAGTGCATTGTAAATGTGTGCTGATGATGAAGATCAATGTCACAGATGGTTGGTTGAATGCAAGTATTGGGGTCCTTATATCTAAACCTTCATACAAGGCAGTTCTTCCCAATCCTTTTACTTCGAAATTTTCATTTATCTGATTTTTCCTCATTCCAAATACTTTGTGATGAAATATTCTGACGGTGTCTATGGCTACTAACACAATGGTTACTTGTTCATTTTCTTCAAGAGGGAAATGATAGTCTCCATGGTTTATATCGTAGATATTCACTTGAAACTATCAACAACACAAGCTTTTTATACTCGGAATAAAAAGGTTGCAACATGAAAACTGCTTAAGAATTTAAATTCTGATGTGAGTACTGGTATGATTATAGCCACAAGTTTTTCTATAGTGAAATAATTTAATGTTAGCCAAAATTTATGATCAATGTAGTTAGTGACAACTTATGTTACCTTATTTTCCACGTAAAAATGTAATGAAATTATTCAGTGTACTCGGTGTACTACACACTCCTCTTACATAAAGGTAGACCCTATATGTAAGTTTCGTATATGAGATCTACTTTTATATGAGAGGAGAGTGTAATCCATTAGGTGTATTGAATATTTCTAAAATGTGTAAACGGTGAACATGCCTATAGAAAGGATCATTGATTTTATTCACTTCTGACACATGAAACATGATTAAAGTGCCAAACTCTAGAAATTTTGACAATACAAGCCATCTGATATATTTAACCAGGCAGGCGTTGGAATTTCCTGGTGTCAACTGTGAAACAGCTAGTAGAAGAGTCCTATATTTAAAATAAGGAAAGGTTTTATTATTATTTATAATTGGGTCAAGAATTTGCTCTTTGTTGTGAAGTTCATTGTATCACATGTTTGACCACGGGGCTTACTTCAACATGATGGAAAACTTACTCAAATCAAAGGACTCAGAAGGTCCTCTATGCAGGTGGGACCCAGAGGAACGCGTCTTAATTACATGTTGAGCTCATATCTGGAAAGCAATATGTCCCTTGGATTTTGTATGACTCGTACATGACTTGAAAATGTTGAAAGAAAGAAAAAAACTTTCCACAAATCCAATTTACTAAAGAGGATAACAGGTAAGATGGTGATGCAACTAGAAACTTTCCTAGCAAAATTTCCTAGGTGGGAAAAAAAATTAAAGTTTTGGTATTTCATTGTGAGAAACTTTGAAATGCAGAAAAACAATAACACGTTTACAGTTGGAGTGCTGCTTGAAATAATTCATGGTTGGTGAAACAAATGATGGTCCTCAACACAGCCTGTGTTTTCTCCCTTACAAAGGAAAACAACAACCAAAGTTGAAATCCTAGAAACTTTCATAGCTTCTTCCTAAGGTAAAAAAGAAAAAGACCCAAATGAAAATGTGTGATAAAATAGTGGCATATTACTCAATAAGAGACATCTATCTTAGTGATCATTATAGTAGTGCCCCCAAAACAACCACTGTGTCCTTTAAATCTGTCCCAACATTCTTTAATGGTAGGGTCTTATATTCTTATCGTTTGGTGGGAAATTCGCGGAGAATCGAAGCTTTTTATGTTCAATCAAGAACATGGATTTCAGGATTTGATTGTGACAATTGACCTGCAAATTCCCTACTCTAAGTAGCTTAATAAGAAGATTCATGTCTTACTCATTGCTATGGAAGATGTTAACTGATCTACATTTTCACTTGGTATATAGTTTTGAAAAAGAAAGTGTGAAACTTTGCAGTAGTGACTTTACTATTGTTTAGTTTCCCTTCCATCATTTGAGAAAGAAAAATAATAGTAGAAGCATAGTGAAAAGGAGTTTGTAAAAGCCAAAAATCTGTGATGCTACATTGGATTTTAAAGTTTGCATTTCATCTGTGGACTACTGAACTTTTGCTAGTTGCCACCATAATTGTTGGATTCGGGTAATTTTGCTACCAAACGGCATTCCTTAACTGGAACTTTCAATAAAAAACAAAAAACTCAGAATTTGGTATCAAAATGACCCAGGTCCAACAATTATTGTGGCAACTGGCAAAAATTCAGAAGTCCACGGATGAAATGCAAACTAGAAAATCTAATGCAACATCATAGAGTTTTGGCTTGTGTGAATTCCTTCTCACTACTTCGACTATTTTTTTTTTCCTCAAACAATGAGTGGCTAGATCAAATGAAGGATTCAATTAATGGGTATTTAAAAATATTTGTTAAGGTTAGATTTTATAATGCAATCTATTGGTTTTTTGTTTTTATTTATTTATTTATTTTTTATAGAAGTACTTTCAATTTAAAGAGTATTTATTTATTAGTTTTTACTAGGTCCTAATGGAGGTGCGACCTTTTTAAAACCTCCTTAGCAAGTGCATAAGGGCTCCCATTAAAAAAGCATTTTTTTTTAATTGTTCATTTAGCATTTAAACAAGATTTACAAGGGTAAAATGAATTGAGTTATGCCTCAATGAATACGATATATATGTTTTACCTGCTGAAACAATGATTTATACCTTTGTACAAAAAGGAAAAATCTTCAAGAAGGCAATTCTAAAAGTTATGTTAAACAAAACAAGCTGAAGAAAGGGTGAGCATATTAGAATAGTGTTGAATTTGCATGTTTTAAAAATTATGTAAAACAATTGGTAACAGCAAAGCCTGGTCTGGCTTGTACTTGCAAGGTTATGTTTTTCCGACCAACCACCAATTTTTTCAGAAAAAATCTTAAGGAAGTATCAATTCAGAAAAGGCCACCCAAGCATGAATTAAACAGCAAAAAAATAATATACAACAAAATAACAATCCCTAGACACGTAGCAATATGATTGGACCTTTCTAAACTTTTCGGAGACAAAACTGTCACATGAGCATCCATTACCATCTTTAAAAAATTTTCTTATTGTTGCTAGTTGCTACTGTAATATAAATTATTTTATTTTTTTGTTTTTGGTAAACTGCAACAGATGTATATTGATTAAATAATTTTATTATTTTATTTAACTGTTCTGTACATTGCACCACATTCAAAGCATCTTCCTAGTAATTAAATTACATTAATCTGCAGAACAATAATAGAACCCTGAATATAATACTGGTTAAGGCTGCAGTGCAGAAATCTTTTGCTGAACCCCAGAAACTGGATTTTCAACTAACAGCCCCTCATAAAAAGATTGGTATATTTATTAATTTTTAAGGGTATCTTTACAAACCTGAACTCCACTACAATCCCTTTTCTCCATTCACAATATATATATATATATATATATGTTAAAAGTAGGTAAAGATTAAAAAGTTCTTTTGATTCATTGGGCCTAGTCAGAATCTCACCACTTGACAACCTGGGATTCTCTATTATGCTCTTTTGTATTATAAAAGAATTTAACTTTTTTTTTTGTTTAAAGGAGTGGTTATAACTTCTAACCTTTGCTTGATTGATATTTTATTCTGCACTGTAAATAAGGGAACAGAAGCTTCTGTATTTGGTTAATAATGAAAATTACAGGAGCCCAAAATATGGCAGAAATTATGGTTGACCCCAGCTCAAGATAACCAAATGTCCTAATCATTCAAATATAGACTTTTTTTTTGAGTGCAGAGCCCCACTTATACAGCTGGTTACAACAAAAATGAGAATCATATCTACTAGATTACATGATTTAACAATTAACAGTGTTGCAATTGACATGACACAAATATAAATGATAAAGATGGTTGCCAAATTTTCTTGTACAGTTGATATATAGGACAAAATGTCTAACAGGAAGGATAGTGAAAGCTTGTAGAATAGAAAACTCTTCTATTAATTAGCACTGTAATTGTTATATTACACGCGGTGCAGATAGACTTTTTGCACCAAAAGACAGTGGATAGTGGATACAAAAAATAACTCCCCCCCAAAAAAAATTAGACAACAAAATCACATTGAAAAGGAAAAAAAAATTAAAATGAAAAAGAAAAAATTGTCCACTTCATTAGACCTAAAGATGAATGGCTTAGTGGTTCATGTAATGGGCCAAATTAATCTCTTGTATATACAGCAGCCTCTCTTTGCTTCAGGGCCTTGAATTGATGAGGGGTGCAAATCAATCACTGCTCAACCTTCATGTGTGGTACTTGATTTGAGCCTGCATGATAAGAATTCTTATCATGGATCAAATTTTTGTGGGTGTGAATCACTTTCAAAGGAAAACTTTTGATTCCCTCATTTCCTTACCATGGAAGCTTTGTGGCTGCAATGCTGTTTCCCGGCTAGGATTTTGACCCAAACCCATTTGTACAATGGTTTGCAGGTCATCTTCACCAAAATTTGGATACTGGATATAATCAAACAAAAGGGGGTTAGACCTACGTGTGCATTATTTCGCTAGTTTATTTGTTATTTGTTAAAAAGTGAGACAAAAAGTGATTTTAATAAATAAATTTATTTATTTGAATTTTGAACACCATTATTGTTGAGGAAAATGTCAAAATTTTGCTTACTTGAGCAACACTCTCACTAAATCCATTGAGTGGAAGTAATTGCATGCTTAGACTTTGGCATAGTGCAGTATCAATTGGGTCCACAGAGCATTGGGTCACTGTCCCGTTGGATATGTTGCTATGTAGTGCTGGATTTTGATGGGGCTGCTGACCATAAAAAGCGGATGCCGAGGAATCTAATGGGAATATTGGGTGTGGCAAATTGTTGTTCGATTGAAATATCTAAAAAAAAAGGATGCCAAGAAATTCCAATTGAGGAAAATTGGAATGTAGAAAATAGAAAAAGCCTTTGCCTTAAAAAGAGAACAAACTTACATCTTTTGAAAATAGACTATCCATGCTGGCATCCATTCTGGTATTGACAGAAGCCAATTTCATGGAAAGGAACTGCAACAATATTTCCATGCCCAATTAGCAAGGTAAATTGAATTTTTTTAAAACAAAATCGCAAATTGTTAATTGACTAGACATTACTTTACCTCGACTTGACGTTGCAACGACTGCACATAATTTATAATTTCATCAAGCATAAGTGCTTTTCCGGTGACCTGAAATGCAAAATCATAGGCCATATTAGTTGACATATTCGTGTACTTAAAATCCTATCCATTCAAATTCTAAACTTTTTTCACACCTTATTGCAACCAGGTACAAGATCTTGGAGAAGCTTCATCCTTTCGCTAATCTTCTCTCTTCGGACCTATCGAATGTTAAAATAATGGCTAAATGATTAAATTTACAGTTTCCTAATAACATAAACTTTTTGGAAAATTGATAATTTCTCATCCAAAACATGAAAATGCAATGACAAATTGGAGAGAACTGAGACATAATTCTTACTCTTTCGGCGAGACTATGGCTGTCAGTAGCCTGACCCCTTCTTGCTCTAACATGAATGTAGTCCTTGGGAGGCTCGGGAGGTTTTGTGTTAGTCTTGTCTGCACTACTTTTTTGGGTTTCGTCCTCTGCTTTAACAGGGTCATTTCCATTTCCATTATCCTCATTAGGCTTGCTTCTTTTTGCTCTCGAGTTATCATTAGCTTCACCCACCTGGAAGCAAAGTAATACTGAATTCAATATATGCTCAACCAAATCAAAATGGGAAAATTGGATAGAATTGACTTACAAATCTATACCTTAGTAGCATTGGCAGATGGTGATGATGATGGAGGCTCCTTTTTCCCCCTGGAAGCTGTTTTTCTTTTCCTGGAATTGGAATCCCCATTTGGGTTTTGTTCAGAAATGGTGGATTCCTCTTGAGAATCCTGCAATGGAGAAGAATTCTTGTTTTCCTGGGCACCCGATTGAGATCCCTGTGCTTTGAGAGAAGGACTACTACAAACTCTGGGGAGATTCTGATTCCCATTTCCCATCAAAAGATTTGGTTTCTTCTGGAATTCAGTGTTGTTTAGTCCCAATTGGCCCGTTCTACCATTGAAACTCCTGCTTCCAAAGCGTGAAAACCTTGCAGCTCTCTCAGCAAATCCAGGGTCAGCAGAGAACTCTGCCACACTAGAATTCAAAGGCATAGACTTTCCCAAACTGGGTAAGTTCTCTTTTACCAAATGATCAGTCATAGGCAAGCTTAGCTGCTTAGGAGGAGAATTCAGAGGAGTGCTATAGCATGAATTGTTGGCACTGTTATTTCCAATGTTTCCCAGCTTTCCTATCAACTCCCTGATCACAAAACTGTCATTAGAAACATTGTTAGTTGACGCTGCAGGTGAAGACACCATTGAACTCAAGGCTGAATCAAAGTGGGCACTTTGATCTGCGTTGGAACTAAAAAAGCAATCTTGGGATTGCTCAGTCCCTTGAATTTGAATCTCCATGGCTGCTGAAAGAGAGTGCCAAGTGGGCATTATTGAAGCTGATGGTGTTTCAAAATGCAGTGCTGGGTTCAGAAAAAATTCATTCTCCATGTTGACACTTAATTGACAATTTCACTAACTAGTTAAAAGGACTAAGTTGATTAAAGTTTTTGGGTTCCTCTTTTTTTGTGTTTCCTTTTTCTTCTTTCTTTGTTGGTCTTAATAAAAAGCAAAGATGGTTTGGCAAAGAGAGGTTGGAAATTTGTAATGATTGAATGTGGTTCAATATGACCCTATGTGAGCTAAATGGGGGGGCTGAGTTGGGTGAGAATGAGAGAGAAACAAGAAGAAGGGACTAAGTTTGGTGAAGAAAAGCTAAGCAAAAGCTCTTTCTTTGTGAGTGAGAGAGAGAAGGGCAGGGGGGAAGGGACATGGTTGGGTAGTGATGAAGTTAAATAGGCAAAAAAGATGAAGATTTTTATTTTTTTATTTTTTATTTTTGGATTAAAAATATATGAGGATTTGTTGACCTATATATTTTATATATTTTTTATTTTTTTTATTACACTGGTAAATTCCAATTCTTCTGTGTCTCTCTCAATCCGTAAATGGTGGAAAGAGGAGTTGCCGGGCCTTGGACGTTAAAATACCCAATGTCCAATTTCCTCTCTAGAAAGTTATCTTAAATTCATGAAAGCCTGGAAACTGTTAAGAGGGGTTTTGGGATTTTTTATTTTTTATTTTATTTTATTATAAATTTTTTATTTCCTTATTGTTAATTATGTAAGAATGGTTGACTCAAATTGATGATTTTAACATATATGTTAAAGGAGTTGTGGAAAATTTGAAAACCACTCGAGTGCAAGACTCATTGCTTATTAGCTTTTAGCAGTTAAGCACTAGAAAAATCTAAAACTATTTAACTTTTAGGTTTTTTATAAAAAATTTATAAACTGACTTGACCATAAGTACGATTAGTGTGTGGCGACCATTAATATTGTTAGTGTACAAGCCTATTGGGTTCTGACTCATTTAGTTTATCTCTTAATCACTCATATTACTTGTACTTTACCTATACTTGTACCATACTCATTTTTCTTCAGTGGCGGCTTTATAAATTTGTTTTAGGATAATTATTATGAAATTTAAATTATACAAAATTTAATAAAAAGAAAAATTCATATATTGACAAAAAAATATACAAATATGTAAAATCTTACAATTTCAATCCATGAGTTTTCTTATTTTGAAAACGATGTATGATAGTTTCATTATTAATGTTGCAAGTTACATCTCTTTCAAAAATTTTGTTCAATAAAATTTTTCTTAAACATTTTCTTTTTGCTTTTAAGGGCTTAATATATTATTAAGGAGACCAAAGTCTAAGGACAAAATTTAACTGCAAATTTAGTTGTAGCCTAAGACTTTAATTCACACTAAACAAATTAACATGGTTATATATTTTGATAATATAATTGTTGAATTATATATTCTTTATGTTTTTAAAACACATGTGAAATTTCATGCCATTCGAATGTTAATTATCATTTGATCCATAAACTTATTTTTTATGTATAATTTTAGACCACAAAAACTCAAAATTTAAACATTTGGTAGATGACATAGTTATTGATCTTTGATCTTTTTGAAATTTTGCAAGCACAAAAGATATAAAAAGAAAATGTAAACCAATGATGGATTTGTGAAAATTTACATCCAATAAAAAAAATATTAAGTGAAGTTGTATCCTTAATTTACAACCAAGTTTGATGCCAAACTTTGCCCAAAAATCAATTATGTTGGGCTTAAAAAATTTTAGGATGGTCATAAATTTTTGAAAAGGTAGAGAACATCATAAATTTGTTAAAATTTATATATAATTTTTTTTTTCCAGACATCAATGTGGAGTCACACCTATATGATTTCAAATATAAGAGGAATCCCTTGTAAAATTTTCATTATCGAATACAATATAATTTTTTCATTATTTTAATAAATATAATAAATAAATATTTGAAAGACTTTCTAAATGATTGGTGGTAACACATGTTTATGTCCTAAAATTTGTAATATTTTTAAAACTACATAGTATTGACAGATCATGCATGGCATGACCTTATTATGCAGATATTTTTATTTTTGGGTTTGACTTACTTTTAGTATTTTTTTAAAGGAAATCTCTTTTTTATTTGAATAAGAGACTACCATATCACTCACTAACTAACTAAAATGTGAAGATTAAAACTCACTACTACTTGTCATTGTATATTTAAAACAAGGGTCATACTAATGAAAAAAAGCTGTCAAAACATTAATTGTTTTTTTTTTCCCATAAAAATTTTCTTTAACTAGATTTTTAATCAGTGACTCAGGGACATTTGTTAGCATTTCCCTTAAAATAAAACGACATGTTGGGTTAAAAATATACTAGAGGTATATACTGTTAATAGAAGAATCATCAAAATGTAAAAAGTCAAAAGTCAAACCGAGCATGAAAGAATTAGTAAAAGATTGTATAGGAAAATGTAGAGATTAGTTTATACACGGGGGGTTTCGATGTGTACGCATTGTGCATGACATCGAGGATGTGAATTAATTGGATGGATGCAGTGCATGACAAGAAACATGAAGTGAATGGAAGTCATGTCCACAATTAAATCCATGTATCTTAGTTAGGTCCATAATATGTGGCCATAGACTCACCTCATTCATGCCTTCACTTTTACTTATATTTCCTTTTATTTTTTATTTGCTACTCCTTAGTCCTTAGATGGTTTTCCTTTCAATTGGCCAACAAGATGTCGTGTGTCCCAAATTAAAATGAATGCTTTTTGCTAACAGAATCAATGCTTTTAATTGATGACTCCTCCACTCTTTTTTTTAGGGGATTACGTGAAAGTATAAAGAGTTTATGAGTATTTATTTATTTTTTTTATAAGAATGATTAACTTTTAGGTATTCTTAAAATACAGAAAATATTATTCACTTCTCTTATATTCATGGTGAGATCTATTCATGGTAGGGTCTACTTATTGAATTCTTAGTTATAAATTTGATTTCTAATTCTTAATTTTACAGATTTTAAGTGTTAAATTTATGAATTTGTTTTAATCTGAAACCTCTTGTTATCTCAATTATTCATTTTCATTATTTTAGACCCTAACAAAACAAAGATGAGTGAAAAATCAATGATTAAACTATACTGGCCTTGTTCTTCTTAAATCAATTTGGCAAGTATTGAACATAAAAGATACAATGAGAAAACTCCATTTATAGTTGGCTTAAAGTGATAAAGTGATGGTCAGAAAATCAAAATTAATTGATTAGGTGAAACACCAAGTTTTATCAATGATTCCCCTTCTCCCCCTCTTTTTTTGTGTTTCGTTATAGTTTGGAACAATGAAATAAATAATAAAGATGTATAAAGGCTTTAAATAAATTTAAAAAAAAATTAATGGTTTGAAATTTTAAAAGAAATTATCTTATTATTTTAGCCTTTGAAAGGTTTTAATATTGCTACCGACTCAAATTTAATTCACGAAATTATCACTATTTAATATTTATAAGATAGGACATTGAGATACAGTACCATATTCGGTGTTAAAAGTGGTTAGAGTGTACTGTGTATGACATTGTTGTTTTCTCTTATGGGACCCCACATTTGCGAACTTCAAGAACTTGTACCAATATTTTGAGATTATCTGAATGAATGATTTTTTTTTTTCTCCCCGAAATCCCACCTCTTCTATTTTCTTATTGATTGGGTAATTTTAAAGAAAACCAATTTTAAATTTGACAATGATTGGAGTCAACACAAGCCTCCTTGGGTTTCTTTGGTTAATAAAAGTCAAGATTTAAACTGGGTTCTTCTAATATTGGCCGGTTAATTTTAGACTAGTTTTTTCATTATTGTTTTTTTTTTTAAAGAGAGAAATATATATTTTATAAGAGTAATAATATATTTAAAAAAAAAAATAGTTTAACGTGTTTAGGCCGAGTCAATCATTGCATTAAATTCACAACTCGGCGGTTAACCCGGGGCCATGGTCGGGTTCACATAACAAACCGACTTACCTTAAATTTAGTATTTTGCTCTCTTTCTGAGAAATAACTACTACTTCCCCTATAATATTATTTATAGCTGTTTCCCATCATCAAGGCATGGAAGAACAGGTTTTCTCAAAGTTTTATTACCCATCAGGTTTGGCTATTCAATTTGGTAACTTCATGATGACTATGCAGTATCACTCACATTCTTGTTTGGTTTGTGCCCAAACCCAAACCCAAACCCGATGTGTCATTGATGACACCATTGTTGTCTTGGCCGGTGCATAGCTTTGTATGATCCATTAATGAGTAGGCAAGTATTTTCTACATGCTACATATCATTGTCTATTCAATAGACTCTATTGTCAAAGATCTATACATCTAACATAAAAGTGCAAAATTATCTGAAGGAATAGTTGGTTAGCATGTAGGTACACTGCATATCTATATCTAGACCCACATCTAGGTTTATAACTTAAAAAAATAAAAATTATAAAGAAAAAGAAAGAAGTTATAATAATAATTTGATCCTTCAATTATTGGGTTAAGCTTAATTGGTCCTTCGACAATTAATTGTGTCAATGTAAAGCATTTGTAGCTCGCTTAACGTACTAATTTTTTAACAAAATTATAGTTAAAATCATCTCAAACTCTCATGCACCAGCCTAAAAAAATTATCCTAATAACTAACAAATGAATAATGTCCTCAATACAACTATTGCGACACTATTCATTACCAAACCAATTTATACTCATTTTATTTTCGGTTCTCTCTCTGACTTGTAGCTCTCTCTTTCTCGTTTGGCTCACATCAAGATCGAAGCATATTGATTGATGTGTTCTCTCTCTCTCTTGACATTACACAGCTGACTTGGCGACTTGGGTCATTTTTTGTGAAGGTTGGTTCCTCGTTGTGAGAGATGGCGACTTGGGTCATTTTTTGTAAAAGGTTGGTACCTCGTTTTCCTCGTTGTGAGAGATGGCGACTTGGGTCATTTTTTGTGAAAGGTTGGTTCCTCGTTGAGAGAGAGAGAGAGAGAGAGAGAGAGAGAGAGAGAGAGAGAGAGAGAGAGAGAGAGAGAGAGAGAGAGAGAGAGAGAGAGAGAGAGAGAGAGAGAGAGAGAGAGAGAGAGAGAGAGAGAGAGAGAGAGAGATATATAAAGAAAAAGAAAGAAGTTATAATAATAATAATTTGATCCTTCAATTATTGGGTTAAGCTTAATTGGTCGTTTGACAATTAATTGTATCAATGTAGAGCATTTGCAGCTCGCTCAACATACTAATTTTTCAACAAAAAATGTAGTTAAAATCATCTTAAACTCTCATGCATCAACCTAAAAAAAATTATCCTAATAACTAACAAATGAATAATGTCCTCAATACAACTATTGAGATACTATTCATTACCAAACCAATTTACACCCATTTTGTTTTCTGTTTTCTCTCTCCTCTTGACAAACTCTCTCTCTCTCTCTCTCTCTCTCTCTCCATTACACAACTGACTTATCGACTTGGGTCATTTTTTGTGAAGGATTGGTTCTGCATTTTGAGAGAGAGAGAGAGAGAGAAGAGAAGGAAAAAAAAAAGGGAGAGTGAGAAAAAATAAATAATAAATAAAATAATATTTTAAAGATAAAATATTGGGTCTGATGTAGGGGTATATACAAATGAGTTGGTTAAAATAACTTTAAAACTAAATCTGACTGAATTAATTTGCACTAAGCCTGGTGCAAATGGTCATAATCCTTAAACTTTAAAAATCAAGTCAACTTCATCATTATATCTCATCATCATTTAAATTTTAACAAAATTAATGGATATGGCAAAGGAAGCATAGGTTAAAAGGTTGTTGTGAAAGGTGTAAAAATTTTAAAATCAAGTCAATTTAAAGTTTCAACTATAAATTTTGTTTAAAATACCTAATTATATATATATATATATATATATTTATTTATATTTATAATCACTCCTAATTCTTTTTAGTAAACTTATGACTGTATGAGGGTCTAACCTCATAAATTCTCCCTTAATAAAAAAAGATATAACTCCTATCAAAAAAAAAAAAAAAAAAAAAAAAAAAAGAAAAAAAAAAAGAAAGAAAGAGATATTCCTCTAAACAACAAAGAGAATAATTATCCTCTCAAATTATACATTTGTAATCATTCCTAATTCTATTTAGTAAACGTATGACTGTATGAGGGTCTAGCCTCATAAATTCTCCCTAAATAAAATACCTCCTATCAAAAGAGAAAAGAAGAAGAAAAAGAAAACAAAAGAGAGATATACCTCTAAACAACAAAGCTAATAATTATCCTCTCAAATTATATATTTATAATCATTCTTAATTCTATTTAGTAAACGTATGACTGTATGAGGGTCTAACCTCATAAATTCTCACTAAATAAAAAGAGATATACCTCCTATCAAAAGAAAAAAGAAAAGAGAGAGAGAGAGAGAGAGAGAGAGAGAGATATACCTCTAAACAACCAAGCGAATAATTATCCACTCAAATTATATATTTATAATCATTCCTAATTCTATTTAGTAAACGCATGATTGTATGAGGGTCTAACCTCATAAATTCTCCCTAAATAAAAAAGAGATATACCTCCTATCAAAAGAAAAAGAAAAAAAGAAAAGAAAAGAGAAATATATATACCTCTAAACAACAAAGAGAATAATTATCCTCTCAAATTATTAATTGTGCACATCAATGATCTAACAATAACCAAATTAATTAAATTTATGGGAATGGCTATTATTATTATATTGTGAAAGGGTATAGGCAATAATTAATAAAGTATGAGATATTGATTAGTTCTATCCAGTCAAGCCTAATATCTTATTACATGCCAAATTGTTGTCTAAGGATTATTGGGTATTCATGACAAGAAAGAATCTATAATAATATACTTATTAATGAATATCGGAAGCTACTAATTATTAAAATTCATTTTGAGAGCTAATGATTATAACCCTTTCTTTTTTAATCACAATTAATTTCCAGTTTACACTAAAATGACTATCATTTCCTAAATATATTTTATCCTCATGGATTCTTTGAACAAAGTTTCACATTTTTTATAATAAAATTTGGCTTTTTTTTTTTTTTTTTTCAACCGATGAATTTATAATCAATAGTTAAGCTTATTGCTTTATTTTTCTTCTCAAAAAAAAAAAAAAAAAGCTCATTGCTTTATTTTTTTTTGAACTAAAGGATACTGACATGTTTGTGCGAGATAGTTGTTATATAATCATGGAGGCCTAGCTAATTAAAGTAATCTCAAAGGCCATGATTACCAAAACCAAGGTAAATACATCAAAATTCAGTAGATTTTTAATTAGATCCTACATCGACCAAGGGATACATGCATGAATTTTTTACGTAATTGTATTACTATTGTCTTAGATCTAATGAGTAATGATAGATGGAAGATGGAATTATCATCTTCATGTAGAAGTTCTTCAATTATTCATCAATAACAAAATGGTATTTAGTTATGATCGGGACAATGAGATATGCTAAAAAATAATTATTAAATTATTTTCTTTAGAAAAAAAAAATGAGGCATGTTTTAATAAGGTCATGATGTACTTGACGTTGGTTGATTATTATCGGGTTTTCTTCAACTGGATAAATAGAGAAAACCGCACACATGATGAGAAAAAGTTGAACTAAACTAAAATTAAAAGGGAAACAAAAACAAATTCACAATTCCCTTACTTTTTTTTTTTTTTCATTTTTATTAGGTGAAAAAATATTAAAGTAAATTACATTTAAATTCTATATATTAAGGGATGGTTTCAAATTCAAGCCTAAAATTTAAGATGGTTACAAATTCAGTCTTATACTTTTTTTTATTTTTAAGTGAACTCTAGACTTTTAAAATCACATCAATTTAAACTATATACTTTTTGGGTTTAAAGTGATACAATTGAGGGTTTAAATTGATACAATTTAAAAACTACTCCAACTTGAGACTAACGAATATAGGGCTTAATTTGTAACAGTCTTAAATATTAGGATTAAATTCGATAAATTTGAAACTATGTGATTTAATTTGAAATCATTCGATGCATACTTCATCGAGTGTAGGGGTGTCAATTCGGGTTAACGTGTTGGGTTCGTGTCGTGTCAAGGTAGGGGTATTCGACTAAATGACTTAACCCTAACCCGACCCATTTAATAATCGTGTCATGATCCTTCGACCCTAATCCGACCTGTTAATAAGGCGGGTTGACTTGACCCAACCCATTTAACACGCTTAATAAACGAGTCGTGTTGGATTGATACAAATGTAACACAACCTATTTCAACCTGCATAATATTAAATATAACATCCATCTATAAATAATTTTTTTTACATCCCAAAAAGCAGTGCATACACTTCAAGTCTTCAACCCATATTCAAAATAATATAGTTCAATAAAAATATAACATTCATCTAGAAAGTAAGTTCTTTACACTCCAAAAGAAGTGCATACACTTCAACTCAAATTCAAAATAACTAAGTTTAACAAAAATAAAATAACATAGTTCAACAAAAATATAATATCCTTAGAACTCGTCAAATGCTAAGTATCAATATTGAAATAATTTGAGTAAACAGTAGACTAATCCTGACTATGACCACGATTATCATCTATAGATTCTTTGTTGATATCAAAATTCATAACATCTTCTACAAGCTCATCCAATTTCATTTGTGCAAGTTCTATGCCCAAAAAAAAAAAAAAAAAAAAGTATTGGTAGTTCTAGGGTCTGTAAGGTTTCAATTTCCAATTATATCCCTTGTAAATTTTTGTAATTACTCACTTTTCTTTTTAAGTTTAAAATATATGTTGGATAAAAAAGTTATTTGACAAATCTAAAATAAAATAAATATTTATTTGTTATACGAGTTAAATGGGTTGTGTTAAGTGGGTTATTTCGGGTTAACACAAATAAATTGGCGTGTCAAACGTGTCTATTGCGGGTTATGTGGGTTGACCTGCTTATGACACATTTCTTATCGTGTTGCTTTTAGGTCGACCTATTTATGACCCAAACTCATTAAGGTCCAACCCTAACCCGAAAAAACCCGTGTCAGGTTGGTGTCGTGTTCGCGGGTTGGGTTAAACATTGACATTCCTAATCGAGTGGTAGATTCAATAAACTTGAAGGACATGTCATGTTCTTATATTAAAAAAAAAAATAAATATATATATATATATATATATATATGCAATCATTCCTAAAGTATTATAGAATTTAAAATGTAATTTGCACAAAACAATAATAAAAAAATAGAATGAACAGAGAAAGAATTAATGAATTACCCTCTAACTACGCCTTCATAACTTTGCCAAAGTTTTAGTTGAGTTTGAATCTGCTAAATTGAAGACAATATTTTTCAGAGTTAATCAAGAATTAATATCTAGCATTAATTAACTCATTTAAATAATGTCAGAACTAAACAAGTTGTGCTTTTCGGGGTTGGTTCATTTATTTTTACTTATAGTTCAAGTTGAACTTTTTTAGTATTATTTATTTTAAAGAGGAAGTTCTAATATGAGTTCTAGTTGGACTCAAACTAAAGAGCAAAAACCGAACTTAGTTTTCTTTTCAAATTTTTTTTTTTTTTTTTTGGAGAGAGAAAAACACTGGAATTTTCATTAAAGGAGAGACTTAGCGATAATAGGCTAAAATAACGTTATAAAAGTGTGGAAGAACATTTTCTATCTGTCATTTAAATTACTAACATGTAGGGATGGAGTTAGAACTGGAGTTAGGGGAAGCAAAAGTATAAACAATTTTTTTTTTTGAAACTCCAAATAAGCATTCATTTAGAAGAGAAATGTTATGTTTATAATATTTTTACAACAAATCGTAAGTGGTAGGTTATTATTGGTTGTTATGAATGGGCAAAAAAGTAGTTTAAGTTGTGGATTAAAATTAAAATCAATAACAACTTACCGCATGTGATTTGTTGTGAAAATATTGTGAATGTAGTACTTCTCAATTTAAAAAATAGTGTTTTTTTTTTCTTATACATTTTTTTGGGTGTCTTGTGTGTTGTCATATGTGTGTAGGTGTTCACGTAGACTAGTTAGAATTGGCTTAGGAATTATTATTTTTTATTTTATTTTTTGTTTGTGTCTTGTGAGAGTTTGTTTTGGGGTGTTGTTTGAGCTTAAGTTTGTTATTGGTAAATTTTGTTATTAAGCCTGTTAAATTTATTTCAGATTTTAGATCAACAAAATTTTTTATAGCCTTTAAAATGATCAATAATATTGTTGAGGGGGGACAAAATGCAAATTTATTGAAACAAATTGCTAAAATTAATACATATATACACACACACACACACTAAAACAAATTTTGAAAAAATTTTGGGGTGGGGGGGGGGGGGGGTGCACTGCCCCCAAGTCCAATTATAGTTCTGTCACAGCATACATGTCTTGCATGTCTAATTAAGTTGTGAGCTACAGAATTCCCTTGTGTTCAAGTAGGTGAAAAAATAACATTGCTAAGGCCTGTAAGGGACTTTTCAGAGGCAAGTAGGTGACCATAAGTTACAAAGGATTCACCTTCACTTCTTAAAATTTTGACAACCACTTCAGAATCTCCCTCAATAATGATGGATGAAAGATCAATCTCATGGGCAAAAGTGATAGCTCTCATGTAGAGCAACCATAGCTTCTACATCGTCTACCGAAGAGGGGAGAGTTATTTTTTCTAACAAAGAAGCAAGAACCAAACCTTGATTGTTATAGACAGCCACCGCTATATCTACCTTATTACCCAAGTCTACACTTGTTTTGAACTAGGGACGGAGTTAGGACTTGGATTTAGAGGGGGCAGCTTTGCTACTGACTGCGTGCTACGGTTTTGGCCTCTGGATCTACTGTTTAACTGCAAGGGTTTTTTTTAGTGTCTTTGATGCGTACTACTAGGTAAGGATAAAGTTAGTTTGTTTCAAAAATTTTAAAGGGCCAAGTTGTTTGTTTTAAGTAAAATTGGTTGATTGAACTTAATTTTTTTTTTTTAATTTTTTTTTTACTAGTGGTAATTTTAATTGCTGGGCTAATTTTCTAGGCTTGTATATTTTGTTTTAGATTTTAAATCTATAAATTTTTATAGCCTTTAACATCATGGAAATGCAAGAGTTACAAATGTTTTTGTAAATGGCTGATGTGATTGGTGATTATTGTTATGTAAAAAAGTTATGTAAGTAGTAGTTCTTGATGCAAACCAATAAGAATTTGTTACCTTAACAGTTTATACAAATATTGTAGAAAATTTTGTTACTATAGCATTACTCTCAAAAGAATTGATAATATTGTTAAAAAAGGTAAAGTGTAATTTTATAAAACAAAATTACTAAAAGTAATACCTACATATATACTAATAATTTAAATAAATAAAAAATAGGGGGGCTATTGCCCCCATGCTCCAAGAGTGTCTTCGTCACTGTTATGAACTATGTTAAGTTAATATATTATAATTTTTACTTTAAAAAATTATATTTCTGACTTTTTATTGGTGTACATTAGTCACCAAACTTTATACCAAAAATTTATTTATTTATTAATTAATTAAACTTCGATAGTAACAATTTTCATATATGTAACCAAAAAAAAAAAAGATGCATTTTCAATAAATTTTTCCATAAAATTTGTACATAATTAATTTACAAAAAAGTATTAGTGTTCATAAACATAAGCCAATCAGCACTTTCGTCAAGCTTGATTTGTTAATTATCAAGTTTCAAATTTGAGTGTTTATTTGATTGAAGGACTAAAACAAGAACTTTAAGCTTAGTTCATTTTTAGTGAATAAAAGATTGACTTGTTTAAAATAAATAATAGATTCTTTAAAATCTTAAAGACTAATCCATTACAACAATTAAGGTATGTTTGGTAAATTGTAATATATTTTGTAAAATATATTAACCATTCATACGGTTTAGTTATTTCATAATTTGCATGGTTATGTTTTTATTATATATAGGAAATAGTCATTCCTTATTAATAACTAATATTTAAAATGAGGAATAACTATTAATTCCTAAAATAGTTATAATAGCTATTCCTTAATAAGTGTAATTTAAAATTAATATATTTTCAAATATACAAAATTTCTACATGCATTAACAATTATAAAAATAAAAAATTATATATTAAAAAATTATATATTAAAAAATAACCTATGTCTCTCAAATTTTTTTTAAAAAAATATTAGTTTTTTAGGATCCAAACCCCATTTTAAAATTCCTCTAAATTTGAGGAATTTGGAGAGAGGGCATTTAAATTTTCAAATTTACCCTTATAATGTCAATTTATATCTATTTTCTAAAATTAGCAATACGGGTCATAATTATCAATTTATATGATCACTTCCTTCCTTGTTCCTCCCCCTAGCTTTTATTTTTATTTTTGTGGATAAATTCGATAGAATTTCAACTTATGAATTTTGCTCCATGATGATTATTTTTTTATCATCATACTAAGACATTAATCGGTTTTTGGTGTAGGCAAGGTTTGAGTCATAAATCTCTTATTTAATAAAAAAAAGATTTTACTAGTTTAGCTAATTGAAACCTACATAAAATTTGAATATTAGGTCTAATTAAGTAGTAATTATATAAACATTCAAATTAACAAAGGGGAAAGATATTTATTTCCTTCCACCTACTTAGTTTTTAAGACATCCAAATAAGAAGAATGGGTAACAATATTCTCCTCTCTTTTTCTCTCCTTCCTCCCTTAACTCTACTCTCATTTTCCTCCAAACTTCCAAACATAGTGTAAGAGTAATGATCCCTTTCTTACACAATTATTAGTGAATAACATTCATGCAAGAAAATAGGGTATTCAATAAATGTCACAATAGGTTCTGCTAGACTAGTGGTTAGCATGCAAGCCCTTGGCTATTGGCCTTTAAGTAATGTTTTAAACTTTAATGTAGGATAAAAAAATGTAGAAACATATGTTTATTCATAGGTTAAGAAGATTCCTATTAATCGTGTCTTGTTGTGTTGAAATATTAGTAACTCGCTACTACTTACAAAGACAATAGAAGATGAAACTAAAGCAATAAAAGGAGAAACTGAACAAGGGGTATAAACATTGAGAGAGAGAGAGAGAGAGAGAGAGAGATTATGGGATAACAACATATGAAAAAAAAATAGAAATAAAAATTAAGCAATTTACCTTTAAAAACCCTAAATTAACTACACGTAAAAAAATAAAAAAAATAAAAAATTGACCTATGGTTATTAAAATGAAATTTGCACTTATTAATGCGCCTCTTATTTTGGATGCAGGCACTTCTAATTTTTAGTCGAGAAGCCATCAATGCTATCCCATTCTTACTCCAATTTTCACTTGATTGCTTATAATGATTAAAAATTCTGAAGCTAAAAATGAACTAAGGAAGTTTAGAAGTGCCAAAACAATCGACTCTAGGAAAACTAGAAATGCAACGATCATAAGGGTATTTTTTTTTCCTCTTGTAATATATTTTCAGATATAAATGCTCTTAGGATTCCTACTGTGATTTATATAGTCATTTTTAGTTTTATACATCCTCCTAGGATTCCTAAGAGGACATGAAGTACTAACTCCATCAACACAAGGTTTGTTACGATATGTCTCCAGCAGAATTATTTTATAGTTAAAAATATTATTGCTCTTGTGATCGCAACAAAACTAAGACAAATTAACTATAGTACTATTAATCAATATATTTCAAATCAAAACATTTAAAAACTGAAAATGGAAGAGGTCCAAGGGTTATGAGGTTAAATTGGGATTTGACTTTCAATTGTGATGATTTAATAATTTATCTAGTAATTAATTAAAATACAAATAAAGGCATTGACCCTGTAAAAGTTAGCAAATTTGGCTAAAAAAAGAACTAGTATAAAATTTTGTTTTAAGGAAAAAGTTTGTTACAAACATATTTGGAGTTACATTTTTCCATCTCATTATGTGGTGATTGAAGAGACAATTTATGTGTAATTTTAGTCACATGAGTTTGTTAATGAGTCATGTGAGTTATTTAAAACAAACATGGATAGTCTTATAAATCACCATATAATGAGTTGGAAAATATAGCTCTAAACATGTTTGGAGTTAAATTTTGTTCTTATTTTAATTTAGAAAAATAAATAAATGTATTTCAAAAAAAAAATTATAAACATATGTCTATTTTTATGTTCAAAAAAACCAAATTTAATCTTGTCATGTTATGATCATTACTTTTGAATTAGTCTTTTGTTTATTATTTTATTAACATAATGCAATACTATAACAAAAGATTATTCATTCCAAAAAAAAAAAAAAAAAAACTACAAAGATTAATTAATCATGATGTATGAAATTTGGAGCTAAAAATTGATGCTCACAAGTAACCTTTTTGTATCTAAAAAGATAAAACTTATTACCTTAAATTCTAATATATAAAATTTAACAAGCCTTTAATATCTTTCTTATTTCAATTCTTGAAATTAAATTTTTTTTATATAATTAATGATTACAACTATGAGATAATGGTTACATTTTTAATTTCTTTTTTGCTTGGTTCACAAAGTTTAGCTTTTATAGATATTTAAATAGATACAATGTATTTAAATTAGGTTTTTAAATAAACAAAGGCTATTTTGCTTCTTTAAAAAAGAAAAAGAAAAAGAAAAGAAAGAAGAATGCGTATTTTAGTTGAATTTATTGACTTCCACAAAATCCACATTTCTTGCTAAGCATGTAATGCAAATCCAACTGGAAGGTGAGAGTTTAAAGAATAAGCCAAGCAAGCAATGGCATATATGGTTGCAAAGTTCTTGGTTTCATAGTTAACATGTACAATATGTGGCGCTAATTGTGTATATTTTACAATCAAAAGCTATAGATATATAGCATAAACATGATGATAATGACATCGAAAGAAATGATAATTATGTGTTTTATTTCTCATCCATCAACTAAAAACATGGTGACAGTCAATATTACCATCACATGGCGAAGCAAAAAAAGATGAGGAATTGTTATAAAGTGTTAAAGTGGGATTGGGATGCATATATAATCCTGCTTACCTAATTCCATCGTGCTTACCTAATTCCTTTATAGTGCCAGTCCAAATATATAAAATATCATATGCAATTAATGCAATTAAATCATTAAATGTTAGGCGATTTCTTCTCCCAAAAAAAAAAAAAAAATGTTAGGCAATTTCACTGGCAGCCCTAGAAATTTTTTTTAGGATGGTCACTTCTTGTTGTTTGGTCTTGTCTTATTTTTGTTTGTTGTTATTTGGGCTAATATTTATTATTGTTATTTAAGATATTTTTTTAATTTATAAAAGGGATTAAGGATTATGTTTGGGGAGGAGAGAATTAATTTTGAATTAATGCTACGTCCACAACAATTTTATAATAAATCTTATGCAAAAAACTGTTATTGTTTGGTAAAAAAATAATATCGAGTCAAATTAGAATTAATAACAGCTTATTACATTGAATTTGTTGTGAAATCATTGTAAAAATATTGTGAATATAATATTATTCTTATTTTTGTTGAATCCAAATTTTTATAGTTCTCAAATTAAGGTGTTCAACATTTTTATTAAGGTAGTCACAATAAATTAATTTAACATATAATATTTATTTAGCAAGTGTATATATATAGATTTTTTTTCACGTAAGGTGCAAGGGTGATCACGTGACCATCCTACCTTACATGTGGAGCCGCCAGTGGGGATTTGAACTATTATAGTCGCAAGAATAACACTTCTACAGTTCTACATATACAGGTGTTCGACATGCACATATGAAAATTTATAAAAAGGGTTCGTGTTAGCAAATCATTGGTTAAAAAAATCGAGAAAAAAAAAAAAAAACCCAATAAATCAAACAAAGTATAATGACTTTGAGGCATGAATAAGTTTTTGCGTCTTCCTCATATATTACTAAAGAAATACCGTAAATTTGTCACCAGAATACAACTAAATCAAGAATTCTACAAATAAAAATTTTAGAGAAATTTTGTGAATTTCTGAAAATTTGTGTAAATCATATAAAAAATTAAATATGAAATCACCTATTTAGAGACGAGTTTAAAACCTTTCAATACGCATATTAGGAAAGCCACCTTGATGCATTTAATCATAAAGAACGGTTATAAAACCATTGGAGACAAGAAAATATTAACGTTAGCGTTCATAATTAAGCATATCAAGCTCTTCACTCTTTTCAACCTTTTATCGTTAACTCATTATCAAGCTTCAATTTTGAGCTTAAGTTTTAGTTAGTTTAGTTAGTGAAAGCATTCAGACAAGCACATTTAAGTTTGATTCTCAAAATACCCAAAAAAAAGTTTGCTTCATTTTCAGTCCCACCCGTGACGTGTGTGATGTGAAAAAGAGACTGGTGATAAGTTTGAAATGAATAATACATTTGAAATCCCTTTTCTACCAAAAAAAAAAAAAAATGAATAATAGATTCTTGAAAATCTTAAAGAATAATCCAGTACATGAATAAAGGGTGGGTGAATATAATATTACACCTCCAGATCTAAAAAACTTTTATTTCAACCGAAAATGTTCTTAAATATTATAAACTCAAGGAAATAGTCATATAGAGATTTTCTATTTTGTTGTATAATTAATTACCTAAAGATATGTAAAATTCTGAAGTACAATTCCAACCGCTCGGGTTCCAATGAAATATATATTTTAGTATATATTGGCTGCGATTTTCTTTCTTATTTTTTTATTTTTCTGATAGGATGCATTGAAAGATACTTATTATTCATTTTACGTTTTTAATATAAATATTAAAAAAATCTATATATATCATGCATGAAATTATAGTCATGTATGAAGTATATAACAACCAATGTTGAAAAAATATTTTCCATTGTCACTAAGAGGGGCAAAACGAAAAATATCAACTAGCTAGCTGCTTTATTCTAGTAGGGGAAAGAAAAACAGGTGCTCATGCATTAATGTAGCGCCCGTTGTTAGATTTATATATACAATAAGAAAAAAAAAAAAAAAAAATCAATGAATGAGAATGGACGATGACAACCATTCTTGTCATGTATCTCTCAATTTGAACAGATAGGACATTATCCATCACTGTATAACATTAATTATAACTAGAAAATTCCCTTTTGGGCTGAATAGTCTAGCATTTCTATTCACAGAGAAATCCATGGCTGACCCGGCATTGCATGGTCCCTCCATTGTAGTATTACTACTATTTTCTTAAGAATTATACGAAGATTCAATGAGTTTCCTCTACCAAACCTCGTGAGGCACATTTGTCATATATGAAGCTCATAATAAGAACATTCATCATTGACTGCGGTCACGACTCACGAAGCACTGATCAGATAGTAATTCAGAAAAAAAGGTGAAAAAGAGAGAGAAAAAATGGGACCATGATTGATGCAGCAGCCCTAAAAAACAGCATGTGTTAGTAATTAGTTTTGATTAATTAGCAGCTATTAAGTATTAATGATGGGATTTTCACGTTTACAACATTTAAAATCATGGGTCTTGTAAATAAATATACTACGAGTGCATTCATACTTTTTTTTTTTTTTTGCTTAATAGTGTATGAATGCGCTCGTAGTAAGTAGTATATATAATTTAACTTTATGCGCATTCATACACTATTAAAAAAAATAAATAAACATCTTTTTTCTTTTTTAACTCCTATATATATAAAGTTAAACTATATATAAATATCAAGAAAAACAAAATAACAAATACAATCATCTTAAGTTTGTGCACATGAACTAATGATTATTGATTTTGAAAAACATATATACACATACGTGGAAACTCATAATTTTAAATGATATATAATAAATGTATAACAACCTTGAGGTACGAATAGTTAGCAAATCATAAAATCATACAGATACGTACGTAGTTATTAAGCATATAATTGCATGACTCTAAAAATCTGGTCAAAGTCTAAAGAGTAACGACCAACTAGATTCCATTACTTGGCAATTGGCATGCTGAACGGGCAACTCCACCGTCCACTGTACCAACAAGAGTGCCAATTTATTTATCATCGAGACAGCTTGGTAGATCTTTTTTTTTTTTTTTTTTTTTTTTGAGAGAGAGAGAGAGAGAGAGAATTGGCACGCTCAGGGACGGAGTTGGGACTTGGAATATGGGAGAACGATTTTGTTACTAATTGCGTGTAGAGTTTTAGCTTTTGGCTTTACCGCTTAACTACTAATGGATTTTATTTATTCATTTAAATTTTTTTAAAGGATTGAACTGTTTGTTTTGGGTAAAATTGTTGATTAAGCTTAATTGTTTTTAACTTTACTATTGGTAATTTTGTTGTTTGGCTACTTTTTTTGGGCTTGTATATTATACTTAGATTTTAGATCAAGTTTTTTTTTTTTTTTTTTTTTTTTTTTTTATGGCCTTTAAAAGGAGGAAAATGCTAGAGGTATAAACTTTTTTTTACAAATTGCTAATATAGTGAGTGATTATTGGTAAGTTAAAAAGTGATGTAAGTGATGAGCCTAGATGCGAACCAATAAGAATTTACTATCTCAGTAGTTTGTAAAAATGTTGTAGAAAATTTTGTGGCTATTGATATTATTAAGGAGGGCAAAATATAATTTTATAGAACAAAATTGCTAAAATTAGTACCTATATAATACTAGTATTTAAAATATATATAATATTAGGGGGGGCTATTGCCCCCTTTGGTCCAACTATGCCTCCATCCTGGGGCACGCTCTGTTAATTTTGCAAATGATTCCATTCTATTCATGAATAAGGTTCAAGTGGGTCAGGGATAATAACTCATTTGCCATATGTAGATCTTTCATTCACCCAAAAAAAAGAAAAAGAAAAAAGGAAGATGTATTTTCTCTTGAGCTACAACTTGGGGCTGGTACTATGCTGTATGAAATGTGAAATTGGAAGGAAAAGGTTGAAGAAAAATTCTTCAAACTCTGTCGATATTTTTTTATTAGATGTGAATTTTGAAAATCTAACCATTAATTGCATATTCTTATTATATCCTCCATACTTGCAAAATTTCAAGAAAATCAAAGATTAATAACTATGTAATCAATCAAATATTTAAATTTCAAGTTTTTGTGATATAAAATTATGCATAAAAAATAAGTTTATTGATTAAATAATAAATAAAATTCGATTTGAACGAAATTTGATATGTGTGTTTAGAACATAAAGAACATGCAATCCAACAATTAGATTTTCAAAATTTACATCAAATAAAAATATATAGGAAAAATTTGAAGGGTTTCTCTCAAAATTTACATCCAACGACAAGGTTTCTCTCCAAAGTAGTTTGGAGAAAAACCTTCTCCAAATTGAAAATATTGATAGGATTTCACCATTTCAGATAAATATAGGTTTCGTACATGCATCTACATTCACATCACTCCCTTTTCAGTGTTGAGTGAACTTTTTTATTACAGAACTCTCTTGCTCCATGATTTGGAGCACGTGCATGATATGTCATATGTCCTCCACATTAATAATTTAATATAGATGTTTATTGAAAATGTTTTAGTGAACAAACAAGTTTTCGTTGAACAAGAGTATCCCAAATAATTAATAGGAGCAGAAAATAAAGAAGAGATTAGGAACAATCTTACAGTATTATAAAATCACGAAAGTGTGTTATCCTTAAAGGTCGATTCATACCACCTAGAGTAAAATTTGTTACGACTAGTCTCTTGACCAAACAAATCCCAAGTACCCTTTGTGTCAAGTGATAATAAGCTTGAGTATTGTACATATTATGCCTAGATAGTAAATTGATTAATTAAATTCATAATTTTGTATATATAAATTTACACATTTTTGCATTAGTATTAATTTATAATGGTGTGTGTGTGTGTGTGTGTGTGTGTGTGTATTTTCACTAATGATGTAGTATTAGGTTTGACCTTATCTCTATTCTACCTCTTTTTTAAATTTTAGAAAATTAAACTTTATTGGACTTCACTTATTAAGGAGAAGTTTGAATCCACACATGAGAGAAAGTAGTAAAATAATAATTAAGTGGGGGAGAGTTTGAGCACACACATGAAGAGTTTAAATTATTAAATAACGATATTTTTTTTTAATGAACTTTTCCGGCTCTACTTATTAAAGGGAATTTTGAATCAAGATGTGGATAGAAATACTAGATTAATAATTGTTAAGTGGGGGAATCTCAACCCATGCTACGAGTATAAAAATAATGGTTAAATACATTATATTCTTGACAGACAATTACAATATGCTACTAACTTTGCAATTCAAACCCTTTTGTTAGGAAATTTAGACCCCGGTTAATAGAATTAACAAGTTTTAAACCTAAGTAGTTAATTAGATTTATTATGAATTAAACTTGTTAAAACAAATAAACATCAATATCATGTCAAAATCATGCAACGGAAAATAAATAAAACAAGATATGATGACTCAGGAAAACCAATGAAATAAACTAGTTTCACAATAAGAAACCTGGGGGGAAACTTTCCCGAAAAGCAATCCACTATAGTAAAGAAAAGTTTCAGATCTAGTACAAAACCTTTGTCCCTAAACTCTATAATCCCCGTAGATGAACTTACAGCAAAAACCTTTTACTGCTTCAGAATCTCTGAACTCTTCAATATATGAATGCCACCATTTTTTATGCATGAATCCCAATACGTGACTAACCAATTGGGCGAATCCCAGTACGCGACTTAAGCACCAACTTAAAGAAGATGTTGGCTACAAAGTTCATCACTTCATCAACAATGAAGATCAAGAAACACTTAGTTACAAAACCCTAAGGCGCAAAAACGCAGTAACTTCTTTCAGAGAGAATAAGGCATCGGTCATCTTTTGCATTTGTTCTTCTTGTATTCTCTTATGTGACGGCCTCTAAAATAAGCCTTATATATGTCTAGGGTTGTGAGAAAAGAAACCCTATACAAATACAAAAGTATGGGCCGAAAATCATATATGAAAAACTAATTTCTCGTAACCTTGATAGATACCTTGATAGATAGTATCTGTCGAGCCTCATTAAACCTCGATAGATAACTATCTGTTGAGCTATCTATCCACAGGTGTCGAGCTATCTGTCCAACTTCAGTAAACAGCTTTTCTTCACTTGTTTCTTGGTCTAATCTTCATGGCATTAATACTAGACTTGAACAACATGTTTCTTGAAGTATTAAACACATCCTAGATCTACCCAAATACAAGTAAAGTGCGTTTTGTCAAAGGATTAGCCAATTATATAAAATATGTCCTTAACACCTTTCCTTCCTAAACTCCCAAGTAGCTTATGCATGGGGATGTGCTAATTCAGTTACAAATCTCTTGGCATTAAATAATTAAATTAGAGAGGGGGAAGAGAGTAATCATTTTTTCTTTGCATGTCTTATATTAAATATTTCTTGCAAGAGAGAGAAAAAAATATTTTTGTAGATAATAAAACCTAAAATCCAATTATGTGGATGTTCAAATAGCAAGTCCAAAATCACGCTTACTATGGCTTTCACACTTTTTGGGAAAGCATAATTTATTAGCAAAGTTTGAATGTACAAAGTCAAAATTTTCATTTTTGATGCCTTCCCTCGTTAGATGCGTGAAGCAGAACGCTTCTACCACAGTTATTTTATTTTCAGCTTTATGGAATCAAATTTCTGGCTTCAGTCTGTCTTAATCCATTTCCAACAATTATTATGAGATTGTTGAAACTGTTCCCTATTAAGAGTTTTATATTTATTTCATCGCATACAGTCGTTAGTCCAAATTAAATTTTTTTTTCTTACTTAATTCAATACTATAATATGATATATGACTTGCAATAGAAAATCAATCAGAAAGGGTTGTGTATCAACACAATGCAGGTTCATACCAAATATAAAATTATAAAATTGCTTTAGTCCAAAAAGAAAGAAAAAAATTAAAAATAATTGATTAAAAGGTAAAGAAACGAACAGGAACAATGCAAGCAAAATCCTCTTTTTCTTAGAGTAATAAACTAACCCCAATAAATATGTACCACACCCGTAACAAGTTTTATCTTAGATCATCTTTTGAAAAAAAAGCCCTCCCTCCCCCACCCCCCCCCCCCCCACAAAAAAAAAAAATCATTAGCATGCAGACAGCTTCATACCAACTTTTGCTTCAGTCTAAAGAAGCTATTTTTCGTTGGGCATTGTAAGGGTGTGGAGCAAATAAGAGTCTGGGTGAAGTCATTTCCTTGTAATGTTTTTTATAGGAGTTGGAAAAATGTCTACCCATGGGCAGTTTGGGTTTCCTTCATTCTGCAAAAGTTGGATTATTATTTCCTTCTCTTAATTTTGGCTCAAGAACATAGAGGAACCCCTCCCTATGTGTTCTCTCCCTACCCCACCACTCCCCCACCCTCACCCTCACCCTCACCACCAACACCAACACCCCCCAACTCTCTCTCTCTCTCTCTTCCCCTTTATTCCACCGGTTGTACCACATATTCCTTCCCTCCCTCCCTATCCTTTTCTCTTTCCACCTCAACTCCCACCTTTTGGTGTGCCTCTATACCCCTTTTGTCATCCTTCTATCCCTTCTAGTTCATGCACATCAACACACCCCTTACTGCCATCCAATTTGCCTATTAAACCTTTTGTGCATCCACCTCCATTGTTACTCGTTACCTCCCTTCCTAAAAATGATACCAAACCAACTTCAAACCTAAATACCTCTCCTACATTATCGGTTTAGGAGGGGAGGAAGATTCCTTTCCGTATAGATGCAAAGCTTTTCTATTTTTCTTTCAATGGTGGGCGACATGATTCGTATGCTATTCTTGAGAGCAGTCGGCATGTCAAGCACACTATTTGGGTAGGACGTAAAGGATTGGAGTGGATCCTTTCTTGTTTTGCAGATATTCGAGACTGGGTTCCGGGGAAAGTTTCCATCTGCAAACGTTTCCGGGAAAATAACAAGTTGTTGGAATTTAGTGGGAGGTCGAATAAGGCTGGTGTTTTTGTGGTCATTGCTGAATATTATGGTAGGGCTCGCTGAGGGTGTGTTATGATACCAGCAAACTCCAATCATGCAGGTTGGTCTTTGTTTCAGAGAGAGCTAAGGAATTTTTTCACTGGTGCTAAATCGGTTTCTATGGCTGAAGGATCCTCCAAAAATGGTGGTGGTGGAGGCAGTCTGTCTACTAGTGGGGACCAGAGTGGGAAACTTTCATCTACATATGGTCCCCAACAAAATTCAGGAATTTTGAAAATTTTGGAGCAAATATGGGGCAGAACGGGATTCCTGGAGTCCCTTCAGTAGATGGTTTAGTTTTAAATGACAATGTTGCAGTCATCAATGGCAGACCCACGCGGGCTTTGACTTTTAAACTGACTCCTATTGCTTTGACTTTGAAAGTATGTAAGCCTGAGGGAAGGAAACATTCTGTAACTTGTATGGGGAAAAAAGATTTCAGTTGGCCCAAAGTTTTAAGTGGCGGGCCAGAAATTGTAAAACAATCTGATGGGCTTGACAAAGCCCATTCCGTGGAGACCATATTACCACTTAAGGGTACTTTGGTCAAACCCGGATCCTTAAAAGAGACATACAATGGTCAGTCAACGTGGGTACAAGGGGAGTGCTCGAGTGGTAGATCGAGGTGGGTTACCAAGTCATCGGTGTCAGCAACGGCGCCGGCGAGTGCGACAGTGGTTTCCGAGTCGCCGGTGAGTGTGACGGTGGTTTCCGAGTCCCCGGAGTCTACAGCGACATCGCAAGAGCGACCAAGGGCTCCTTTTTTGGGTTTTCCGATGTGGAGGGGACCAATCGGAGGTGGAGGGAAGACATCCAGGCTCCGATAGCTGGTGTTTTGAGGGTCGGGTCGACGGCGAAGTTGACGGGACTCGGGAATGTTGTTTCTTCTGATCTTAGGCATCAGGGAGATGCCCGAAACTCTTTTTCTCCTCTGTTGGGTCTGGGTAGCGTGGAGGGTCTTTGTTTTGGAGTGGGAGATGACTCCATGGTGGGTTCAGGTGAGAAGGGAGAAATATGGAGCAATCTTATTGCTGAGCCAGTGTTGCCAAGTCATTTGGAGGGTGTTGAGAAGTTACAGGAAGGGACTAAGCATCTTCTAATCCAGTGGAAGAATAGTGAAGTTAATCCTAGTTCTTTCTTTTAGGGAGAGGATGAGAATGGATCTTTGGAGTGCTCACCTCTATCTAAATGGGATCCCAAGGATCATAAGGAGTTGGAGGTGTTCCAGGAAGGTGGCGAAGGAGAGGTTTGTGGGTCAGCGGTGAAAAATTCGAAATGGGTTTGTAGCCTGATGAAAAATTTCTGTAGAATTGTGGGTTTTCCTATTGTTAAGCACGAAGATCGATGCTTGGCTCTGTTCCGTCTTCTTGAACAAGACTATGTTGATGTTGTTAGTGTTAGGTCGTCTAAAGGCATTGTGAACTCTAGGCAGAAAAGGCTTAGGGAACTCAAAGGCTTGTTTTCTTCTATTAACTATGATGGGGCAGCTTCTAAAGGGAGGAACAGAGACTTCTCGGTAGGTACAGGGGCGATTACCAGTTTTAAATGAGTTTATGACTGTTATCTTGCAATGTTAGGGGATTAAATAATCCTTAGAAGCGAGAGGTTTGTAAAAATCTTCTCAAGGAGTGGAAGTGTGATATAGTTTGCTTTCTAGAAACTAAGCTGTCTTCTTTAAACTCTTTTGTTGTTCGTAGCCTTTGGGGTAGTCCGTTCCTAGATTGGGTGGTTCTAGATGCGGTCAACACAGTAGGGGGGGTGTTGCTGGTTTGAGACAAGAGAGTTTTTGAAAAAGTTGATTGTGTTGTTGGTCTATTTTCTGTTAATGTGTTACTAAAGGGGGTTGCAGATGATTTTGTATGGGCTTGTTCTAGAGTGTATGGGCCTAATAAGGATAATCTGCAGGGTGCTCTGTGGGAAGAACTTTCTAGTATGCACTCCAGGTAGAATTGGGCTTGGTGCGTTTTAGGTGATTTCAATACCATCCGTTATCCAAGTAAGAGACTTGGTTGTGAGGCTTTTAATTCGTCTATGTTTGCTTTTTCAGACTTCATTAAGGCTAATTACCTTGTAGACCTACCCCTTGAAGGGGCTTCGTTTACTTGGTTTAGAGCTTCGGGGTCAGTTTGTATGTCAAGAATTGTTAGAACCTTGGCATCAGTGGATTGGGTAGATCACTTTGGAAACGTGTCTCAAAGGGTACTCCCTCGTGTAGTTTCTGATCATTGTCCTCTTTTGGTGGTGGGGGGTAGTGTTAATAAAGGTCAGAGTGCCTTTAAGCTTGAGAATATGTGGTTGAAAGAAGAGGGTTTTGTAGAGAGGGTTCGGCAATGGTGGAATGGGTATTGCTTTTCGGGTTCGCCTAGCTTTATTCTGGCTCGTAAATTAAAAGTTCTTAAAGAGGACTTGAAAAGGTGGAATAAGGAGGAATTTAGGGATCTGGCTTTTAGGAAGAAATGTCTTTTATCTGAATTGCTGGGTTTGGATGCTAGGGAGGACTTGTCTGGTCTTTCTCAGGAAGACCAAACTCGTCGTATTCAAATTAAAGGTGAGATTGCGAATCTTGCCTCTTTGGAGGAGATCTCTTGGAGACAGAAGTCCTAATTTTTATTTGTGAAGGAGGGGGACAACAATACTCGCTTCTTTCATTAGGTTGCAAACTCTCATAGAAGAGCTAATCATATTCGGGGTATAGAGGTGGATGGTGTCCTCTTTGAGGATGAGGAAGAGGTGCTGTCTAAGGTGGTAAATTTTTATCAGAGGTTGTACACTGAGACAGATTCTTGGCGCCTTTCTATGGAGGGTTTAGAGTTTGCTAGAATTGAGGAGGATGAGAGACTTGAATTAGAAAGGGATTTTTCTAAGGAGGAATTGGTAAAGGTTCTTCATGAGATGGAGGGTGATAAAGCCCCTAGTCCTGATAGTTTCACTATGGCTTTTTTTCAAAAATGTTAGAGTGTAGTGGAAATAGATGTCATGGCTTTTTTTGATCATTTCCATAGGAGTTCAGAGTTTGAACGATCTCTGAATGCTTCTTTCCTTTCTCTGATTCCTAAAAAAAATAATGCTTTGAATATCAAAGATTTTAGGCCTATTAGCCTAGTGGGCAGTGTATAAAAGTTGTTGTCTAAGGTTTTAGCTAATAGATTGAGGTGGGTGCTAGATAATCTTATTTCGGAGTCACAGAATTCTTTTGTTGGTAGCAGACAGATTTTGGATTCAGTTCTTATTGCTAATAAATGTTTAGACAGTAAACTGAGGTGTCGTACACCGGGGGTGATGTGTAAGTTAGACATTGAGAAAGCATATGATCATGTGAATTGGGACGCTTTGTTTTATCTGTTGGAGAGGATGGGTTTTGGGGATAGATGGAGGAGATGGCTAAAGACTTGTGTCTCTACCATTCGCTTCTCGATTTTGGTTAATGGATCTCCTATTGGTTTCTTTGGTAGCTCTAAAGGTCTCAGATAGGGTGATCCTTTGTCTCCCCTTCTCTTTCTCTTGATCATGGAGGTTTTAAGTCGTATCCTGAAGAAAACTGAGGAAGGGGGTTTCATCCAGGGTTTTCATGTGGGTCTTGTTAATTCTACCAGTATCCGTGTTTCTCACCTTCTATTTGCTGATGATACCATTCTTATCTGTGATGCCTCTAGAGAGCAGATTCTTTCTATTAGGCTGGTTTTGACTTGTTTCCAAGTTTTTACTGGTTTGAAGGTGATTGTGGGGAAAAGTGAAATTGTCCCTATTGGGGAGGTGCGTAACATTCAGTCTTTGGCTAATATCCTTCAGTGCAGGGTAGGCAGTTTGCCTATGATTTACTTGGGTATGCCATTGGGTTTTTTGTACAAAACAGCCTCTATTTGGAATCCGATCCTTGAGAGGATGGAAAAGAAGCTTTCTAGCTGGAAGCGACTCTATTTGTCAAAGGGTGGTAGACTCACCTTGCTGAAGAGTACCTTTTCAAGCCTTCCGACTCTATTTGGAACGCATTCAAAGGAATTTCTTGTGGGGTTCTTCAGTTGAGTGTTTCAAATATCCTTTGGTGGCTTGGGAAAAGGTTTGCCTACCGTGTGAGTTGGGTGGTTTAGGAATTCGGACGTTGGCGTCTTTTAATCAGGCCCTATTAGGGAAATGGCTTTGGAGGTATGGCCATGAAACCTCGCATCTGTGGCGAAGGGTCATTGCCATGAAATATGGGGAAGGAATAGAGGGCTGGTGCACTAGAGCTTGTAGTAGGGCTCATGGTTGTGGGTTATGGCAGAGTATTAGTGAAGGGTGGGAAACTTTCGCTAAGCATTTCTCTTTTATGGTGGGGGATGGTTCTCATATTCTGTTTTAGCATGATAAGTGGATTGGGGATGTTCCTCTCAAAATTCTTTATCCTCAGCTATTTTTGTGTTCAGCTAATAAGGAGGCTTGTATTTCTGAGGTGTTAAGCCCTCTAATGGGCGATAATGACAGAGTGTGGAGTTTAAGATTTCAGAGGGATTTCAATGATTGGGAGTTGGCTGCTTCCTACTCCTTTCTTCATTTCATCCAAACCCGAATTCCTAGGGGTGGAGGGTGTGACAGACTTTGTTGGGATCTTAATGGTAGTGGGAAGTTTGATACTCGGTCATTTTATCATAAGATTTGAAATGCAGCTCCTTCCACTTTTACTTGGAAAGGAATTTGGAAAGTTAAGGTCCCTAAAAGGGTGCCTTTCTTTATGTGGACAGCAACCCACGGTCAGATTCTAACTTTGGATAATCTAATGTTTCGTGGTTGCACTTTGGTGAATCGTTGTTGTTTGTGCTGTAGCAACGCGGAATCTGTGGATCACCTGTTACTTTTTTGTCTGATAGCTCATTCTTTGTGGATGTATATGCTTCGGTTATTTGGGATCGAATGGGTCATGCCAGGTTCAGTTGTGGACTTATTATTTTGCTGGTATCATTGACTTGGGAAGCATAGCTCTAATATTTGGGATTTGGTTCCAGGTTGTTTAATGTGGACTATTTGGACTGAACGGAATTGGCGGACTTTTGAGAATGAAGGGAAAATTTTGGTTCAGTTATTAGAGTATTGCCAGCGGACCCTCTTTGAGTGGTCTCATTGTTGGGGTTATTCGGATTGTTCTACCCTTTTGGACTTCCTTTCATCTCTTAGAATAGATTAGGGGCTGCTTGTCTTTCTATTCCCTTTTTTTTTTTTTTTTTTTCTCTTTTCCTTTGTTCACTACCGTGAACTCTTTGTGTTTCTCTTGCTTGTCTTTTATTAATAATATTCTCTTCTTACTTATCAAAAAAAAATTTAAATAAACACTTGTTGTTTGTTTTTCTTATCATTATGTTATGCTGTACTGTTGTACACCTATGCAAGCATGATTTGAATCTTGAATTAAATTATTTATTTAGTTTAGTTTGTCTATGCCTTGCCTTGTCTTGCACTTAGTAAAGAACAGAAGAAAACTTTATTATGTAACTGTTATTACCTTTGAGAACAATGAGAAGACATGACAATAATTTTACCCTTAGGGCAAAAATAAAAAAGCTTTTTTTTTCTTGGCAAAGAGGCAAAGTGACTATGGTCACCTATAGTAGTTATAAGTCTGTAATTTGGAATGACAATATCACCCCCAACCCCTCTCTCTCTCTCTCTGTTTTGTGTTAAGAACTTGATGGTTCCTAATTGGGATTAGTATGGAAATAAATGAGAATGGCATAAGATTTAACTATATTCAAGATAGTAATTACCCTCTAAAGAATTATTAAGAGAGAGACATAGAAAGATTAAGAGAGAGAAATGTCGTTTTAAGCAACAATTGGGTTTATTCATTCAATATTTCAAATGAGAGTACATGTAACTATTTATACACACCCTACTAATTCAACATGTATTCTTATTAATTAGCACATGTGATTAATGTGTTACATATGTGATCTAACTAACTCTATTCTATCTATTCTACTTTTTTTTAGAAACCTATCTATTCTACTTGGAATTAACCTTTTTTTTTTTTTTAAAGTAAATGGTAATATTTATTAGAATACACACAAAAATAATAATACTAGTATTTTAAATCGGGTTTATAATATATTACATAATCAGAGTACAACTTACTAATTGAAATGATGCTATTACACCAATTATTAGGATATTCCAGGAATTAAAAACCTATGTCCAAATATGAGGACACAAACATTTCCCTTCCTTTCAAAACACCTTACTGGCAAAAATATGTTGTTGTCATCTTCATAATGAATGAGCAGCCACTAAACTGATATTCTAAGGGATCTTGACGTCAAACACGTCCCATATCCAGCTAGACCAGCAATTAAATAAACACTTGTTGTTTATTTTTCTTATCATTATGTTATGCTGTACTGTTGTACGCCTATGCGAGCATGATTTGAATCTTTAATTAAATTATTTATTTATTGTTGTTACCTTTGAGGCAAAATGACTATGGTCACCTATTGTAGTTATAAGTCTGTAATTTGGAATGACAATATCACCCCAACCTCTCTCTCTCTCTCTCTGTTTTGTGTTAAAAATTTGATGGTTCCTAATTAGGATTAGTATGGAAATAAATGAGAATGGCATGAGACTTAACTATATTCAAGATAATAATTACCCTCTAAAGAATTATTAAGAGAGAAAGACATAGATAGATTAAGAGAGAGAAATGTCGTTCTAAACAACAATTTGATTTATTCATTCAATCTTTCAAATGAGAGTACATGTAACTATAAAAAATAGTCAAATAGAGATCTCCTATTTTGTTGTATAATTAATTACATAAAGATATGTAAAATTCTGAAGTACAATTCCAATCGCTCGGGTTCCAATGAAATATATATTTTAGTATATATTGGCTGCGATTTTCTTTCCTATTTTTTTATTTTTCTGGTAGGATGCATTGAAAGATACTTATTATTCATTTTACGTTTTAAATATAAATATTAAAAAATCTATATATATATATATATATATCACGCATGAAATTATAGTCACGTATGAAGTATATATCAGCCAATGTTGAAAAAATATTTTCCATTGTCATTAAGAGGGACAAAACGAAAAATATCAACTAGCCAGCTGCTTTATTCTAGTAGGGGAAAGAAAAACAGGTGATTTTGCATTAATGTAGCGCCTGTTGTTAGATATATATATACAATAAGAAAAAAAAAAAATCAATGAATGAGAATGGACGATGACAACCATTCTTGTCATGTATCTCTCAATTTGAACAAATAGGACATTATCCATCACTGTATAACATTAATTATAACTAGAAAATTCCCTTTTGGGCTGAATAGTCTAGCATTTCTATTCACAGAGAAATCCATGGCTGACCCGGCATTGCATGGTCCCTCCATTGTAGTATTACTACTATTTTCTTAAGAATTATACAAAGATTCAATGAGTTTTTTTTTTTGATAAGACAAAGATTCAATGAGTTTCCTCTACCAAACCTCGTGAGGCACATTTGTCATATATGAAGCTCATAATAAGAGCATTCATCATTGACTGCGGTCACGAAGCACTGATCAGATAGTCATGGGCACGAATTCAGAAAAAAAAAGGTCAAAAAGAGAGAGAAAAAATTGGACCATGATTGATGCAGCAGCCCTAAAAAACAGCATGTGTTAGCAATTAGTTTTGATTAATTAGCAGCTATAAAGTATCAATGATGGGACTTTCACGTTTACAACATTTAAAATCATGGGTCTTGTAAATAAATATACTGGCATTCATACTTTTTTTTTTTTTGCTTAATAGTGTATGAATGCGCTCGTAGTAAATAGTATATATAATTTAACTTTATGCGCATTCATACACTATTAAAAAAAAAAAAACATCTTTTTTCTTTTTTAACTCCTATATATATAAAGTTAAACTATATATAAATATCAAGAAAAACAAAATAACAAATACAATCATCTTAAGTTTGTGCACATGAACTAATGATTATTGATTTTGAAAAACATATATACATATACGTGGAAACTCATAATTTTAAATGATATATAATAAATGTATAACAACCTTGAGGTACGAATATTTAGCAAATCATAAAATCATACAGATACGTACGTAGTTATTAAGCATATAATTGCATGACTCTAAAAATCTGGTCATAGTCTTAAGAGTAACGACCAACTAGATTCCATTACTTGGCAATTGGCATGCTGACCGGGCAACTCCACCGTCCACTGTACCAACAAGAGTGCCAATTTATTTCTCATTGAGACAACTTGAAATTGGTAGATCTTTTTTTTTTTTTTCGACAGAGAGAGAGAGAGAGTATTGGCACGCTCAGGGACGGAGTTGGGACTTGGAATATGGGAGAGCGATTTTGCTACTGACTGCGTGTAGAGTTTTAGTTTTTGACTTTGCTGCTTAACTGCTAATGGGTTTTATTTATTTATTTTCATGTGTTTTTGATGTGTGCCTTGCTTCTAAGTAAGGACAAAATTATTTCATTTAAATTTTTTTAAAGGATTGGACTGTTTGTTTTGGGTAAAATTGTTGATTAAGCTTAATTTTTTTAACTTTACTATTGGTAATTTTGTTGTTTGACTACTTTTTTTGGGCTTGTATATTATATTTAGATTTTAGATCAAGTTTTTATTTTATTTTATTTTTATTTTTTATGGCCTTTAAAAGGAGGAAAATGCTAGAGGTACAAACTTTTTTTTACAAATTGCTAATATGGTGAGTGATTATTAGTAAGTTAAAAAGTGATGTAAGTGATGAGCCTAGATGCGAACCAATAAGAATTTACTATCTCAATAGTTTGTAAAAATGTTGTAGAAAATTTTGTGGCTATAGCATTACTCATAAAAGAGTTAATGGTATTATTAAGACGGGTAAAGTATAATTTTATAGAACAAAATTGCTAAAATTAGTACCTATATAATACTAGTATTTAAAAAATATATATATAATATTAGGGTGGGGGCTATTGCCCCCTTTGGTCCAACTATGCCTCAATCCCTAGGCACGCTCTGTTAATTGTGCAGATGATTCCATGCTATTCATGAATAAGGTTCAAGTGGGTTAGGGATAATAACTCATTTGCCATCAGTAGATCTTTCATTCACCCAAAAAAAAGAAAAAGAAAAAAGGAAGATGTATTTTCTCTTGAGCTACAACTTGGGGCTGGTACTATGCTATATGAAATGTGAAATTGGAAGGAAAAGGTTGAAGAAAAATTCTTCAAACTCTGTGGATATTTTTTTATTAGATGTGGATTTTGAAAATCTAACCATTAATTGCATGTTCTTCTTATATCCTCCATACTTGCAAAATTTCAAGAAAATCAAAGATTAATAACTATGTAATCAATTAAATATTTAAATTTCAAATTTTTGTGATAAAAAATTATGCATAAAAAATAAGTTTATTGATTGAATAATCAATAAAATTCGATTTGAACGAAATTTGATATGTGTGTTTAGAACATAAAGAACATGCAATCTAACGATTAGATTTTAAAAATTTACATCCAATAAAAAGATATAGGAGAAATTTGAAAGGTTTCTCTCAAAATTTACATCCAACGACAAGGTTTTAGTCCAAAGTATTTTGGAGAGAAACCTTCTCCAAATTGAAAATATTGATAGGATTTCACCATTTCAGATAAATATAGGTTTCGTACGTGCATCTACATTCACATCACTCCCTTTTTAGTGGTGAGTGAACTTTTTTATTACAGAACTCTCTTGCTCCATGATTTGGAGCACGTGCATCATATGTCATATGTCCTCGACATTAATAATTTAATATAGATGTTTATTGAAAATGTTTTAGTGAACAAACAAGTTTTCATTGAACAAGAGTATCCCAAATAATTAATAGGAGCAAAAAATAAAGAAGAGATTAGAAACAATCTCACAGTACTATAAAATCACGAAAGTGTGTTATCCTTAAAGGTCGATTCATACCACCTAGAGTAAAATTTGTAACGACTAGTCTCTTGACCAAACAAATCCCAAGTACCCTTTGTGTCAAGTGATAATAAGCTTGAGTATTGTACATATTATGCCTAGATAGTAAATTGACTAATTAAATTCATAATTTTGTATATATAAATTTACACATTTTTGCATTAGTATTAATTTATAATGGTGTGTGTGTGTGTGTGTGTGTGTGTTTTTTTTTTGTTTTTTTTGTTTTTTTTTTCCCACTAATGATGTAGTATTAGGTTTGACCTTATCTCTATTCTACCTTTTATTTAAATTTTAGAAAATTAAACTTTATTGGACTTCACTTATTAGGGAGAAGTTTGAATCCACACATGAGAGAAAGTAGTAAAATAATAATTAAGTGGGGGAGAGTTTGAGCACACGCATGAAGAGTTTAAATTATTAAATAACGATAATTTTTTTTTTAATGAACTTTTCGGGCTCCACTTATTAAAGGGAATTTTGAATCAAGATGTGGATAGAAATACTAGATTAATAATTGTTAAGTGGGGGAATCTCAACCCATGCTATGAGTATAAAAATAATGGTTAAATACATTCTATTCTTGACAGACAATTACAATATACTACTAACTCCACAGTTCAAATCCTTTCTTTCCTAAACTCCCAAGTAGTTTATGCATGGGGACGTGCTAATTCAGTTACAAGTCTCTTGGCATTAAATAATTAAATTAGAGAGGGGGAAGAGAGTAATCATTTTTTCTTTGCATGTTTTATATTAAATATTTCTTGCAAGAGAGAGAAAAAAATATTTTTGTACATAATAAAACCTAAAATCCAATTATGTGGATGTTCAAATAGCAAGTCCAAAATCATGCTTACTATGGCTTTCACACTTTTTGGGAAAGCATAATTTATTAGCAAAGTTTGAATGTACAAAGTCAAAATTTTCATTTCTGATGCCTTCCCTCGTTAGATGCGTGAAGCAGATCGCTTCTACCATAGTTATTTTATTTTCAGCTTTATGGAATCAAATTTCTGGCTTCAGTCTGTCTTAATCCATTTCCAACAATTATTATGAAATTGTTGAAACTGTTCCCTATTAAGAGTTTTATATTTATTTCATCGCATACAGTTGTTAGTCCAAATTAATTTTTTTTTTCTTACTTAATTCAATAGTATAATATGATATATGACTTGCAATAGAAAATCAATCAGAAAGGGTTGTATATCAACACAATGCAGGTTCATACGAAATATAAAATTATAAAATTGCTTCAGTCCAAAAAGAAAGAAAAATATTAAGAATAATTGATTAAAAGATAAAGAAACGAACATGAACAATGCAAGCAAAATCCTCTTTTTCTTAGAGTAATAAACTAACCCCAATAAATATGTACCACACCTGTAACAAGATTTATCTTAGATCATCTTTGGAAGAAAAAAAAAAATGAAAGAAGAAGAAGAAGAAGAAGAAAAAAGCCCTCCCCCCCCCCCCACAAAAAAAAAAAAATCATTAGCATGCAGACAGCTTATTTAGGAATTTAATAATTGTTTCTAAAAAAAGATTAAATAAACACTTGTTGTTTGTTTTTCTTGTCATTATGTTATGCTGTACTGTTGTACACCTATGCAAGCATGATTTGAATCTTGAATTAAATTATTTATTTATTTAGTTTAGTTTATCTGTGCCTTGCCATGTCTTGCACTTAGTAAAGAGCAGAAGAAAAATTTATTATGTAACTATTATTACCTTTGAGAACAATGAGAAGACATGAGAATAATTTTACCCTTAGGGCAAAAAAAATAAAAGCCTTTTTTTTTTCTTGGCAAAGAGGCAAAGTGACTATGGTCACCTATAGTAGTTATAAGTCTGTAATTTGGAATGGCAATATCACCCCCAACCTCTCTCTCTCTCTCTCTCTCTCTCTCTCTGTTTTGTGTTAAGAACTTGATGGTTCCTAATTGGGATTAGTATGGAAATAAATGAGAATGGCATGAGATTTAACTATATTCAAAATAGTAATTACCCTCTAAAGAATTATTAAAAGAGAAAGACATAGAAAGATTAAGAGAGAGAAATGTCGTTCTAAGCAACAATTTGGTCTATTCATTCAATATTTCAAATGAGAGTACATGTAACTATTTATACACACCCTACTAATTCAACATGTATTCTTATTAATTAGCACATGTGATTAATGTGTTACATATGTGATCTAACTAACTCTATTCTATCTATTCTACTTTTTTTTTTTTTTTTTAAGAAACCTATCTATTCTACTTGGAATTAATATATATATATATATATATATTATTTTTTTAAGTAAACGGTTATACTTATTAGAACACACATGAAAATAATAATACTAATATTTTAAATCGGGTTTATAATATATTACATAATCGGAATACAACTTACTAATTGAAATGATACTATTACAACAATTATTAGGATATTCCAGGAATTAAAAACCTATGTCCAAATGTGAGGATACAAACATTTCCCTTCCTTTCAAAACGCTTTACTGGCAAAAATTTTTTGTTGTCATCTTCATAATGAGTGAGCAGCCACTAAACTGACACTCTAAGGGATCTTGACGTCAAACACGTCCCATATCCAGCTAGACCAGCAAACAAATACCTGAAAAATGTACTACAAAAATCAATAGAATGCTCGATGGCTTCCATATTGGTTGCACTTGCTCTGTACTTTGGACAATTTGCTCAGACAATTTTCATGCAGCACATGGACCTAATGTAGCCTCCAAAGTAGTCCACCATTTCAGCTGCATGCACAACATTGACCATACAGTTTCATCCCACATGGAGCTCAAACATTACGACAGGATTGAAAGTAACATCAACCATATATTCAAGCTGTAGAAGACGTGGTGTCTTCTCAATAATCCCAACGTGGCTCTCCTTTTACATTTTAAGAATGAAAGTAACACACGTTGTTGACTTCCATTTGTTGTTAGGCACTGCAAGATTACGTTCAAGGCTTACATGCATGTTTGGATGTTGGCCCCATCAAAAATACCCATTTCCTCCTCTAACAGATGTAATAAAATTGATACCATAGTGGCGGGTAGATGATATCCATTCTTTGTAATCATCTAATGGCATGTCATGATGACAAGCAAGAGTTATAGCTAGCATTTGCAAATTTGTATTTGACAACTCATGACACTCTTCAACGTGCTCCAGCCCAAGAAAGTCTTTGTGCTCAATCACAGTAACTTCAATACCTACAGTGTGTTCTTGTTCCATGCCAATAGCTACTGGCTTTTGTGGCTTTGTTTGTACTTCAGTTTCCATTGATTCAAGACTCGATAGCTCTTTTTTCGGTTGAGGCTTTAGCATCCTCCTTCAATTTTGAGAGTTCTTTCACGGCCTTGTGAGATTCCGAAAACACCTTAAACTTCTTTGAAACTTTGTTCACCATTTGCCGTAATTCTTTTAATATTTCTCGGAGATCATAGTCTCCCATCTTAACATTAACGTATCTGATACCACTTGTTAAGAATCTCATGCGAAGTATATGAGATTTGACTATATTCAAAACAATCACTCTTCAATGAATTATTAAGTTCTGGACAATTTAGTTGTTTATATTCAAAAGGAAATTATTGAGAACTTTAGTTCAACTTTGATACTTGATTATTTTGGTTCTCAAAAAGTGCGAAGACTGCAATTTTAATCATTGAATATTTCAAAAGTCAATTGTAGATTATTTTACTTCTCTAAAAGAGTATAGACTACAATTGTTATTGTAATTGTCTTGTTTATTACTGTATTTTTTTTATATGGATGTTAAGAATAGTAAACTTTCCGGTGGTTATTATTGGGAATTGATGAGAATTATATGAAAAGGCATGGGAATTGCATGAATTTTGACTAAATTTAAGATAATCACCCTCCAAAGAGTTATTGAGAGAGAAAGATATCTCATGTTAAGCCATAGTAGGAATATGTAAGTTTCTTCCTAATTACTCGCTTTCTTTTCCCAAAATTCTTTTAATCTTTTATTGCTATTTTTTTAATTGACTTCCTTTTCTTCACGAAAAAAATATAATTCTTAATTATTGTTCATGTTTGATTTCACTCAAAATAATGTTATTAATTCAATATATTCTTAACCCTTATTATAATTTAGTTTTCACAGTTTAGGTTGAGAACTATTGATATAGTTTTTAAAAGAAAACAAGTCAACAAGAATTACCTTTGTATTCTACAACTGAAACTTCAATTCCCAAAGAGCGTCCTATGAATCTCCAAGGAGGAGTTTTTGTAGACAATTTAGTTGTCTACATTAAAAATGAAATTATTGAGAACTTTAGTTCAGATTTGATACTTAATTATTTTAGTTCTCTAAAAGAGTGTAGACTACATGCCATTTTAATCACTGAATATTTCAAAACTCGATTGTAGATTATTTTAGTTCTCTAAAGTAGTGTAGACTACAATTGTTATTGTAGGTGTCTTGTTCATCTCCATTTTTTTTTCATATGGATGTTAAGAATATATTCCTTAACGGAGACCTTGTTGAAGAGGTTTACATTTGTGCTTCACTAGACTATACATACCCAAGCAATAAAGTTGAGTGCCCCCAAAGCACAATTTACTTTTTTTTTATAGTTTTAGTTTTGCTATATAAAAAAATTTCCTACAAAAGTTTAAATAATGGTTAATTAAGAACTGGCCCTAAATAAACAATAAATTAAAAAAGGGACAGTACTTACCCAAAGTGTGTTCTCTAATCTATATTAAAATGAATATTATATTACACTTATCAATTATCAAACATCATAATGAATCATCAAAACATAAATTAGCAAACGTAAGTATTGTTTATTACTATTCCTAAAGCTGTCTTGTATTTACATGAAAGCATAGTTTACATATAGAGTGGATATTCTTCTGTTGGACTGTGCCTTGTCTTGTACTCAGCACTACATTAGAAAGTAAACTAAGTTATGTCAATTTTTTGTAAAGGAACACAGCTAGGCTTAACATGAACAGAATGGTGGTATTTAAGACAAAACACATACAGAGAGAAAGTGAGAGAGAGATTATATATTGTAATTTAATTGGGATTTCAAAGTGATGGTTGAGTGCTTTTCTTTAATTTGCACTTTTTAAGATTAGTTTATTAATTAACATCAATTTCTAAAATATCTTCTTTGCTTTGCTTTGTTTTTATGTGTTATTAAATGAGAGATTATTATTGGAATATGGTCGGTGTGTTGTCCAAAACCATAGGTTTCTAAAACTATGGGCGCAAAGCAAACCCCCTAAACCACGGAGATTGAAGAAATTGCTTTCGTCTCTCCTCGAAGCCTCCTACAATTCCCAGGCTTAGCCTCCGTTTTATTCTAAGGTTTTATTTTTTTGTAAATTTTTTTTTCATATATATATTTATTTTTATGCTTAGGGCAATTCAAAGTTGCCAAACAATAAAATTCATTTGGAAAGTTATGCCAAATACAATGGTTAAGAGAAGTTTATGTCATTTTGTCTCCCTCTTATTAGAAGAAAATCTTATTCTCTTATTATTGTAATTATCAAATTATGAAAAATACAACTATCAATTTAATTTATAAAAAATAAAGATTAAAAAAAAAATTAAACTGGTTTATGTCTAGTATTTTTGTGCACTAAGTTTGCGTGTCAAATAATTGTCACATGTCCATGTTTTAACGAGTTTAATGCACAAAAACACTGAACCCAATCTTTGCCTTGCAAACCCATAATAACACAACAAATAATAATATATAATAATTTATTTTTGTAGCAAATACTTGTTTCGTAGACATACCCTGTGCGCTCACACACACAAAAGAAGAAGAAGACATGGCAAGTAGGAAATTGGAATAGGATGAAAAAAAAAAAAAAAAAAAAAAAATTGCAACTAAACTGGGCAATATAAGCAGAAATGCACAATCTTGGTGCAAAGGTTAACGACTCAGCCCTACCTTGGTATGGCCCATTATTGACTTTGTTGGGCTCACTGAGAAAAAGAAGTAAAGCCATTTTAGTTATGCATTTAGCTAATTACTCAAATGACCAATTAATCAACATAGGCCTTCAGGACTGTCATTGGGCCCAACTAATTTGGGCATCCTTGTTCCTTACCCTTATTAGTTACTCCTCACCATTTTTTTTTTTCCTTTTTCAAATTCATCTTTTGCAGTGGCTTCATTACAACATCAACATGGGTCTCGTAAACCACGCAATATCATCTTTGCCTTCACAACTTGGTTACTTTGGCTTTCCCAAAATGCCCCCCCTAGTGTTTAAATAGGAAATCAAGATTGTCCCACGAACCATCTTTCGAATTTTAAATCTAAATCCACAAGTCTTGCTCTTTATTATCAGGTCAAAACAATAATTAATATTTAGTATAGGTAGAGTTTAAATCCCAAATCTCGAATTTGAGAATAAATAACTTTACCAATTGAGTTAATTAGAATCCATAAATTACTTGAAATTTTTTATTACAACAGAAATCTAGTTGAAGTAGAATTTTAAATTTCCTAAAACTCAGGTAATAGATAATTAATGATTGTAAGCAGTTGTCGCAAAAAGATGATAGGAGCCAACTTTTATTATGTAAAATAATATATGAAAAAATAATAAAGAAATAATTTATTTTTGTAGCAAATACTTATTTTGTATGAAGATGAAAGACATGGCCTACCCAGCCAAAAAAAGAAAGACATGGCCTAGTTGCAAGTTGGAAGAGGATTTTAGAATAAAGATTGCAACGTTCATCCCAATTGGGTAGGGCCAAGCTGGGTCAACGTAATCACAATCTTGGTCCAAAGGTTAAGGACTCAGCCCTACCTTTGTATATAGCCCATTATTAATCTAAACTATAAAATAGACGAAATAGACAAGACTTGAAAGGTAGATAATCTTTTTCCTTTGTGATCTCCTCCACCCAGTACAAAACATTGTATTGTCATGGCTTCCTATTGACTCAGGCTCAGCCTTTCTTAAACGAATTACCGATGGTAGTCTACTAGGAAATAATGGTAGATAATTAAGAGGCATTTCTCTCAACTGAAGAATCAAACTCTAGGATTGCAGAGAATTAATGTGCAAGCCATGGAGGGTGGTTTCACGTACGTCATGCATGCATACCGTGAAAACATACTCTTAGGCAGACATTTTGGCACAGAAGGGCAGAACCCAATATGAACAACTTGTAGAATATCAACGTTTTGTTGGACTTGAGGGATTTGGGTACAAACTAATTTTATTCAGTATGGTCCTACTCCTATGCTATAAATTTTGAGTGGCCAAATAAAAACAACAAAATGGAAAGGCCAATTTAATGGCACCTGCAATGAAGAATCTGCAATGAAGAATATAAAAACCAAATGTGCATTTAAATTAGTCGAAATAATTAATTATATCTGAATTTGCTACAAGTAATATTTTTATATTTATAGTTATATCAATATTAACAATTTAGGTTATGTTTGGTAACAGTTTTTGTTTTCTATTTTCAAAAACTTGTTTTTAGGAATATAAAGAAAAAACAATTTTCTTGTATTTTTGAAATAGAAAACATGTTTGATTAATTGAAATTAAAAAGATAGTTTTTTGAAGAAAAAATAGAAAATACTAAAATATGTTGTTACTAGAATTTGAAATCTAATGCTAACTCATTAAATTAAATAGATTCATTAAATTAAATACGTGTTTTCATTAACTTTTGAAAATTAGAAACTGAAAATAGCATTTTGTACATTTTCAGTTTTCTTCACAAATTGAGTTTTGAAAACAGTTTTTATTTTTAGTCCATTTTGGAATCCCAAACAAGTTTTTTAGTTTCAAAAATAGAATTTTTTTTTTTTGAAAACAGAAAATAAAGGGAAAAAATAGTTACCAAACATATCTTTAGCTTCCTTAGTAGCTCCCTTCAATAGGATAAATGAATTTATTTTCCCATATTAATTATTTATATAAAATGAAAATTTAAGGTCATTTTTCTAAAATTTATATAAGGAATAATTGATTTGAAATAGAGAAATACTACGTTCACAATATTTACATAAAAATTATTTATGTTAAACTACGTTTCTGGTCCCTATCCTATACAATATATTTCAATTTAATTCATAACTTTTCAATTGTGTTAATTTGGTCCCTAACCTTTCAATATCGTGTCAATTTAGTCCATACCGTTATCTTTTAGATGAAAATTAATGATGTGTCTAATGACCAAAATAAAAAATTAACTTCCATTGATGTGAGAATAAATTAAAATTTTATTTTGGTCGTATGTCATGTCAACAATTTTCATACAAGATATAATGGTAAGAACTAAATTGACACAATACTAAAAAGTTAGAAACCAAATTGAAATATGGTGTAAATGATAATAACCAAATATGTAATTTATCCAAAATCTTAAGTGGGAAGTTGTTATAAACCTGAAATATAGCCAAAAAATAAGGATATAATTATGCTAGAAATATAGCAAAAAAATACGTCTAAGACAAAACAAAAAATAAAAAAATAAATGGGGAAAGGAGTTTGTGACTTAAAAGCTGAAATCTCTCTCTCAACAAAACGTAAATAATACTATTAAAAAAAGAAAAAGAAAAAGAAAAAGAAGCTCAAAATTATTATTTTTCCTTTCAATCTTCGCTTAGGCCCAAAATGCATAGAACCACCCCTGCTATCAATCAAGCCATCAATCAATAGAAATGAAAGGTAAACAAATAGAATACCCTCAAATATATTTGTAATCTTGACATGATTTTTTTTTTTTTGGGCTATCTTGACATGATTATTCTAGGAAGAAGAATACTATGCATACTCTCAAATATATTTGTAATCTAGACATGATTATAGGAAGAAGAATACTACACCATAATTCATATAAGCACGATTCATTTCTTTATAACCACCTACACCCTAATGTTCTGGCACAAGTTAAAGGCTCATAATCTTCTCAAAATCTTAGTAGAGTATAAGGTCCCTAATTCCCCATCACTTTCAACAATACCTTGTGGGTAACATAGATTAAAATTATAGAATATATGTTCTATATATAGTTATATGCATGGATAGGTTGTAATAATGATGTTTAAGTTTGGAGAATATTGTTTCATAAAGTGAAAATTCAAGTTCTGAAATTTTCTAAGTGAAAATTCGAAATTCAGCATTTTCAATTGGTTGAAACTTTGGCTTGATCAGTAGAAACTTTGGCTTGATCAATCGAAATGGTAAGAAAATAATCCTGGAGCCTCTGGATGAATCAATCACTATTCGATTCCTGTTTGATCAATCAAAAAGAGGACTCCATGGATTGAAAGGAACTTTCAATCGATCGAAAGTCGTAAAACAGGATTTTTTGCATAATTTTCTGGTAATTGTTCTGAATGTTTGAATAGGTATCAAGCTTTGTGAACGGTTTTATGAAACATTTTGACTCTCCACACATGCCTTTTGATGAAATATAACTCTACGGGTATAAATAAAGGTTTATATTCACTTGAAAAATAACTAACTCCACAAACATCTTGGTTGTATTTTGGGAACAAATTTGCGATAACCCTTTAGCAACAATACTGTGGGAGCAAATTTTGTCTAAGGATAACAATTTTGTGCTTCCAAGTTATCTATATTTTGTTTGTCTTTTATGTTAGTTTTGTTCTTCTATTATTACTTTGTGTAATATTCCCAACAATATAAATCATTTGTTGTATATATTGTTGGGAATAATACACAAAGTAATAATGGAAGAATAAAATTAACATATATACAACAAATGATTTATATTGTTGCTACTTCTAAGACAAGTTTATACAAAACCATAGTACAGTATTAATCTAAACAGAAGCTTGTCAAGCTCACCTTAGCATAGCAAATGACGACCTTACTTGAACAAGATCCGTTCTATAAGATCGTACCTCTATATCCTTGATCACAAAGGAGACAGGACCTTAGCACAGTAAATGGTTTTCTTCACCTAAGTCTTTGATTGTTAGGCTGTCTTATCTTTCCATTTCACCTCCTTCAAGGCTTCAACGAACCTTACAAGCCAGTGAGGTTTTCTTATTTTAAACACAATATATCCCATAGCCATTCCAATGACCAATCCACATCCGTAGCCCATTAACACACTCTTCCAACCAAATCCACTTGCAAACATTGAATCATTGTCTTCTTCAAATATTGATGGCAGCGGTGGTGGTGATGGTGTCTCATCAGTGCTACGTTTCATTGACAATGAAAATTCACAAAATCCCAAATTCCCATCATATGAGGCATTTTGAAATGTATCAAATTGTTTTCCTTGAGGTATAGGTCCCGCAAGCAAGTTTTGTGAAAGATTTAACATAGCCAAAAATGTCAAACTTGTCAATTGCGTAGGAATTTCTCTAGTAAGCATATTTGAAGAAAGGTCTAAGGATTCAAGCACTGACAAATTTGCCAACAATGATGGAATATGTCCATTTAGTCTATTATGGGAAAATTTGAGCACTCGAAGAAACTTCAACATTTCAAGTACTTCTAGAATTTTTCCATAAAACATGTTCCTCGATAGATCAATGATAGAGAAGATGGTTAAGATTTTCTTTAGTGGTAGTATATTCCCCTTCATTGCTATTATGACCGAGTCTTGGTACTGAAGAAACAAATAATTTTCCATGACATACTCCCCAGGCAAGCCATGGTAAAAGTTTTCCCTAATATATTTTGGATTATCTTCATATTCATTGGTTGTTAGAGCTTTCAATGTTAGGATATGTGCCATTTAAATCCTATTATATAATGTTATGTATGACATTTTGTATGATATTATGTTGTGATTAATAGAGTTGTTTTATTATTATCTAAAATAATGGTAACATGAATATTTGGACATTATTATATAGTCCATGAGATGCATAGTATATGATTTATGTAATTTAGTCACAGAATATATAAATCACAAGTTCTTTGTAAACTCAAAATTTTAGTTTGTAGTTGATGATGAAATTGGGTATTTCATCTGCGAAAACTATAACATATCAACTAAGATAATTTGTCTTGATCATGGAAGTGGAGACTTCTAGTTGATATGTTGATATGTTTTAAGTGTTAAGATATATTGAACTGGACTGCTGTGAGATTTATTATTCTACTAATGACTGTCAAATGAATAATAAATCTTACGAATTCTATTTACATAAACTCTTAATCCTAAGAGAATAATGAACCTGATCATGAAGTGTAGGTTGCTTTGATATATCAAGAGTGAGATCTAAAGTCATGATCAAAACCTCAGTATGTTGGACAGACACATTTAATGTTAAAGGATCATATATTCTCAATATGGAATTCATAATCTTTTAATAGAGATATAAAATATTCTTTTGAGATAAGTTTAATGGATTTAGTTATTCAGAGTGTTAGGCCTAATCACTTTAGTAAGAAGTTACAAAGTATATATTTATGAAATTAAATTTCATAAATATATGATGAATAACTTAAAGGATTAAACTAGGTACTCAAGGATTAAGATGTAGTAATCTTCAAAGTGGCAGTCAACATTCATGACTTTGTATTACTACGAATATTTTAATGAAATGGTTGAATATATAATAAAGTCTTGGTATATAATTTATTAATAAGGTCTAGAGTATAATTATATTTATATAGTGGTATTAAATATAATCAATGATAATTTTTGACTTGTCAAGAGTTGATAGAAAGGCCCAAAACCCATTGGAACTAGTGTCTTATTTGTCCCTTTTGGTCCCACTCCAAACCACATACTAAAGTCCAATTGGAATGGCCCAAAAGGCTAGCCCAATTAGATAATCAGTTATATATAAGAAGAGAAATATACAGAATTTTGTAATGTATGAATATGGTGTGTATGTGAATGTAAGCCACTCTCTTATTCTCCCTTGAACACATACATATAAATTGATTGAGAGACCACACTTCTTAGACATAAGTGAAATTAGTGAAGATTAAAGATGTTTCCAAGTACTTCTAATCTTTGGTTTTGAATTTTACCACATCAAGGTACGCTCTCTTGTTCTTAAATTCTGAAATTTACATAGTACATGTTATCAATTGCAAATGAAGTAAATCCATTAATTTTCCATTGCGTATGTTTTGTATGTGATTCAAGTTATATTTTTCCTACAATTGGTATCAAAGTCAGTATTCAATTTCGAATTTGTTTAACATGTTTTGTGAGTTTTGGAATCAAAGATAGTAATTTCATGATGTTAGAAGATTCTACAATCAATTTTCTGCATGGTTATTGAAATTATTGTTTGATAAAAACGGATATTGATGTTATGATGTTGTTTAAGTTTGATATTAAGTACGTTAGATTGAACTTTAAGTCTATAGCATCAATGAAATTCAGTTTTGATCTCAATCTCATTTTGATATGATCAAGAAACTATGTTTTGTTGAAGTGAAACGTCAAAAACATTTGCCAAAAAAATTTGAAAAAGTTTCAGTTTCATGAGTTTCGACCGATCGAGAATTCCCTTCGAGGAATCGAGAATTAATCGAGTCATTCCGAGACTTTGTGATGAATTTCTTCAATTTTTTGATCGATCGAGAATTCCTTTTGATCGATCGAACAAGAATCGAGAGTCGATCGAGTCATCCAGAAACTTTAAAGAGTTGAGTTATTGATTCTTAAACCCTTATTATATCTATGGGATTTAAATTCGAAATGTCTTACGATTACTGTCAAAGAATTTCTTCATATAATTACCTGATATATATATGAGATGTAAAGTGCGTTTGGATACCACTTATTTTGATTAAAACTGAAAACTGAAAATACTGTAGCAAAATAATTTTTAAATGTGTGAAAAGTGCCGTAGGACCCATTTTTAATGAAAATTTTGTTGAAAAAAGAGGTTTGTGGGTTCCGTGAACAGTACACGGGACCTACTGGAAAAGCCAATAGCCACAAAAATGCGCAGATTAAAAAAAAAAAAAAAAGGAAACACACACGCAATAAGCTGGCTTTTCATCAGTACCCAAACGGGTACTAAGGGTTCGTTTGGATACCGCTTATTTTGTTAAAAACTGAAAATACTGTAGCAAAATAATTTTTAATATGTGAATAGTACCGTGGGACCATTTTTTAATGAAAGTTTTGTTGAAAAAAGAGATTTGTGAGTCTGTGAACAGTGCACGTGACCCACTGACAAACACATTCTAGTGAAAATTTTGCTGGTCAAAGAGGTAGTGGGTCCCGTGCACAGTGAACGGGACCCACTGATAGGCAAAATCCCACATGAAATGTGCTTCTCAATAAAAAAAAAAAAAAAAAAAGGAAAACGCAAACGCAGCACCAGAAACGCAATCCAAACGCATACGTAGACTATGGCTGTGTTAGAATACTGCTTATTTTGCTGAAAATTGAAAACTAAAAATTGAAAATATTGTAACAAAATAATTTTTAAACGTGTGAATAGTACCGTGGGACCCATTTTTAATGCAAGTTTTGATAAAAAAGAGATTTGTGAGTCCTGTAAATAGTGCACAGGACCCACTAACAAACACATTCCAGTGAAAAATTTGCTGGTCAAAGGGGTAGTAGGTTTCGTGCACAGTGCACAGGACCCACTGATAGACAAAATCCCACATGAAATGAGCTTCTTAATAAAAAAAAGAAAAGAAAAAGGAAAACGCAAATGCAACACCAGAAACGCAATCCAAATGCATACGTAGACTATGGGTGTATTTGGATATCGTTTATTTTACTGAAAACTGAAAATATTGTAACAAAATAATTTTTAAATGTGTGAATAGTGCCGTGAGACCCATTTTTAATGAAAATTTTGTTGAAAAAAGAGATTTGTGGGTCCTGTGAACAGTGCACGAGACCCACTGACAGACACATTCTAGTGAAAATTTTATTGATAAAAGAGGTAGTGGGTCCCGTGCACAGTGCACGGGACCCACTAACTGACAAAATGCACGGGACCCACTAACTGACAAAATCCCACGTGAAATGCACTTCTCAATAAAGAAAAAAGAAGAAGGAAAACACAAACGCAACACCAGAAATGCAATCCAAACACATACGTAGACTATGGGTGTGTTTGGATACTGCTTATTTTGCTGAAAATTAAAAACTGAAAATACTGTAGTAAAATAATTGTTAAATGTGCGAATAGTGCCGTAAGACCTATTTTTAGTGAAAGTTTTGATGAAAAAAGAGGTTTGTGGGTCCCATGAATAGTGCATGGGACCCACTAGAAGTGCATTGGCTTTGCTGAAACGCGCTTCTCAAAAAAAAAGTATGCGTTTGGATAATGTTGAAAAGCACTATCCTGTGTCTGTGTTTTTTTTTTTTTTTTTGGAAGCGTGTTTCAACAGGATTTTGGTTTTTTCAATGGATTCCATGCATTGTTTATAGGATTCACAAACTTTTTTTCCAACAAAACTTTCATTAAAATGGGTCTCACGACATTATTCACACATTTACAAATTATTTTGCTACAATTTTTTCAGTTTAAGTACTATCCTGCGTCTACGTTTTCCTTTTTTTTTTTTTTTTTGGGGAAGCGCGTTTCAATAGGATTTTGGTATTTCCAGCGGGTTCCATGCATTATTTACAGGACCCACAAACCTCTTTTTTCAACAAAATTTTCATTAAAAATGGGTTCCACGATACTATTCACATGTTTAAAATTATTTTACTACCGTTTTTTCAGTTTTCAACAAAATAAACAATATTCAAACATATCCTATATATAAACTACATGTACTTGAGGTCGAGAGAATAGTACGCATCCGCATATTTCTAAATGACCTTGTTTCTCAAAAAGAAAAAATAAAATTTTCCTTCCAAAAAGTGAAGCGGGTCTCACTCACAGTGTCGCCGCGCAACCAATTCGTAATAACAATTTCATTATTACTTTACACTATTGCGAAGGCCAGGAAAAAAATATATAAGGATAATGGCGACGACGTCGTTTATCATTTACAATCTGGCCCATATTTCTATATTGGGCTGTAAAAAGGGCCCAAAAAATTCATGATGACATGGCGGAACATGATTGGCAATTTCACGTAACTCGAAAGAGAAAACGCCCGTAGAGGAACTAATCCAACTTTACCCCCCAAATTTAAAAATCAACCCCTCCCTCACCCTCTCGTGTGTGCCCTAGCAGAGAAATTAGGGTTTTTTTTTTTTTTTTTTTCACTGTCAAAATTTTCGCGCGAAAATGGAATCCGAAGGTAGCCGTTGGATAATTGTGTTTGTTTATACTACTAATTCCTTCGTAGATATGAATTTGAATTATTTTTTAAAAAAATGTCGAATTTTTTTGAATTGAATTATGAAAATTTCAGGGCAAAAAGCCTCGTTGAACCCATCGGCAATGCTCACTTCTCTTCTGGGCAGGAGAGCCAAGCTCCACGAAGAGCTTCGAATCATCGAGAAACAGGTAAATTTTCCTATTTTTCTATTACTTGTTCAGGAATTTAATTTAGCAATTATTAATAATGGTTTTTTTTTTTTTTTTTTGGGATGAGTAACAGTATATTGAAATTATGGGTTTTTGAAAAAAATGCAAAAGGGGGTTATAGTGCAAATGGGAACTGAATGTGAACATGAAAGGATTGGTGCTATTCTTAAACCAATGCAAAAATATGTGTTAACATTTGGAATTTTGGACCCACTTATCTTTTATCAAGTTCTGTTTAGTTATCTGGATTAGTTGCTGTTGTACTTTTTCCGATTTGTGTTGCATGTAACATAGCATCCTTTGTTCAAATTTGTATATGATTTTGTGTTAACTGTGAATGTGTACATGTATTCGGTTTCAATAATGTGTTGGTAAATCCTAGTGCCAAATCATCAAAAGTGTCTCATTTGGGTGGTTGTGTTATTTGAGTGAAACTTGTTTCATTGGAAAGTAGATATCTAGCACTTAAAAATGGACACAAAATTGACCCAATTGGGATTTTTAAATGAGTGATAAATGGTTGTTTGAAATTGGTACAACTATGCTTTCTTGAGTGAATACTGTAATAGTTAAAACGAGACATCACTCAAACATGAATGAATTTGTGGCAGTTTGTTTCCTTGTTTATCCGATGCACCCAAACTCTTGAAGCTTCTTGCTCCAACAAGGTTACGCCTAACCTTGTCTTCTCTAGCTTTTCGGATCATGCAATAAGCTCCATATTGCATCTGCCATCCTTGGCATCTTCCAATGCTTCCCAAGTTTCAAAAACACTCTCAACACTTTGAATGGGTGTGGGTAGTGTTTGGGTACAAATCTCCTCTCAATGGGTATAACAATGGGAGAGGGAAGGAGAAGAGACTACAAAGATTTCTTTCTAAGAATGAGTAACTCTCTCTAATAAGGTGGGTGTGTTGTAGAAACCTTTCTTAGGGTTTTTCTCTCAATAGGCTCCCTTTTCAGCACAATACATTTCATGGGTATAAGGGTATTTATAGTAGGGTATAAGAGGAATGTGAAAAGTCAGTTTTCAGTAAAACAGGGCATTCTAGTGACTCAGCCTCATGACTGGAATGAGTCGCGAGTTGACTGCCAGGCCAAACTATACTTTTTGTCCTGTAGTGCTCTTGCTGTTGTGACCCTGCAGTTTCCTGCGGCACTTTGGCGACTTGCCAGTCACGAGATCCAATTGCGAGACTCCTCTTGAATGCATACAACTTGAGTTTCTTCACTCTCTCACACATAACCCTTACATTATTCCCACCTAAATACGGGGTTTCACATGCTGAATTACAAGCAAATTTGGCACGGAATAAAGCCAACATATGGATGATTAAATTCAACCTTATAGTACTGATATTTCCAATCTTCGAATCATCCTGTCTATCACGAACTTGCTGCTCATAAACTCTCTTTTCCCAATTTCCGTACAAAATTCTTTCATTAGTGTATATTTTCTTATTCATATTCATATTCATTGTGTAAGTATATTTCTAACATGAAATAATTTGGATGCAAAAGCAGGATAAGATAAAAATCCAAACCAAGGACAAGGAGCAAGTCAAAGTCAAACCCCCCGACAACCCACCACTGTACTGGATCGAAATCTCCGACTCTGTCTCTCGCCGCTTCCATTTCCACCCGGACGGTCAACTCTCCGTTAGTTCTTTCATTTCTTTTTCTATATCAAATTTCTATTTCCTTTTAATCACTCTTTTAAAAAAAAAAAAAAAATTGATTTTAGGGTTTATTTTATTATTAATAATTGTAGATGAAGCTTCTGGATGATTCTAGATCAGTAATTCATAGAACTGTTGACTCCTTTTTGAGCAAATTTTTCCCCTCTGGATATCCCTACAGGTTATATAAATTTTCACTATTTACTCACACATATATATATATATATATATGTATATATTAATAAAAATCTAAAATGTAGTAAATACTTTGTGACAGTGTTAGTGAAGGTTACCTTAGATACACGCAGTTTCGGGCGTTGCAACACATGACCAGTGCAGCACTCTCTGTGTTATCAACTCAGGTCTGTTTTAATACTCATACGTAGTAAACTTACATTTCTATACTATATTGCAATTTGGCCTTTAGATTCTAAAATGTTTGAATTCCTTTTTTTGATTTTGTGTAATTTAGTCGTTTCCTCCAAACTGATGATCATGCTGTCGTAGAAATTGATGACATGGCAAATGTTGAGAAGATTCATGTCAAGTCATCTGATTTTGTGACTACGTACCCATTTGGATTCAACTGAATGTGGTGTATATGTTTTGTGTTTTCAGACTTTTTTTTTTTTTCCCCTGCGCATGAACAGTAATATCACATGATTTTACTGTGCAAAGGACAAAAACACTGTTCACACATTGTTCATGGGTCCCACGACACTATTTACACATTTAAAAATTATTTTGCTACAGTGTCTTCAGTTTTCAGTTTTAGCAAAAATAAGTTCAATCCAAACAGACCCTACATTGATCACATTAAAACTCAATGACTACTTGTGAGGCCAAATGTATGCTCTAGGAAAATTCAAAATTTACAATATATATTTATATATATAAAGCTTAAGATCAATGAATGAGAGTGAGTGATGGTTTTTTTTTTTTTTTGGAATAGATTACTTGATCTGTAGATGATAAGCTATATTCATGATGTCATAAAAATCAATGTCGTGGAAAATGTTGAGAATGTTTGTGTCAAGTCATTAGTTTTTTTTTTTAATACATTTCTTACAAATAAAAACTTAATTTGGATGAGAGTGGAAAATACTATAAACTTTAGAGGCCAAATATATACTATAACAAAATTTAAATTACAATATGTATAAAGTTCAGGAACAAAGATCTTTATTTATTTCTAATGCATGAATGTAAATCTATTTCTTGGGCACTGAGAGAAGGGCTTTTTGTGTTTAATTTAATAAGTTGGAATAGATTATTTGATTTATAGACGAACTATATTCATGCTTGATTTTATTTTTATTTTAAAAATACACACATGAATTGAAAAACATGTTACTGCCATTTATTTATGCTATTTGTTTTATATGCTTACTACTTTGCAGTCACTGCTGTTTGCTGCAGGTTTGCGACCCACACCTGCACAAGCAACTGCCGTAAGTTGGGTAAGTTCTCATTGTGTTTGTTAATTGTGGATGTCTAGTCCTGACTGCATTCTTGTTGAGATTTTTCTGTTCCTTTTGTTGGCATGCAGATTTTAAAGGATGGGATGCAGCATGTAGGGAAGCTCATCTGTAGTAACTTGGGAGCTAGAATGGACTCTGAGCCTAAAAGTTGGAGGATTCTGGGTTGACATCTTTGGCTCTAGAACACTGGTTTTTCCTTTTTTTTGGGGGGGGGGGGGTTGGTATTGTATATGCTCTTTTCTCTTTATGATGAAAGTGCATTATAGTTGCATTATATGAAGCTTTTGGTAAGTATTTTACTATTATGAGGTGCCTAACTGGAATGAGCCTTCCATCTTGCAGCTGATGTGCTTTATGACTTGGGTACAGGCTTGGAAGTTCTTTCTCCCATGTGCCCACATCTTTTTCTTGAAGTTGCAGGCCTAGGCAATTTTGCAAAGGTATGATAATGTCTTTCATAAATCATAATATATTATATAATATGTAATATCTTATTTACTATTCAAAAGTACACAATATCTTATTTAAATTAATTAATTAATTAATTAATTTATATATATATTTTTCAATTTATAATTTTCTACTGCCATCTGAAGTTATGTTATTGTTTTGACTATAACCATCTATATCTGAATGAAAATTATAGAGGAACTTCTAGCGGACCTTAAATCATCTCCCCCCCCCCCCCCCCCTTCCCCTCTCCCTCCAACACACACACCCCTATCCATAATTAGTGGAAGTACTGCTCAAATAACAATTTCTCCTTTCACAATAATGGGTGGAGGGTGCGGTCGTGGGTTTAATCCCCACTGGGTGTGTTTAACTAACTAATCAAAAAATGAATTCCATATTGAATCTCTCTCTCTACCTTGAGTTTACAGGGAATGGCAGTTGTTGCAGCTAGAGCAACAAGATTGCCAATATATTCTTCATTTGCCAAAGAAGGCAATCTTAGTGATCTCTTTGCAAAAGGGGAGGCCATCTCTACTGTTTTCAAAGTAGTTGGATTAGGAGCAGGAATATTTCTAGCATCTACTGTTTGTTCGTCAATGCAAGGAAAGGTACAGTCTCTTATGAATGCCTTGTTTCCTAAATTTCAGAACAGTGGGATTATTATATTTAATTTTATTGATATAAGTGGGTCCTACTAGTTATTCTTTCTAATCTAGCATATCATGTAATGAAAAAATTTCTGACTTATTGGTATCTGTTAATGGAAAACCTGGGAGGGTTGATATCAAGTTAATTAATTGTATGCTTAATCCAAATACAGAATCAACAGGTAAAATGTTTCCTTACCAAAAACAAAAAAAATTGAAAGCGTCAATAGCAACAACAACGTGGATTTAGAGAACATAGAGAGGATTACATGATACTTAGTAATTTGAACGCTACTTTTTTACACTTTTATTTTTAATGCCTATAATTCACTGATGGTCTCACTGCTATCTGTGGTCAATGGCCCGTAACCTATCTGAATGAGTAAGCTACAAAAATGGTTCTCATGTCACATGCTCTACTTTATAATGTGGTTTATCCAAAAAATATAAAAAGTAAATAAATTAAACTCGTAGCCGTAGGAGTCCTAAAAGTCATCTAGTAAAGTCATGACAAATCAGAAGGTAATGAGAAGCCGGTTGAGAAGTTGTCAGTCTAACCATTGTATCTAGAGCACTGCTAAAATAGCTGATTTTGCCTCCACCCCCCCCCCCCCCCCCCCCCCCCCTTTAGTTTTTCTAAAGTATAAGTTAATTTTGGTGAGTCTCGGTAGCAGCACTATTTACTAGTTCTTGGCCTCTTGACAATAAATATTAAGTTTTTATACTTAAAATTTTGACTTAAGCCTAGATCTTTGTAGAAGTGAAACAGAGTATGAATATCTTTTCAGAATCAAGATATAAAATTATTAAAAAAAGATATGATATGGTATTAAATTTATGATCAGGTTGAACATTAGGCCATCTAGAGGTGCTTGAACGAGTTAATATTTTTTCAAGTTTTAAAGCATGGTGGATGCGATTTATGTAGTCCAGTTAGAGGATTAATAGTTCACACGAATCAGAAAATTTTTCTGTTAATCTATTTTCTTTTTGGAACTGCAACAAGTCATCTTATTTTCATAGGAATCTTGTCTTTGGTGGTTCTGAACTCCTAATTATTTACAGTTTCTTTCAGTTGGTTGTTGGGCCTGTCCTCTCTGTCTTACATGTATACAGTGTTGTTGAAGAAATGCGAGCAACTCCTGTCAACACATTGAATCCCCAGAGAACTGCAATGATTGTGGCTGATTTTCTAAAGGTTTATTTTGAACTACCATATGCAAAATAGATATATGTATCTCTCTATATGAAAGGGTAAAATTTAGGTACAGTTCCGATAGTGATGTATTTCAGGTTCTCAAATTAAATCCAACTATGTGGTTGCATTGACCAATGTAACATATGGTTGAATTTAATTGTGCACAGGGAAAGATGATACTGTTTGTGTTGCATTGGTCAATGTAATCACACGGTTGCATTTGACTGGTGAACTTAAGGTATAATAAATAATTATATCTAGGTTTTGCCCATATACTAAAATGTCACCATCTAATATATCTTTTGATTGAAATCCAACCAGGCAGGAAATATTTCAAGCCCTGCTGATCTAAGGTATGGAGAAGATCTCCTATTTACTGGGCGGCTAATAGAAGATGCTGGAAATGTTAAAGTGGGAAGGGCTCTGCGCAAGGTTGTGAAGCCTTCAAAACTTCGGGAATTGAAAGAAATATTCCCAGAGGAGAAGTTTCTGCTATATCCTGGAAGTAAATGGGTTGACATGGTATTGGAAAACAATGCTACTGGTGAAGATGCATTGAGGGGGTGGCTAGTTGCTGCATATGCTGCACAGATTGAGAAGTCCTCTCATGTGCCAAGTGCTAGAGCCCTGCAAGAGGCTTATGACAAGATGAATGATATGTTCTCTCCATTTTTGTCTGAACTGCAGGCCAAAGGATGGCATACTGATCGTTTTCTTGATGGTACAGGAAGCCGGTTTGCCTGGTAGTATTATGTTATTTCAATAGTCCTTTACTTGATTCAAGATATAGAAATTCTTTGATTACAGGGATTGGGGTTTTGGACTCTCCAAAGTGGGACTATAGTAGTGTTTAGGGAGGTAGGGATCACTTGGAAGTTGAAACTTGCGAGGAGATTGTACTTTATGTCAAAAAAGAAAAAGTGCTTTGAAATTCTACTTTTGCAGGGAATAAACGCAGGCCATTCTGGCTTTTATTTGGCTACCTTACTAATGGCAAACTTTGAAGAGTACAGGACATGTCATTTTGACATATACGGCAGGTCGTGTTGGCGTGTTGCTTCCTTGTCTTTCGCACGCCACCGCATGTACGTTTCAGAGACGTAGGACAAGAAGATCTGGTCTTGTTTAACGTAATACTCAACCAAGCAGCTGGGGGTTTTGGGTGGAAGACTTTTAACCTGTTTTGCTCTGGACATTGATTTATATTAAAAAAGGTTTAATTTTCACATTGGTCCTATATATCAAAATTCTTTATCCTTTTAAATATTTCATTTTGCCAAAAGCTTTGAAGCTCAACTTACACATTCAGGTGTTTCTAATGAGAATATTTAGAATTCAAATTCCTTCATCCCTACATAAATTTTTTTTTTTTTTTTAAGCGTCATTTTAGTTTTTAATATTTTGTTTTTGTGTTAAAAAGATTATTGCTAATAAGCGGTGAATAAAAAATCGGAGGTGGCCAAAAAAGAAAAAAAGAGCACTTATGCTAACTGGATGTCATGTGACATTTATTCATCAGGGTAAGTGTTTAATTTAGGAATTTAAACTTGGTTTAGTTGAGGAAAAATTATTAGGTACTCTCGGAGTATCATAAATGCGTACTTTCTCATCTCACATGATGGTGGGTCCTACTATGAATTTAATTAGTGGGACTCATGAGAGGAGAGAATACGTATTTATGATACTCCGGGAGTACACAATAATTTCCCTTAGTTGAGGCCTAACCAAATAAAAATTAATTTGATAAAATAAATGCATACCTTGATGAATTAGTAGTAACCAAATCAAGGTTCATTTCATATAAATAATCAAATATTATGGTTTAGACATAAAATTTAACAAAAAGAAATGAAAATTTGTTATTTTTCTTTTAAAGAAGTTCTACATTAACTTGAATACGATGATATGAAACATGCCAAGTCAATTAGCATACCAAAGGAAATCTTATTCATCCAAGAAAAGAGAAAACATATCATTAATTTTTTATTACTCTGTAGTTAGAGTTTGAGTGTGCATTGTGGAATGGGTTGAGTCCCACATTGGGTGTTTACTGGATGATTCTTGGGTTTTTAAGTGATTGTAAGGAGTTCTAATTGCAACTTGACTAGTCCTTTTGGGGATATAAGTGCAGATGTCGCTAACACTTTGTTCGGGTAATTACAAATGGTATCGGAGCAAACCTAATAACGCCAAGTAGCTCAAGGACACTCTACCACAATGTAGGCCCTGATGAGGATGTCGTGAATTTAAGTGGAGGAAATTATGAGCCCTGATAAAGACGTTAGGAATTTATGTTGGGGAAATTTTGATACCCCAAATAGGATTATTTAGGTGTGTATGTGGACATATGTTGAATTCCACATTGGGTGTTTACTAGCTGAATCTTAGGTTTGACAACTCATGACACTCTTCAACGTGCTCTAGCCCAAGAAAGTCTATGTGCTCAATCACAGTAACTTCAATACCTACAGTGTGTTCTTGTTCCAGGCCAATAGCTACTGGCTCTTGTGGCTTTGTTTGTACTTTAGTTTCCATTGATTCAAGACTTGATAGCTCTTTTTTTTCGGTTGAGGCTTTAGTATCCTCCAATTTTGAGAGTTCTTTCATGGCCTTATGAGATTCGGAAAACAACTTGACCTTCTTTGAAACTTCGTTCATCATTTACTGTAATTCTTTCAATATTTCTCGTAGATCATAGTCTCCCATCTTAACATTGATGTATTTGATACCACTTGTTAAGAACCCAATGCAAAGTGTATGGAAATGAATAAGAATTGCATGAGATTTGACTATATTCATAACAATCACTCTCCAATGAATTATTAAGTTCTGGACAATATATTTAGTTGTTTATATTAAAAATAAAAATATTGAGAACTTTAGTTCAACTTTGATACTTGATTATTTTAGTTCTCTAAAAGAGCGAAGACTACAATTTTAATCATTGAATATTTCAAAAGTCGATTGTAGATTATTTTACTTCTCTAAAAGAGTGTAGACTACAATTGTTATTGTAGCTGTCTTGTTTATCATTGTAATTTCTTGATATGGATGTTCAGAATAGTAAACTTTCAGATGGTTCTTACTGGGAATGGATGAGAATTAAATGAAAAGGCATGGGAATTGCATGAATTTTGACTAAATTTGAGGTAATCACCCTCCAAAGAGTTATTGAGAGAGAAAGACATCCCATGTTAAGCCATGGTAGGAATATGTAAAATTCTTCCTAATTATCGCTTTCTTTTCCCAAAATTCTTTTAATCTTTTATCGTTATATTTTTAATTGACTTCCTTTTGTTTACGAAAAAATATAATTCTTAATTCTTGTTCATGTTTGATTTCACTCAAAATAGTGTTATTAATTCAATATATTATTTACCCTTATTATAATTTAGTTTTCACAGTTTAGGTTTAGAACTATTGATATAGTTTTTAAAAGAAAACATATCAACAAGAATTACCTTTGAATTCTACAACTGAAACTTCAATTCCCAAAGCGCGTCCTATGAATCTCCAAGGAGGAGTTTTTGTAGACAATTTAGTTGTCTACATTAAAAATGAAATTATTGAGAACTTTAGTTCAGATTTGATACTTAATTATTTTAGTTCTCTAAAAGAGTGTAGATTACAATTTTAATCACTGAATATTTCAAAACTCGATTGTAGATTATTTTAGTTCTCTAAAGTAGTGTAGACTACAATTGCTATTGTTGTTGTCTTGTTTATCTTCATTTTTCTTTTTCTTTTTTCATATGGATGTTAAGAATATATTCCTTAACGGAGACTTTGTTGAAGAGGTTTATATTTGAGCTTCACTAGACTGTACACACCCAAGCAATAAAGTTTAGTGCCCCCAAAGCACAATTTACCTTTTTTTAGTTTTAGTTTTGCTATATAAAAAAATTTCCTACAAAAGTTTAAATAATGGTTAATTAAGAACTGACCCTAAATAAACAATAAATTAAAAAAGGGACAGTACTTACCCAAAGTGTGTTCTCTAATCTATATTAAAATGAATATTATATTACACTTATCAATTATCAAACTTCATAATGAATCATCAAAACATAAATTAGCAAACGTAAGTATTGTTTATTACTATTCTTAAAGCTGTCTTGTATTTACATATAAGCATAGTTTTCATATAGAGTGGATATTCTTCTGTTGGACTGTGCCTTGTCTTCGACTTAGCACTACATTAGAAAGTAAACTAAGTTATGTCAATTTTTGTAAAGGAACACAGCTAAGCTTAACATGAACAGAATGGTCGTATATAAGACAAAACACATACAGAGAGAAAGTGAGAGAGAGATTATATATTGTAATTTAATTGGGATTTCAAAGTGATGGTTGAGTGCTTTTCTTTAATTTGCACTTTTTAAGATTAATTTATTAATTAACATCAATTTCTATAATATCTTCTTTGCTTTGCTTTGTTTTCATGTGTTATTAAATGAGAGATTATTATTGGAATACGGTCGGTGCGTTGTCCAAAACCATAGGCTTCTAAAACTATGGGCGCAAAGCAAACCCCCTAAACCACGGAGATTGAAGAAATTGCTTTCGTCTCTCCTCAGTACATGTAGGAAGCCTCCTATAACTCCCAGGCTTAGCCTCCCGTTTTATTCTAAGGTTTTATTTTTTCCTAAATTTTATTTTTTTTGTAAATTGGTTTTTCATATATATATATATATATATTTTAATGCTTAGGGAAATTCAAAGTTGCCAACCAATAAAATTCATTTGGAAAGTTATGCCAAATACAATGGTTAAGAGAATTTATGTCATTTTTTCTCCCTCTTACTGGAAATAAATCTTATTCTCCCATTATTGTAATTATCAAATTATGAAAAATACAACTATTAATTTAATTTATAAAAAAAAAAAATTATATGTAGAATTTAGTATTAAATAATTGTCATGTGTCAATGTTTTAACAAGTCTAATGCACAAAAGTACTGAATCTAATTCTTGTCATGCAAACCCATAATAACACAACAAATAATTATAATAATTTATTTTTGTAGCAAATACTTGTTTCGTATGAACATGAAAGACATACACTGTGCACACAAAAGAAGAAGAAGAAGAAAACATTGCAAGTTGGAAATTGAATAGGATGTGAAAAAAAAAAAAAAGCAACTAAACTGGGCAATATAAGCACAAATGCACAATCTTGGTGCAAAGGTTAACGACTCAGCCCTACCTTGGTATAGCCCATTATTGTTGGGCTCACTGAGAAAAGCAGTAAAGCCATTTTAGTTATGCATTGAACTTATTACTCAAATGACCAATTAATCAACACAGGTCTTTAGGGCTATCATTGGGCCCAGCTAATTTGGGCATCCTTATTAGTTACTACTCGCCATTTTTTTGTTTCCTTATTCCTTATTCCATATTACTCCTCACCAATTAATCAACATCATCTTTGTCTTCACAACTTAATTTCTTCGGCTTTCCCAACATCATGCTCTCTATCATCAGGTGAAGATAATAATTAGTTTTTGATATAGGTAGAGTTTGAATCTCAAATATTTTATTTGACGACAAATAACTTTATTAGTTGAGTTAATTAGAATCCACAAATTATATGAAATTTTTTTATTATAACATAATTCTAGTTGGATTAGAATTTTAAATTTCCTAAAACTTAGGTAATAGATAATTAATGATTGTAAACCGTTGTCGCAAGAAGATGATAGGTATATAGAAAGAGGAAGGCGGCTCTCATGCAACAATTCTTTTCAATGTTTATGTTTAACGATTTGTTAGACAGGTATGTATGTCACAATATCATGGCCCATGAGTTCTTAGGATGCTCTAAAATATAGAGACTCAATTTTGTAACTCACTCATCGTTAAAGACTTTGTAATTCAGTGACATTGCCTCCTCTCTTTTACGAGGCAAAAAAAAAAAAAAAATTCTCCTTCCATTTTAGTTTTGCATTGAACTTAATTATTACTTGACCGCCAATGGCCAATTAATCAACATGGGTCTTCAGGACTGTCATTGGGCCCAACTTATTTTGGCATCCTTATTCCTTACCCTTACTTACCCCTCACCATTTTTTCTTTCGCCTTTTCTTTTAAAAAAAAAAAAAAAAATTCATCTTTTGTGGTGGCTTCATTCCAATGCCATGGAACATCATCATTATCTTCATCTATGTTTAGCAAGAAAATTAAGATTGTCCCACAAACCATCTTTTAAATTTAATGATATATACATCTTTAAATTTATAAAATTTAATTTAATCTATAAAATAGATGAAATAGACAGGACTTGAAATGGAGATGATCCTTTTCCTTCATGATCACCTCTACCCGGTACAGAACATTGTATTGCATGGCTTCCTCTTGAGTCTTGACTCAGCCTTTCTTAAACTAATTACCGTTGGTAGTGTTGTAGGAAACCTAAGAATGGTAGATTGTTGAGGGGCATTTCTCTAAACTTTAAGAATCAGACTCTAGGTTTATTGTTTCTTTACAAACCTCCTCTTGTCACTCACTAAGTCACTATCTTGTTGCTTTGGCTACTCTTGTTTTGGATTGCAGAGAATTAAATGTGCAGGCCATGGAGGGTGGTTTCATGTCATGCATGCATACCGTGAAACATACTTTTAGGCAGACATTTTGGCAAAGAAGGGCAGAACCCAATATGAACAACTTGTAGAATATCAACAATATCCTTCTTTTTTTTTTTTTTTACGTTTTGTTGGACTTGAGGGATTTGGGTACAAACTAATTTTATTCAGTATGGTCCTACTCCTATGCTATAAATTTTGAGTGGCCAAATAAAAACAACAAAAAGGAAAGGCCAATTTAATGGCACATGCAATGAAGAATATAAAAACCATATGTACATTTTAATTAGTCAAAATAATTAATTATATCTGAATTTGCTAAAAGTAATATTTTCATATTTATAGTTATATCAATATTAACCATTTAGGTTATGTTTAGTAACAGTTTTTGTTTTCTATTTTCAAAAACTTGTTTTTGGGAATATAAAGAAATTTTTTTTTTTTTTTTTGAAATCAAAAACATGTTTGGTTAGTTGAAATTAAAAAGATAGTTTTTTGAAGAAAAAATAAGAAAATACTAAAATATGTTGTTACTAGGATTTGAACTCTAATGCTAACTAATTAAATGAGATAGATTCATTAAATTAAATGTGTGTTTTCATTGACTTTTGAAAATTAGAAACTGAAAACAACATTTTGCATGTTTTCAGTTTCCTTCACAAATTGAGTTTTGGGAACAGTTTTTATTTTCAATTCATTTTGGGTTCCCAAACAAGATTTTTAGTCTCAAAAACAGAAAATTATTTTTGGAAACAGAAAATAAAGAGAATAACAGTTACCAAACATATCTGTAGCTTCCTTAGCTCCCTTCAATAGGATAAATGAATTTATTTTCCAGTATTAATTATTTATATATAATGAAAATTTAAGGTCATTTTTCTAAAATTTATGTAAGGAATAATTGATTTGAAATAGAGAAATACTACATTCACAATATTTACATAAATTTTTTTACAACAAACTACGTTTCTGGTCCCTATCCTATATATTATATTTCAATTTGATTCATATCCTTTCAATTGTGTTAATTTGATCCCTAACCTTTCAGTACTGTGATAATTTAGTCACTGCCGTTATTTTTTAGATGAAAATTAATGACGTGTCTAATGACTAAAATAAAAAATTAGCTTCCTAATGTGAGAATAAATTAAAATTTTATTTTGGTCGTTTGCCATGTCAGCAATTTTCATCCAAGATATCACAGTAGGGGGTCAAATTGACACATTTGAAACGTTAGGGACCAAATTGAAATATAGTGTAAAGGATAAGGGCCAAATTTGTAATTTACCCAAAATCTTAAGTGGCAAGTTGTTATAGATTGTTATTAGTGGACAAAAAAGTAACTTTAGTGGTAGATTCAAATGGGTGTGATTCCATGTGATACACCTAATATGCACAACCAGCTCTTGCCTTAGCCAAATTAGGCAACTACCTCCAAAATTCCAAATTGTGGAAGACCCCTAATTTTATCAAATTAGGTAAGTTCTTTGATTCCCAAACAAATTTAAAAAAAAAATTATGTAAAATGAATAAATTAAATTCTAAATTGTAGCCAAAGAATTGGGGGAGACGTCTAAGAGAAGAAAAATCTGGAAAGGAGGCTAATAAAATTTTTTTGGTCTAAAAGGAGGTTAATAAATGTTGATGGCTATTTTGGAAGCCCAAGTGGAAGGGAGAATCCCAACAGCACGGACAAAAAGGAGTTGGCAAACGGATAGAAAACCCATTAAGCCCAAGTGGCAGGAATAATGGATCATAGGCCCATGCGATAAACAAATGAGTTTTGAAGGGGTAAATGGGCTTAAAGGAGCCCGGAAAGAGAGAAAAAGCAAACCATGGGCAGTATATGATGTGGAAAAGTGAGAATGGGCCGCGGCAGACCCAAAATAATGAAAGCAAAGAAAGTAAGGGGTTGATGGCAAGCCCATGAACCCCAAGGATGAGGAATAACGTAATTGGGTCGGGGAAGCCCAAAGAATTCAATAAAAGCCCATGGTAATGCGAAGTTAGGAAAATGGCCAAGGAAGCCCAAGGAAAGCAAACGGGCCTAAGATGCCCAAGAGAAAACAAATGGGACACAGGAGCCCGTTAGTAATGTAACACAAGAACCAATGGTCCTGCTAGGCCATTAGGGGAAGAATAAACGGCAGGCCCAGAGGGGCCCAGCCAGATTGAAACAAAACAACTTTGCAGTAGGAATGATAGAGTGGTATGACAGGAGATAGTAGCAAGAAAAAGCAAAGCCCACCAACAAGCAAGGCCCAGCCCCGAATAGGGCAAGCCATAAAAAAGGAAAACCAGAAAATGGTCAAGAATGGATGGCAGACTGTGCAAACCAACCACGGCAGATGCATGAGCAATAGGCAGATTTTGGACATATATGGAAGAGAGGCACATGCAAGGCTTAGACCTCACCAGCCTGTACCCAGCCAATACAGGACAGGGTGAGGTCATGGGTCAGAGGTAAGAGGGCATGGTCTGGCGATGGGGAGAGGGGAAAACCTATTTTAAGGTTCCTGCTAGGGCTCTTTTGGGGGAAGTGTCCTACTGGGATGACATACCACTTAAAGGGGCAAAACTGAGCTAAAACCACTAGGTGCATGCCATGAAGGATAGAGAGAGAAAAGGCACCCACACTGTAGTAGGAAAGGGTGCTACGGTAAACAAACAAACAAAATAGCTTTCTTTTGTCTAGCGATGGGGAGTGGCATACAATTGGACCAGTGGTAGTCGGCAGGTACACAGACCAGACAAAGGTGGTTAAGGGCTAAAATAGTAAAATCTGGTCACAGCAAGCACTATAAAGAGGCCCTTGTCGTGTACAGGAACAACAACAAGAGTAAGCACCACGGTACTGAAAACTTGAAAGTCAGGAAATAGAAATAAGGATTAAGAAAGAAAAAAAATAAGAAAAAAGGGAATATTAGAAAAAGGAAAGAAAAAGATAGAGGGTTAGAACGGCAGGCATGCACCAATATGTTAATTCCCTCTCTCCCTCTTAAAATCTTGCTCTTTGCCGGAAAAGAAAGGTGCTCCTGTGTACCAACCATTCAGGTCCACTTCCTTCAAAGTGATTAATTTTCACGGCAGGATCTCCTTGAGAGATTATTCACTTTGAGAAGAGGTGTTCTTCCCTCTCTGGTTTTGGTCTTGCGGATCAGACTTGATCTAATTTATTTACTCTCTCAATCAACTCACATAATACCCACTTGTTCCCCTTTACCTTTCTTATAAAAATAATTGTTGTTAAAACTGTAATTATCTTTTTTTTTTTTTAAGTAAGGTTTATCTGTTCACCTTAATAAAGATCTCAAAGTATTTGATTTTATTATTATTATCGAATCTGCCTACCACAACTCATTTGAAACATTTTTGCCTGCCGTAAGCGTGCTCCTGGTAGACAAGGCATAGTTTGTGCACAAGTCGGATTAAGTTGAATTGTAATTGGACCAGTCTCAACTCCCTTACTCAGAACACTCGAGCCCAATACCGCAGGAGGCAGCCCAGCTCACTTTAACCACAAAAAGGCCCACTACAATAAACTAAACTCGAAATATAGCCAAAAAATAAGGAAACAATTATGCCAGAAATATAGCAAAAAAACATGTCTAAGATAAAATTAAAAATTAATAAATAAATAAATAAAAGTCAGGAAAGGAGTTTGTGACCTAGGAGCTGAAATCTCTCTCTCGACAAAACATAAAAATCTCAACAACAAAAAAAAAAAAAAAAAAAAAAGCTCAATTTTTTTCCCCTTTCAATCTTCGCTTAGGCCCAAAATGCATAGAGCCACCCCTGCTAATATGCATCTTAATCAAGCCATCAATCAATAGAAATGAAAGATAATCACATATAATACCCTCACATATATTTGTGATCTTGACATGATAATTCTAGGAAGAAGAATACTACGCATACTCTCAAATATATTTGTAATCTGGACATGATTATAGGAAGAAGAATACTACACCATAATTCATATAAGCATGATTCATTTCTTTATAACCACCTACATCCTAACGTTCTGGCACAAGTTAAAGGCTCATAATCTTCTCAAAATCTTAGTAGAGTGTAAGGTCCCCAATTCCCCATCACTTTCAACAATACCTTGTGGGTAACATAGATTAAAATTATAGAATACATGTTGTATATATATGTATATACATGGATAGGTTGTAATAATAATGTTTGAGTTTGAAGAATATTGTTTCATAAAGTGAAAATTCAAGTTCTGGAATTTTCTAAGTGAAAATTCGAAATTCATTTTCGATCGAGCTTTGGCTTGATTGATTGAAATGGTAAGAAAGTAATCTTGGAGCCTTTGGATGAATCGATTGCTATCCGATTCTTGTTTGATCGATCGAAAGTCGTAAAACAGAATTTTCTGCAAAATTAATTTTCTGGTAATTGTTCTGAATGTTTGAAGAGGTATTAAGATTTGTGAACGGTTTTATGAAACATTTTGACTCTCTATACGTGCCTTTTGATGATATATAACCCTATGAGTATAAATAGAGGCTTATGTTCACTTGAAAATGTAAGCTAGAGAGAAACACAAGAAATCCTGTGGTCATTCTCCAGAATTGCTATTTGTAGAACCCAACATCTTGGTTGTATCCTGGGGACAAATTTGCAATAACCCTTTAGCAACAATAATGTTTGGGCAAATATTGTCTAAGGATAACAATTTTGTGCCTCCAAGTTATCTATATTCTGTTTGTCTTTTATGTTAATTTTGTTCTTCCATTATTACTTTGTGTATTATTCCCAACAATATATACAATAAATGATTTATATTGTTGCTACTTCTAAGAAAATATTATACAAAACCATAGCACAGTATTAATCTAAACAGAAGCTTGTCAAGCTAACCTTAGCACAACAAATGGTTTTCTTCACCTAGGTCTTTGATTGTTAGGCTGTCTCATCTTTCCATTTTACCTCCTTCAAGGCTTCAACGAACCTTACAAGCCAGTGAGGTTTTCCTGTTTTAAACACAATATATCCCATAGCCATTCCAATGACCAATCCACATCCGTAGCCCATTAACACACTTCCAACCAAATCCACTTGCAAACATTGAATCATTGTCTTTTTCGAATATTGATGGTGGCGGTGGTGGTGATTGTGTCTCATCAGTACTACATTTCATTGACAAATGAAATCCACACAATCCCAAATTCCCACCATACGAGACATTTTGAAATGTATTAAATTGTTTTCCTTGAGATATAGGTCCTGTAAGCAAGTTTTGTGAAAGATTTAACACGGCCAAAAATGTCAAACTTGTCAATTGCATAGGAATTTCTCTAGCAAGCATATTTGAAGAAAGGTCTAAGGATTCAGGCACTGACAAATTTGCCAACAATGATGGAATATGTCCATTTAGTCTATTATGGGAAAAGTTGAGCACTCGAAGAAACTTCAACGTTCCAAGTACTTTTGGAATTTTTCCATAAAACATGTTCCTCGATAGATCAATGATAGAGAAGATGGTTAAGATTTTCTTTAGCGGTAGTATATTCCCCTTCATTGCTATTATGACCGAGTCTTGGTACTAAAGAAACAAATAATTTTCCATGACATTCTCCCTAGGCAAGCCATGGTAAAAGTCTTCCCCAATATATTTTGGATCATCTTCATTTTCATTGGTTGTTAGAGCTTTCAAGTCTTCGAAAAAATGGGAAGGTAAAGGACCAATAAACTCATTGTGAGACAGGTCAAGAATTCGTAGTTTAGAGAAAAACATCCCACTAGTCTCATAATTTTCAATGGGACCATGAAATTTGTTGGATCTCAAGACAAGAACTTGTAACTTCAGAATAGCTACCAACCAATAAGGGAATGAATCATTTATCTTGTTATTCCCAAGGTCTAGAACTTCCAAATCAATACAATTGACTAAAGATTTTGGTAATACGCCTTCTAAAAGATTGCCATTAAAGGCAAGAGTTCTCAGCCTATTACCTTTTGCAAAATTTTCAGGTATGATGCCGTAGAAGTTATTCATCCGCAAATTCATCACTGAGAGAGAATTACTGAAGTTTCCCAAACATGATGGAATTGTACCACTCAAATTATTATTAGAGATGTCCAAGATTGTAAGGAAAGTTTATTGCAAATCATAGATGGGATCTCCCCACGTAATCTATTGTTCGATATGAAAAAGTTGTGCATAAAAGATGGTAGAACAGGAACCTTGCCATGTAGTAGATTGGCATGAAGGTCAAGAGTTTCAAGCTTTTCTAGCTTTCTGAATGTTAACGTATATTATGTTATGGGCTTTAGGCCCAACTAGGTTACTTGTATAGTACACTTGTACTTGTACTACACTTTACTTGTACCGCACACATAGGTCTCCTATATTAAGACACTGATGTATATTCTTTGATTTATGAAATACAATACATTCATTCAGTATTTCTAACATGGTATCAGAGCCACTGCTCTGACCTTTTCTTAGCAGTCTTGTCTTCATTGTGTGACTTCCTTTCTTTTACTAACGCTTCCGCCATCACAACTGCCGCCGCAGCCTATCGCCGTTGAACCTCCGACGTCATCCAGCCGTCGTCCTTGGGTTCCGGACCTGCAGCCGCCGTCATTCTGGAATTTCACACTACACAGACCACTGCTTTTCGCATTACCGCTGCGAATATTGCTCCGATTTCATTTTTGAAGGTACCATTGAGATCGTCCTGCGCCGATCTACACATCCGTGGAAGCCTCGTCGCCATCGGAGACCTCACGCGCCCTCACGCGTCGCTCAAAGTTGCTGCTTCGACGATCACGCGCCACACCCGCCGCCACGCGCCGAAATTTCAAGCCACGCGCTGCCCACGCGCCGTCACGCGCCGTCCACTTGCTGCCACGCTCCTGCACGCGCTATCACGCGCCCTCACGCGCCCTCACTGGTCTGCTGACGTCATCTCACCTGCCACGTCAGCCCTAGCTGCGTCAGCATCCACTATTCTGCTGACGTCATCGCCACGTCATCCCGTGACGTCATCTTCTGGCCGTTGACCGAGCGTTGACCTTTGATCGAGCGTTGACCGTTGACCACCGTTGACTGTTGACTTTGACCGTTGACTTTTTCGGGGTTGACTTTTTCTGTCCAGGTGCTCCTTACCCAGTTTTTCGCATAGATTTCGTTTTTGCAGTCTATTTTTGCATATTTTGCTTCAAAATGAAGAATAAGGACAAGTCTTCTTCCTTTTGCAACAATCGTCGCCGACAATTCAACAAACGTTTTTGCAATTTTTGCAAACGTTTTGGCCATAATATTGAGACTTGCTATCAACGCAACAAATCAGTTGTTTCCATTTCTGCTGCTACTGTTGCTAACACTGAGAGTGTCCAACCTATGGCTCCCGTCTCTGCACAGTCTCAGTCTTCTGGATCCACTTTCATCATTTCCAGAGATGACCTTATAAATATCATCGCCAATGTCATTCGTATGGTTGGTAATGCATCTTATTCCTCTTCTCTCTCAGTTTTATCTGGTATGTCTCCTACCTCTTGGCTTATGGATTCTGCTTGTTGCAATCACATGACACCTCACTCGTCCTTATTTTCTGAACTTAAACCTGCACCACACCCTCTTAATATTCGCACAGCAAATGGTTCCACAATGTCTGGTCATAATATAGGTTCCGTTGCGACCCCCACTCTCTCGGTTCCTGGAGTCTTTAATGTTCCTGACCTTTCTTATAATTTGTTTTCTGTTGGACAATTAGCTGAGTTGGGTTATCGCATTATCTTTGATTATTCTGGGTGTATTGTGCAGGATCCGAGGACGGGACAGGAGCTTGGGACTGGTCCCAGAGTTGGGCGTATGTTTCCCGTGGACAACCTTCGTCTTCCACTTGTTGCTCCTGTTTCTGTTGCTGCAGCTGCTACAGCTTCTTCAATTCCTTCCCTTGCACTTTGGCATGCTCGACTTGGTCATGCATCTTCCTCTCGGGTACAACAATTAGCTTCTAGAGGTTTGTTAGGTTCAATGTCTACAAAAAATTTTGATTGTGTTTCGTGCCAATTAGGAAAACAACCAGCTTTGCCTTTCAATACTAGTGAATCAATATCCACTGATATCTTTGACCTTATTCATTCTGATGTTTGGGGCCCTTCCTCTGTCTCTAGTATTGGTGGGTCTCGATATTTTGTTGTCTTTGTTGATGATTACTCTCGCTATAGCTGGATTTTTAATATGAAACATCGTTCTGAATTATTGCAAGTATATTCTAATTTTGCAAAAATGGTTGAAACTCAGTTTTCCAAACGCATCAAAATTTTTCGATCTGATAATGCTCTTGAATATACTCAATATGCTTTCCAAGCTGTTTTGCATTCCTATGGCACTGTTCATCAACTAACTTGTCCAGGTACCTCTCAGCAAAATGGTAGAGCCGAACGGAAACTTCGTCATATTCTTGACACTGTTCGTGCTCTCCTTCTCTCTGCCAAAGTTCCTGCTCCTTTTTGGGGCGAAGCTGCTCTTCATGCTGTTCATGCTATTAATCGCATTCCGAGCCCGGTTATCCAAAATCAAACTCCATATGAACGCCTTTTTGGGTCATCTCCAGACTATCACCACCTTCGCTCCTTTGGTTCTGCTTGTTTCGTTCTTCTTCAGCCACATGAGCATAACAAACTTGAGCCTCGGTCAAGGCTTTGTTGTTTTCTTGGCTATGGCGAAACTCAAAAGGGGTATCGGTGTTATGACCCTGTCTCTCATCGCCTTCGTGTTTCCCGCAATGTTGTCTTTTGGGAACATCGCCTCTTTGTCGAGCTCTCTCACTTTCGTGCCTCCCTATCTTCCTCCTCTGTTTTAGATCTTTTTCCAGATGAGGCACATATTCCTTCTGTAGCTGCTCCTGATCCTCCTGTAGTTGCTCCTGATTCTCTTGTAGACTTCTCTGTCCAACCACCAGATATCACTGATCCCTTTCCTAGTTCACCCTTTAATGAACAGGTGGAAGATGAACAGGTTGAAGACGAGCTACCCAACCCCAACCCTGAGCTTGGGTCCCCTGCTCCTGCTCCGCCTGAAGATCTTGCACAAGACATTCCACCTCGTCACTCAACTCGAGTAAGATCTATTCCTGCACATTTACTTGACTATCATTGTTACACTGCTCTTGCTACACTACATGAGCCTCACACCTATCGTGAGGCTTCCACTGACCCTTTATGGCAGATTGCAATGAAAGAGGAACTTGATGCATTATCTAAAAATCATACTTGGGATTTGGTGACACTCCCTCCTGGGAAATCTGTGGTTGGTTGTAAGTGGATCTACAAGATTAAGACTCGCTCTGATGGGTCCATTGAGCGCTACAAAGCTCGTCTTGTTGCAAAAGGTTTTACACAGGAGTATGGGATTGATTATGAAGAGACCTTTGCTCCGGTTGCTCGTATCTCATCTGTCCGTGCCCTCTTAGCTGTTGCTGCTGCCCGTAAATGGGATCTTTTTCAGATGGATGTCAAAAATGCATTCCTTAATGGGGATTTAAATGAAGAAGTTTATATGCAACCTCCTCCTGGTCTCTCTGTTGACTCAAACAAGGTTTGTTACCTTCGACGTGCACTTTATGGCCTTAAACAAGCTCCAAGAGCTTGGTTTGCCAAATTCAGCTCTACCATCTCTCATTTGGGTTACATGGCCAGTCATTATGATTCTGCCTTATTTCTTCGTCGCACTGACAAAGTCACTATTTTACTTCTCCTGTATGTGGATGATATGATCATAACTGGTGATGATCTCAGTGGCATTCAAGAACTCAAGGGTTTTCTCAGTCAGCAATTTGAGATGAAAGATCTTGGACATCTCAGCTACTTCTTGGGTCTTGAAATCACTCATTCTACAGATGGACTTTATCTTACTCAAACTAAGTATGCTTCTGAACTCTTGTCTCGAGCTGGACTCACTGATAGCAAGACTGTTGACACTCCAGTTGAGCTTAATGCGCATCTGACTCCCTCAGGGGGGAAACCATTGTCTAATCCCTCTCTTTACAGACGATTGGTTGGCAGCCTAGTTTATCTCACAGTTACTCGTCCAGACATCTCCTATGCTGTTCATCAGGTGAGCCAGTATCTGTCTGCTCCACGATCAACTCACTATGCTGCTGTTCTGCGCATTCTTCGATACCTGAAGGGCACCCTCTTCCATGGCCTTTTCTACTCAGCTCAGTCTCCTCTTGTACTCCGTGCATTCTCTGATGCTGATTGGGCAGGAGATCCCACTGATCGCAGGTCCACTACAGGTTATTGCTTTCTCCTTGGTTCTTCTTTGATTTCTTGGCGAAGTAAGAAACAAACCTTTGTGGCCCGCTCTAGTACTGAAGCAGAATATCGTGCCCTTGCTGATACCACATCTGAGCTCCTTTGGCTACGATGGCTTCTTAAGGATTTAGGTGTGTCCACATCCTCTGCTACTCCCCTTTATTGTGACAACCAGAGTGCCATTCATATTGCTCACAATGATGTCTTCCATGAACGGACTAAACACATCGAGATTGATTGTCATTTTATCCGTTATCATCTTGTCCATGGTGCTCTCAAGCTTTTCTCCGTCTCCTCCAAAGATCAACTTGCAGATATCTTCACCAAGTCACTTCCTAAGGGACGCACTCGTGATTTGGTTGACAACCTCAAGCTGGTCTCACATCCACCTTGAGTTTGAGGGGGGCTGTTAACGTATATTATGTTATGGGCTTTAGGCCCAACTAGGTTACTTGTATAGTACACTTGTACTTGTACTACACTTTACTTGTACCGCACACATAGGTCTCCTATATTAAGACACTGATGTATATTCTTTGATTTATGAAATACAATACATTCATTCAGTATTTCTAACACTGAACATATCAATGTCCACAATGCCAGTCAAGTCATTTGATGAAATATCAAGATATGAAAGATTAGCAAGATTAGAGAGAGACTTTGGAATAGAGCCATAAAGCTTGTTATTACTTAATGCTAGAACCTCCAATGAATTGCTAAACTGAAATTCACCAAAACTACTGAGCTGGTTGTATGACAAGAAAACTGAGGTGAGTTTTTTAAGGTTGGTCAAAAAACTCGGAATCTTACCTCGAATGTTGTTTTCTTTGAGGCCAAGAAAATTGAGATCCTTCAAGTATGAAAGTGATGATGGGATTTGGCCCTTGAAGTTGTTATTTCCAAATAAAATCTCTGTAACTCTCGTGAGATTGCCAAGTCACATGGGTATTGCTCCTATAAAATTGCAATTTTATGAGTTCAAAAGATTTCTAAGCAATATACATTAATAAACTTCTGATAGAATCTTACCACTAAGATTATTGGATCGTATATCCAATGAGGAGAGTGCCTTGAGATTTGAAAGCGATAATGGAATCTCACCAGCAAAATTGTTTGCTGATAAATTCAAAAGGGTGAATTGTGTAAGGTTACCAAGCCATGTAGGAATCGGCCCGTAAAAATTGCATCCACTTATAATCAAATGCCTAAAGAATTTTAGCTCGCCAATTGATTTTGGTAATTCTCCTGAGTCATGAATCGTGTAAGAGACATCCAAAAACCTTAGGGCCTTGCTTGAAATTACCATAGGAAAAAACCATGAGAGTTGAGGATTATCCGCTAATCTAAGCTCACGTAGGTTTGGTAGGCGAAAAATGTGATCAAGCAGCCTCCCACGCAATAAACAATTGTTGAGAGAAAGGGATGTCAAAGAAGAAGACAAATTCATGAAAGAACTCAATGAAACAGAGGACATGTCAACATGATCAAGATGAAGTTCCCTTAGCTTGGTCAAATTTTGAACAAGTCTCTTGACAACTGATGTTTCGAGGCTAACATTTCCATAGCCAGAGAGGTCCAATGAGGCCAATTTGGAGAGGTGGGATAACTCATATGGGACTTGGCCAGAAAACATAGAGTAAGAAAGGTTAAGATATCTCAACCTAGAAAGTTGGCCAAACGCAAATGAAATTGGTGAATGATTGAAGTAGTTGTAAGCGAGGTTGAGATGTTGCAAGTGAGGAAGATGAAATAGAAAACTATTAGAGGGAATGGTACCATTAAGCCAGCTACAACTGAGTTCATGGTCAATCACATCCCCACTTGTGTTGTCACACATAACCCCATCCCATAAGCAACAATCAATGTCCTGTTTCCAAGACTCCATTTTTGGATAAGAATGATGACCAGCTGCCTCACAAAAGGAAGAAACTTCTTTCGAAAAAGAAAACAATTGCTTAAATTGAAGCAATGCAGAACTTTGGTGTTGGGAGCACACTAGTGCTGAAGAAGATGATGACGATGATGGTGATGAAAAAGATTGTTGGGAAAACAAGAGCAGCAAGAGATAGAAGAGTTTAGAGAGCCTTATCATTCCTAATGAAATCATCAGTACATATAATGAATGTTGTAAATGGAGAACTGGAAGGTGAGTAATGTATAGGAACAAGTTTTGGATTGATGATAAAGATAAACTACCTCATTTCTTGTGTACAGAGCCAGAGGATAGTTCACGTCTCTATGATAGTTCACGTGATTGGTGATATTTGGACTTCCAAAACGATTGTGTTGGGCGGATTTGAAGAAAATAAAGCAAATATTTTTCCTTATATGATGTAGCTGTTTAGGTCATGGAGGAAATCATATCATATAATATATATATATATATATATATATATAAAATAAAAGTTAGGCTTAAAAGCCATAGTTGTGCCAAGTGGTGACACCAAATTACATAAATTTTTTTAGATTTTTAGATTTAAAAAAAATATATAATTTTTTTTTCTATAATTTCTAAGTTGATAAAAATCATATAATATTATATTATATAGTAAAAGTTGAGCTTAAAAGCCGTAGTTGCGCCAAGTAATGGCACCAAATTACAGAAATTTTTTTAGATTTTTTGATCTAAAAAATATATATATAATTTTTCTTCTATAATTTCTAAGTTAATAAAAATCTTAATTTAATTACAATCCAAATTCTAAATATCAAAATTTTCCTCTCTTTTCACGTGTATATATATATAGTTCATAATTTATGGGATAGCTTTGTAACTATCCTAAAGGATCTAAACTACATTAAAAGAAACCCCTAAAAAAACTACATTTAAAAAAAATTAAAATTAAATGTACAATATAAGAGGGAAGGCATAAGTTTGAGTTTAAATTCAATTCTATCAACTAAAAAATTGTAGTAATTTTTTTAGATAGAAACATCACAACCTAATTTTTCCCTCTTTTCACCTGTATATATATAGTTCATTTTTTATGGGATAGCTTTGTAACTATCCTAAAGGACCTAAACTACATTAAAAGAAACCCCTAAAAAAAACTAGATTAAAAAAATTTTAAAAATTAAACGCACAATATAAAAGGAAGGCATAAGTTTGAGTTTAAGTTAAATTCTATCAACTAAAAAATTGCAGTAATTTTTTTAGATAGAAACAACACAACCTAATTATTCTTATCAACTTTCTCAAAAAAAAAAAAAAAGTTATTCTTATCAACTTTTTCTTTATTTTTTTTATTAATTTTTTAGATAAATACAAAAGCTTAATTGTGGATATGAAATTTTTTTTAGAGATAATGAAGTTACACTACTACCACAAATATATAAAACTACTCCCACAAATATAATTTTATCAGGAAAAAAAAAATGTAATTACATAAATAGTGTTTTATATGTAATAGGCTTTTCTTTATTCTTATCTTCTTCTTCTATAATATATCCTCTTCTTCTATAATATATCTTCTTCTTCATGGAATAAAACTCACACCAAATTGTGAATCCCCGAATCCCAAAGGAAACGTTTCTTCCTCTAGCTACATAGGTATGTATTTCTTTTCTTTTATTTTCCATTTTTTTCACAAAGCTGCATTCTAATTCATGAGTAAGGAGCAATAAATTCAATGATAATAATAAATAAAGCCTTTAGGTAAATCTATAAATGTTATTTTCTACGAGTGTATGTCTTTGGTACGTGTATACATATATATTGCGTTTTATATTGTTTATAGAAGCCTAGAACTAACATTTATGAATTTGGAAGGACAAACTTTTAAACTCTTTTGAGAAAGGTAGATTCATATGGTGGTTTGCTTTCTAAATCATGAGTTATTCTCTTTTGATAAATAATTCTTATATATATATATATATATATATATATAGAGAGAGAGAGAGAGAGAGAGAGAGAAATACACACATGTTGTGGTGGTTACCTAATGATGTACAATATATTTTATTCAAGCACACTACATATATCATGTATTTGGATAATTAATTTAGAGTTTCAAGTTTCTCATAAATAAATCCTTTTTTTTTTCCATTCAATTCTAATTAAAATAATTTTTCATGCATTTTTTATCATCTATATTTAACATCAAAATATATATTTTAATTTATATATGATTTTTTTATCAAGGCATTTAATTCACATATGATTTTTTTACTAAGCCATGTATTGCACATGCATAATACTAGTGGTCACGTAATTATAAAGACTTGAATGTAAAAGTCACTGTATAACCCTTTTTTAAAAATTAAAAAAAAAAAATTAGAATCCAGTTGATAATTTTATTTCTAGTCAGGTGGCAACCAGGCCAGATATGAATCATATGACAACCATCGAATCCCTTTCCATTTTGTAAGGGCATCGGCTAAACTATTTAGTGTGCGTTTGGGAAGTGCGTTTTGCACTTCCTAGACGCACGTTTGCATTTTTGTGGCTTTTTTTTTTTTTTCAAAGCCGGAACTTTTGACTTTTCTCCCGTGAACAGTGTATCCGTGCATTGTTCACAAGACCTACAAACATCACTTTTCAGCAATTTTTTCATTAAAAATGTGTCCCACGGTATTATTCACACATTTAAAAATTATTTTGCTACAGTGTTTTTCAGTTTTAGTTTTCAGCTTTCAGCTATATCCAAACGGACCCTAAGTTTTATTTCCTTGTCTTCTGGTAACCTGCTTTAGGACTTTTCCTTTTCCTTTTCCTTTTTGAATTATTTTTTATTTTAGGAGCTCTCGGACAATTTGGTTGAATGGTTGGTGGTTTTTTTTTCTTCGAAAAAATGGCAGGGAGATTGAAGAAATTGCTTTCGACTCTCCTCACTAACTCCCAGCCTTAGCCTCCGTTTTATTCTAAGGTTTTATTTTTTCCTAAATTTTATTTTTTTGTAAATTGTTTTTTCATATATATATTTATATGCTTAGGGCAATTCAAAGTTGCTAAACAATAAAATTTATTTGGAAAGTTATGCCAAATGCAATGGTTAAGAGAAGTTTATGTCATTTTCTCTCCCTTACTAGAAGAAAATCTTATTCTCTCATTATTGGAATTACCAAATTATGAAAAATATAATTATCAATTTAATTTATAAAAAATAAAGATAAAAACAAAAATAAAAAAACTTATATGCAGACTTAGAATCGGCTTATGTCTAGTGTTCTTGTGCATTGAATTCACGTGACAGATATTTACCACTTGTTCATGTTTCAACGAGTCTAATATACAGGAGCACTGGACCCAATCCTTGTCATGTAAACCCATCGTAACAAAAAAAGAAAATAATAATAATTTATTTTTGTAGCAAATACTTGTTTCGTATGAACATGAAAGGCATACCCTGTGCGCCCGCAGACACAAAAGAAGAAGAAGACATGGCAAGATGGAAATTGGAACAGGATGTGGAAAAAAAAATGCAACTAAACTGGGCAATATAAGCATAAATGCACAATCTTGGTGCAAAGGTTAATGACGCAGCCCTACCTTGGTATATCCCATTATTGACTTTGTTGGGCTCACTGAGAAAAAGCAGTAAAGCCATTGAGTTATGCATTGAACTTATTACTCAAATGACCAATTAATCAAGACAAGTCTTCAGGACCGTTATGCAACACTTCTTTTCAATGTTTATGTTCAACGATTTGTTAGACAGGTATGTATGTCACAATATCATGGCCCATGAGTTCTTAGGATGCTCTAAAATATAGGGACTCAGTTTTGTAACTCACTCATTATTAAAGGCTTTGTAATTCAATAACATTGTCTCCTCTTTTTTACAAGGAAAAAAAAAAAAAAAAAAACTCCTATTTTTGTAACTGTCAAATTATTTATTAAAAAAAAAAAAAAAAAAAAACACTAGGCTTCGCTTGGGAGGAATGAATGAAATGGAAAATAATGAAAATAATTATTTTAGAATATTATTCCCTTCCCTTGTCTGGGAGTTTTAATGGAGGGAATGGAAAGTCCATTATCTTGTTTGAGAGTTTAAGTAGAAGGAATGGAATGGGTAGGAGGAAAAACTCATTCCTCTCTATTCCCTTAAAACTTCAAATTTTCATTCCCTCGAAATTGGGAGAAATTGGAGAGAATGGAATTAGATTTAATATTTTTTTACTAAAACTCCCAAAATACCCTTGTATATTCAACTCTTTGTTTTAAAATAAGGGTCTAATAGTAATATTGTCATGAAATGATTCCGTTCCATTCTTTTCATGTTGCTCCCAAATAAGATTACTTACATTCCATTCATTTTCATTCCTTTCCATTCCTTTATTTTAAAACATCCAATCAAGGTTACTTAATTCCATTCCATTCATTCTCATCAATTCCTTTCCCTTACTTAAGTTTATTAATAATAGTAACATAATAAAAATAATAAAGAAATAATTTATTTTTGAAGCAAATACGTATTTTGTATGAACATGAAAGACATGGCCTAGATTGCAAGTTGGAAGAGGATGTTAGAATAAAGATTGCACCGTTCATGCCGATTGGGTTGGGACAAGCTGGGTCAACGTAATCACAATCTTGGTCCAAAGGTTAAGGCCTCAGCCCCACCTTTGTATGTAGCTTATTATTTTTCTGTTTTGAATAAATCCAATGTTTGGGTCCAGTCAGAATAATCAGTAAAGCCTTTTTTTTTTTTTTTTTTTTGTGAAATGCCATTTTAGTTTTGCATTGAACTTACCAATTAATCAACATGGGTCTTCAGGATTGTCATTGGGCCTAAATTATTTGGGCATCCTTATTCCTTATCCTTTCCCCCTCATCTTTGTCTTCACTTGTGTTTACCTAGGAAATTAAGATCGTCTCATAAATCATCACCGTATGTGCAGTTTTAAATTTGTAAAATTTAATCTAAACTATAAAATAGATGAAATAGACACGACTTGAAATGGAAATGATCTTTTTCCTTCATGATCACCTCCCCCCAGTACAGAACACTGTATCGCCATGGCTTCTTATTGACTCGGCCTTTCTTAAACTAATTACCAATAGTAGTGTACTAGAAAATCTAAGAATGGTAGATAATTGAGGGGCATTTCTCTCAACTTAAGAATCAGACTCTAGGTTTATTGTTTCTTTACAAACCTTCTCTTGTCACTCACTATCTGGTTGCTTTGGCTACTCTTGTTTTGGATTGCAGAGAATTAATGTGCAGGCCATGGAGGGTGGTTTCATCTCATGCATGCATACTGTGAAACAAATTCTTAGGCAGACATTTTGGCACAGAAGGGCAGAACCCAATATGAACAACTTGTAGAATATCAACGATATCCTTCTTTTTTTCATATCAAGGTTTTGTTAGACTTGAGGAGTTTGGGTACAAACTAATTTTGTTCAGTATGGTCCTATGCAATAAATTTCGGGTGGTCAAATAAAACAACAAAAAGGAAAGGCCAATTAAATGGCACATGCAATCAAGAATATTAAAACCAATTGTGCATTTAAATTAGTCAAAATAATTAATTATATCTGAATTTGCTAAAAGTAATATTTTCATATTTATAGTTATATTAATCTTAACAATTTAGCTTCCTAGCTCCCATTTAATAGGCATTTATTTTTCAGTATTAATTATTTATATAAAATGTTTCTAAAATAAGTATTTATATAAAATTAAATTTAAGGTCATTTTTTCTAAAATTTATATAAGAAATTTATATAACATTTTCACATCAAATTTTAAGTGGTAAGTTATTAGGAGTTGTTATTGATGGACAAAAAAGTAATTTCAGTGATAGGTTCAAATAGGTATGATTCCATGTGAGACACCTAATATGTGGCTCTTGCCTTAGGCAAATTTGGAGACTGCCTCCAAATTGTGGAAGACCCCAAATTTTATCCAATTAGGTAAGTTCTTTGATTCCCAAAAAAAAAAAAAAATAATAATAAAATTTTTATGTCAAATGAATAAATTAAACCCTAAATTATAGCCAATAAATAAGGAAAAATAAAATTTGGAAAGGGCTAATAAACTAAACCCGAAATATAGCCAAAAAATAAGGAAAAAAAATGTCTAAGAGAAAAAAAAAATATATATATATATATATATCCAAAATATAGCCAAAAAATAAGGGGAAAAAAATGTCTTAGGCAAAAAAGAAATCGGGAATGGAGTTTGTGACCTAGAAGCTAAAATCTCTTATACTCTCTCAACAAAACATAAAAATCTCAACCAAAAAAAAAAAAAACTTAAAAAATAAATTAAAAAAAGAGCTCAATTTTTTTTTTTCTTTCAATCTTTGCCATAGGCCCACCCAAAATGCGTAGAGCCACCCTGCTAATATGCATCTTATTCAAGCCATCGATAAACTGAAATGAAAAGGTAAACACATTGAATACCCTCATGTATTTGTAATCTAGACATGATTATTCTAGGAAGAAGAATGCTACGCACAACCCAAACATATTTGTAATCTGGACATGATTCTAGGAAGAATACTAAGCCATAATTCATATAAGCATGATTCATTTCTTCACAAGCACCTACATCCTAACGTTCTGGCACAAGTTAAAGGTTCATAATCTTCTCAAAATCTTTGTAGGGAATAATGTCCCCATCACTTTCGAGAATACCTTGTGGGTAACATAGGTAAAAATTATAGAATATGTATAGCATAGATTTATATTGTTGCTACTTCTAAGACAAGTTTATATAAAACCATAGCACTGTATTAATCCAAACAGAAGTTTGTCAAGCTCACCTTAGAGAACCCCTTAAATACAATATTTTCTTCACCTAGGTCTTTGATTTCATCTTTCCATTTCACCTCCTTCAACGAACCTTACAAGCCAGTGAGGTTTTCCTGTTTTAAACACAATATATCCATAGCTATTCCAATGACCAATCCACATCCGTAGCCCATTAACACACCCTTCCAACCAAATCCACTTGCAAACATTGAATCATTGTCTTTTTCGAATATTGATGGAGGTGGTGGTGGCGATGGCAGCTCATTAGTGCTGCATTTCATTGATAGTGGAAATCCACACAATCCCAAGTTTCCATTATATGAGACATTTTGAAATGCATTAAATTTTTTTCCTTGAGGTATAGGTCTCGTAAGCAAGTTTTGTGAAAGATTTAACACGGCCAAAAATGTCAAACTTGTCAATCGCATAGGAATTTCTCTAGTAAGCATATTTGAAGAAAGATCTAAGGATTCAAGCACTGACAAATTTGCCAACGATGATGGGATATGGTCAGTTAGTCTATTATGGGAAAAGTTGAGCCCTCGAAGAAACTTCAACGTTCCAAGTACTTCTAGAATTTTTCCATAAAACATATTCCTAGATAGATCAATGATAGAGAAGATGGTTAAGATTTTCTTTAGCGGTAGTACCTTCCCCTTTATTGCTATTATGACCGAGTCTTGGTACTCAAGAAACAAATAGTTTTCCATGACATACTCCCTAGGCAAGTCATGGTAAAAGTTTTCCCCAATATATTTTGGATCATCTTCACTTTCATTGGTTGTAGAGCTTTCAAGGCTTCGAAAAAATTGGTAGGTAAAGGACCAATAAACTCGTTGTGAGATAGGTGAAAAATTTGTAGTTTAGAGAAAAACATTCCACTAGTCTCATAAATTTCAATGGGACCATGAAGTTTGTTGGATCTCAAGACAAAAACTTGTAACTTCGGAAGAGCTTCCAACCAATAAGGGAATGAATCATTTATCTTGTTATTCCCAAGGTTTAGAACTTCCAAATTAATACAATTGACTAAAGATTTTGGTAATAGGCCTTCTAACTGATTGCCATTAAAGGCAAGAGTTCTCAACCTATTACCTTTTGCAAAATTTTCAAGTATGATGCTGTGGAAGTTATTCATCTGCAAATTCATCACTGGTAAGGAAAGTTATATTACAACTCATAGATGGGATCTCCCCACTTAATCTATCGTTAGAGATGAGAAAGTTTTGCATAGAAGATGGTAGAACAGGAACCTTGCCATGTAGCAGATTGGCATTAAGGTCAAGAGTTTCAAGCTTTTTAAGCTTTTTGAACATATCAATGTCCACCATGCCAGTCAAGTCATTTGATGAAATATCAAGATATGTAAGTTTCGCAAGATTAGAGAGAGACTTTGGAATAGAGCCATAAAGCTTGTTATTACTTAATGCTAGAACCTCCAATGAATTGCTAAACTGAAATTCACCAAAACTACTGAGCTGGTTGTTGGACAAGAAAAATGAGGTGAGTTTTGTGAGGTTGGTCAAAAAATTCAGAATTTTACCTCCAATGTTGTTTTCTTTGAGGCCAAGAAAATTGAGATCTTTCAGGTATGAAAGTGATGATGGGATTTGGACCGTGAAGCTGTTATTTCCAAATAAAATCTCTTTAACTCTCGTGAGATTCCCAAGCCACATGGGTATTGCTCCTGTAAAGTTCTGATAGAATCTCACCACTAAGATTATTGGATCGTATATCCAATGAGGAGAGTGCCTTGAGATATGAAAGCGATGATGGAATCTCACCAGCAAAATTGTTAGCTGATAAATTCAAAAGGGTGAATTGTGTAAGGTTACCAAGCCATGTAGGAATCGGCCCGTAAAAATTGCATCCACTCATAATCAAATGCCTTAAGAATTTTAGCTCGCCAATTGATTTTGGTACTTCTCATGAGTCATGAATCGTGTAAGAGACATCCAAAAACCTTAGGGCCTTGCTTGAATTTACCATTGGAAAAAACCATGAGAGTTGAGGATTATCCGCTAAACTGAGCTCGCGTAGGTTTGGTAGGCAAAAAATGTGATCAAGTAGCCTCCCAGGCAATAAACAACTGTTGAGAGTAAGGGATGTCAAAGAAGAAGACAAATTCACGAAAGAACTCAACGAAACAGAGGACATGTCAACATAATCAAGATGAAGTTGCCTTAGCTTGGTCAGATTTTGAACAAGTCTCTTGACAACAGATGTTTCGAGGCTAACATTTCCATAGCCAGAGAGGTCCAATGAGATTGGTGGGATAACTCATGTGGGACTTGGCCAGAAAACATAGAGTAAGAGAGGTTAAGATATCTCAACCTAGAAAATTGGCCAAACCCAAATGAAATTGGTGAATGATTGAAGTAGTTGTAAGCGAGGTTAAGATGTTGCAAGTGAGGAAGATGAAATCGAAAACTTTTGGAAGGAATGGTACCATTAAGACAGCTACAACTGAGGTCAAGGCCAATCAAATCCCCACTTGTGTTGTCACACATAACCCCATCCCATGAGCAACAATCAGTGTCCTGTTTCCAAGACTCCATTTTTGGATAAGTACGATGACCAGCTGCCTCACAAAAGGAAGAAGCCTCCTTCGTAAAAGAAAATAATTGCTTAAATTAACTCTGGTATTGGGAGCACAGTAGTGCTGAAGAAGTGTAATGGGAAAACAAGAGCAGCAAGAGATACAAGAGTCTAGAGATCCTCATCATTACTAATGAGATCACAATAAGATTCATCAAAAAAGAAAAAAAAGAAAAAAAGAAAAAAAAGAGATCATAATAAGCACATATACTGACTTTTACGGCCATGGATTGATGATAAACTACTTTATTTCTTGTCTATAGAGCCAGCGGTTAGTACACGCTTCTATGATAGATTGCTTTATAAGGACAAGATGGATTATATTTGGACTTTCAAAACGATTTTGTTGGTTGGGTTTGAAGACAAGATAACAAACTACATATATATGATGTAGCTGTTTAGGACATGGTGGAAATTGTCATGTAAATACGAGGACTTGACTGTATGACTTGCTTTAGGACAATTTGATGGTATTTTTTTAATTTCAAAAAATGGCAGGGTGGTTGAAATCTAATTAAGAAAGGATATCAGGGGTCCCAAAACAGAAAAATGGGGCAGTGACTTGGGAAGAAAGTTGCACATAATTAAGTTGACTCTGTAACAGTGTAACATGGGAAGAAAGTTTCACATAATTAAGTTTACTTGTATAACTTCCAAAGCAATAAAACCTTCAATTATCTTCTCATTGTATTGTCAAAATCAAGCTGGTTTTTTTTTCAAAAGTGTTGGGACTCGGTGTTAATCAGGTTCTTCCTGTAAGAAGTATCTGAATTTGAATTCCAACCTCACTTGTTGAATAATAAAATATATAAAAAAAGAAAAAGAAAAACAGAAGGTAATCTATATGGTTTCCAAAAGAATATAAGATGGTATGTGGATCATAAAATTTAAACTTTGAATACATTGTTTTTTTTTTTTTTAATGAAAATATAGTTGAATTAATCTTAAATAAAAACTGAATTAAATTTTGATTATTTAGTTTTTCCAAGTCATACAATAATCACAATTTAATCTTATAATGAAAAAACATTAATAGTTATTTTTCTTTTGCTAAGCGAAGGTGTTGGGATTCTAGAGGTCTAACAACCACAACCACAAGAGTGGAAGTCTTGATAGGCCAAAGGACCACTGAAGTAAATATAATTGCTTAGATTTATTTATTTATTTACTTTTTGTTTTTGTTGCTGTTGGACAAATATTATAAGGTTTGAAGTTTGAACTTAGAGCATCCGTAGTAGATGTTTTATAAAAAATGTCATTTTGACACACCAAAAACTTACTTTATTATTTTATCACATCATTTTACAATATCTCATTTATCAGATGTTTTATCATTTAATTGTATATATTAAAATAATATTTACAACACATTAAAATAACATATTAAACTACTTGCCCATCATCATCATCATCAACAACAATGACACAACCACCTCGGCTGCAACAACGCCGATAGCAACCACCGGCACAAACTCACATCCATCAACACCACCTTATAAATAAAAATAAAAAACCACAACCAGAAAAATTGTTACGGCCACAACCACTGAAAAAAAAAAAAAAAAAAAAAAAAAAAAAAAAAAAAAAAAAAAAAAAAAACCACAACCGCCGCCACCCACTGACCCACCGCATCCCACACACCCACCCACCACCGACCCATCCTTCGGAACCCAGTCATAGGCTAGTCCTCCCACCACCGATTCGCCCATCATCAGCTAACCCACCCACCACTGAATTTGATTATCGCAACCCACCACCAGTGATTCACCAATCACCATCTCAACCCATCCACTGCTGAATCGGGTATCAAATCACTGCAAAAAAAATAAATAAAAAAATCCACAGCGATAGAGATCAGAGTGAAAGAAGAAAAGAGTGAGAAGAAAAAACTGAGGGTGATGTTTGAGAGAAAGAGAGAAAAACAACGAGATTGAGAAGAAAAAATAGTGAAAGAAGAAAAGAATGGAGAGGCTTGATGTCTATGGAAGAATGAGAGAGAAGAGAAATGAATAAAGTGAAGAGAGAGGAGAGAGAAAAGAGAATAAAAAAAAATATTAAATTGTTATACCATTTCTATCTGTACCGTGTCAAAATTGAAAGGGTACTATAGCATGTTGCAAAAATTTGACTCATTTAACACATCTGATAAAGCTCCGTTTTTTTGTATTTGGTGTGCCAAATGCCAAATATTATAGCATTTAGGACAAATACCACATCTGCTATGGATGCTCTTATGGTATATGCTCTATAATAATTATACCTTTAATAAGGTTAAGACACTAATTTGTGACTTCATTTAGTCACTTGTCCATTCTATCACCTTAACTTTTTGAATTTTGTTGTTATAATTCTAACTTCTTTTATTTTTTGGGAGAGAGTTTTAACTTATAACGTTCGTTCCTAATAATAGCTCTTTATCATCAGACCAAGACATCAATCAGTTTTTGGTATAGGCGGGGATTGAACCTCTGATCTTTTATTCAACCATCAGAGACTTTATTAGTTAAGCAATTGGAACCCACTTTTTTTTTTTTTTTTTTTTTTTTGAGATTATAATTCTTACTTAAGATGGAGTAAAATTTGACATAGTTATGTGGCACTAAGTTATTATAAGGTGGCAATGATACAAATTAAATATTTTAATTTTGGTCAATAAAAAGATTCTCAAAAAAAAAAAAAAAAAAAAAGAAGTTTGGTCAATAAATGAATGAATTGACTTTTTTTTTTAAAAAAAAAAAAAATTTATTTAAGTTTTATCTTTGTCATTTGAGTCCTTTAAATTCACATTTGTTATCACTAATAATCCTTTCATCCATATTGCTGATAACCATTAAAATATTATATTTTATTTTAAATAAAAATAAAATGTAAAATTATACATAAACTCAGTGAAGCTTCAACTAAAAAAAAAAAATCACCCTAATTATATGATTAAACCCGCATAGCTTGCAAATGTAAATCAAACCCTATAGTACATCAACACAACCTTAGTCACTAGTCAACACACACTAGCATTAAGAGCAGGTTGAAGCATAAAAACAAATGATGCAATCGCCTAAAGCTCCCAAATAAAAGAAGGATCCACTTGTGTGTATATATATATATATATATATATATATTTATTTATATATTTATAATATTTATCTATATATTTTAATTAAAATCTTTTTAAGTTTTTTTATTGGTCAATAGAAGGCATTAAAAATGCCCCATTGTATCCTAAAATACAAAAGATGGGGGGGAAAAAAAGCCCCGCAGTACAGTGCACAACACTACACGCATAGCTGATAATATAATAGTAGCACATTGCCCATAGCATACTAGCACACACAACCACATGACCCATGGCCCCACACGCTAAAACTAACTCCCCTAAGAGCATCTCCAATAGTCTATGCAAAAGCAAAATATTCTCTATAATAGAGAATGAGATCAAAAAAAGCCACTCCAATGGATTCTCTATACCCAAAAATTTTTTTGGCTCATGAACAGTAGCTCATCAAGTTTGATGGGCTACTGTTCATTCTTCAAAATTTTTTATTCTATTATAATAATTAGGTGTTGAATAAAAAAATGTTGGAAGATGTGTAGTTCTTAAAAAAAAAAATAATGAATGAAGAAATAATATTTAAATGAGATAGAGAATGGGAAAGAGAATCTGTTGGAAAATGTATTTGAAAAAGTAGGTAGATATAGGTAAAAGTCACTGTTCATTCTCCAAACAGTACAAAGATTTGATGAATTTGCTGGAGATGCTCCAAGAAGCTAACCCACCCATTGTAGCATGAATAGTCTCTTTTACTTTATTATAAGTTATCATACCAATTAATAAAATCTTATTTAAGGTCTACTAAAATTAAGTGAATTAGTCATATTATTAATTGAAAAAAAATATTAGCGGAACTTAAAAACAAAAACTTAATTAGTAATTTTGCATTTCAAAAGCAAGAAAAATATATTTTAAATAAAAAATTCAATAAATATTGTTTAATTTAATATATATATTTTTTTAAAGTCCACTTATAATTTTCACCTTAGGCCCTCAAAGTTGTTGAGCTGGCCTGCCAACATTCAAAATCCAAACAATGACTCATTTGAAACCCTCTTCTGATCATCATTTGAGAGAAAGAGACAAGAGTACACAAGATCCATAAATTGAAGAAGCAAACCTTATTGCAATTTATATACAAAGAAAGCTGACTACCATAGCTAAAACCAAACCTTAGAAACCAAGCAACCAATCATGCCTTAAATTCGATCACTGTTGAGACATCTATGGTTAGAGATCCATGAGACAAATTTAACAAACACCACCCCCCTTCCCACACCAAGCACACCCACCACAAATATTACCCAAATCTACCAAAATTAGTTTGTTACACAATTGACCACTAGACCATATCCTATAAACCAATTGCAACTACCCCTCATGCCCAAGTCCCCCAATAATGCCCATTGACTATACAATTTTATCGAACCCAAACTACAACTAGAAGACCTGCAACATCAAACCTTCCTTGAACTATCAATCACCAAAACATCACTTTATAGAAGCCCAAGTTGCAACAAAACCACCATCTTCAATCAAAACCAATCACCCTAAGTCGATCCACCCATACATAAGTCACCACCCATTTCAATCAAGTCATGTTGAACCCTAAACAACTCGAAGTCCATCTAATATGTTGTGAGACCATTCGAGATACTTGGAGAGAGAGAGAGAGAGAGAGAGAGAGAGAGAGAGAGAGATTGTTTATATATTAAACAATAAGTAATTGTTTTAGGATAAAAATTGGAAAGAAAAGTTAAAACTATAAGTAGTTTTATAAGAAGTTAAAATAGTTTTGTTTTATTTGGATGACTAAAATGACAAAATTGAAAGATAAACTTTGAAAATGACAATTGACCAAATTTAAAAATTTCATTTATATTTTTTCCTAATTAGATTATATAGGCAATAACAAAGTACCCATCTAGTAATGTTTTCCTAAATTGCATATTTTCAAAATATAATATTCTTTAAAATTCACTTTTTTAAATAAGTACTAAATTTTGAAACAACCTCTTTTTCAAAAAAAAAAAAAAAAAAAAAAAAAAAAAACTGAATTAAATAGGCACAAGCTCTAATTCATATAACTTCAAAAAAAATGAAAATTTCAAAACAAATTTTCATATTTTCATAAATAGGTGTATAAATTTAAAGAAGTCGCTCTACTTGCGTATTACGTTGTAGCCAAACAAAAATTCCCCACATTGCCTTGCTCACCAAGCAAACACAATATTCCTCTTCATGATTTCACGCTTGCTATAAAATACCTTACTGAGCCTCTCTCTCTCTCTGTCTCTCTCTGTCTCTCTCTTTTCTTTGAAAACCATGAACCGCCTCCGCTAGGGTTAGGGTTTTTGATTCTCAATGATCTCTCTTTTTCGTGTCTGAAAAACCCCTGTTCTCTCTCTCTCTCTGTCCGTCTCTGTGTGTGTGTCTCTCTCTAATGGCTAGGCCAGAAAACTTAAACTTGTTCGCCCTTTTGGGTGATGAAGCAGAAGACAGCGACGACGTTTCGACGCTCATCGAAAGCGTCGTAAAGGTCGACCCTAGAGTGGCGGCGGAGGAGAAGAGGAGGAAGAAGAAGAAGAATATGGAGGCGGAGAAACCTATAGGTATCAATTTGGATGTGGATTCCAATAACTATAAGAACAACAACAACATCGTCGTCGATATGAGAGCGAAGCCTATTGTGCTCCCTGAACATGGTGATTGTTTCTTTCTGATCCTATTCTTTCTTTTTGTTTCTGGGTTTTTCTTTTGTGTGGTTTTTTTTTTTTTTTTTTTTTTTGTGTGTTTGGTTACTGAGAAATCGAAAGGAAGTAATCGGCAATGGAAAGAAAGAAAAATTGGGGTGATATTTGTGCTGAATATGAATATGTTGAATATTGTCTATGGGTTTGTTAGTTTGTACTTTGTTATTGTTCATCTCATTTAGTCACTCTGTAGTGGATCTATTCCTAATAGAGTGACTAAATGTTAAGGTGGATTTTTTCCTGGCCAAGAACCATTAAATTCCTTTCATTTGTTTTCTATTGAAATGATTTGTGAAAGAGTATTGTGTGCTGGAATTGTATATTGATTTGTGAAATTGAAGTTGCGTTATGTTTTGGGATTTGTTATTCTGAGTTGATGACTCGATGATGTGTAAGGGAATCACAACATTCTTACATCGTGTTATTCTTGAAACATTATATTGTGATTGTGAATTGCAGGATTTAACATGTTTGACTCCCTTCTGTTTGTTTAGTTTTATAATAGTTTGTTGCATTATGTTTTAGGTTTAAGAGTGTTTCACTTATATTCTGTACTTATTATTATTTTTTAATTTCCAACTTGCAGTTACAAGAAGAGATATTGTTGTAAATAAAAAGCAGTCAGACGAGCAGGGTCAGAGTCGTGGTTCTGAAAGGTTTAGGCCAGGTGGGAATGGTTCTCAACGTAATTATGGAGGGGCTGATGGATATCAGCCTAACAATCGAGGGCGGAATGGTTATCAACGGAGTAACAGGGGATCTGATGGCTATCCTCCAAATAATGGAGGGGCTGATGGATTTCAGAGAAACAATGGAGGGCGTTATAATGGAGGTGCTGATGGATATCAGAGTAACAATGGAGGGCGGAATGGTTATCAATGGAGTAACAGGGGATCAGATGGCTATCAGCCCAATAATGAAGGGGGTAGTGGTTATAATGGGAACAATGGAGGGGAAAATAGTTTCCAGAGGACTGAGGGAGCTGATGCTGTAAATGCGGTAGGGGATGGTTGGCAGGTGCAGGGGCGTGTTCGAATCAGTGGAGGCAGAGGGAGAGGGGGAGGTAGGGGAAGAGGCCGTGGTAGAGGGAGGGGATTTAATGAAGGTCATGAGTTTGGAAGTGAGAACCAAGATGTTGTGAGCAGTTATCCATCTGATAAGCCAGGCCAGGATACAAATGATGGTGGCAGTGTGGAACAGAACGAGTTTCAGGGTAAAGTTCGCGAAAGTGAGGCACAATCTGATGAGAGACCTCGAAATGTGAATTGGGGTACTGGTGGTGGTAGAAGGGGTAATGGTAGGGGAAATCATGGTTTCAGGGGACAAGATAGCCGTCCTTATGATGGACAATCTGGACCTAATAATAGAAGAGGTGAAGTGTCTAATGCTACTGAAGCGAAGGAAAACTGTGGTGGTGATATTGGGACTGCAGTGCAAGTTGATAACAGTGCTGGAGCTGAATGGTATGCTCTTTCTACAAATGACTTTTAGTATACGTGTAATTCTTTTTTCTGTGTTCTTTCATCGTTCTTATTCTTAAATCTTGCTGCTTGGCCAGTTTAAATTTGCTGTTTGTACCATATGTTAAGGAGGTTCTCTATTTGACCTTTCCTTTTGTATGTGATATTTTACTTTTGTAAACTACGATATCTATTTTCATAACTGGAGAAAAAAAAAGTGACAGTGAGCTATATATCATGTTAAAAATGCTTAACAATTCACAGGGATGGTTATAAATTCAGATATAAGATTTATATGGTGGAAAGATAAAAATCATAACTTAAATCAAAGTATTGGCTGATATGCTTTAGGATTGTGAGTGGTTGAAGTTTTCTGAATCTGGAAGCCATTGCCAGGTCCAGCTAAATTGCTCTATTAATATGTAGACTTTATTCTGATTTTTATTTATTTCTTTTATTCTTGTATATAATAGGGATATTCCTGTGACTACTGAAGAACCTAAAGATGCAGAGCATGAACAAGGGAAGCTTAAAGATCAAGATAATTCTGAAAAGAAGGCCAAACATGCTGCTGATGATGATGAAGAAGAGAAGGTAAGGATATCATTCATTTCAAATTGTTAAGATCATCTTGTCAATTGAAAGTTAAATGGATCATTTGGTTTTCTTACAGAATATGACACTTGAAGAATATGAGAAGGTGTGTTTTGAGAAGAGGAAAGCGTTGGAATCTTTGAGAAAGACTGAGCAGAGGACGGTCACTCTTGATAAGGATTTTGAGTCAATGCAACTTGTTGAGAAGAAGAAAGATGACAGCCTTGTCATCAAACCGGTGGGTAAACTAGTTTGTAGTTTTTTTTTTTTAATTATTATTATTATTTTTTATTTTCATTGGTTGTATGTTATATTTGAATGGTTTCATGTTGCTTTTCTAATGTTAATCCAGAAGTCTGAGGAGAAGCTTAAGAAGAAAAATAGCCTTGAAAAAGATGATAAAGCTCGGAAGGTAACTTATGACATTCCCTTGCATGCAATGTGTTCAGTTCATTTACTTTTTTCTATATCTCTTCATTTCTGTGATAATTGTTCTTGGCTGATGTATATGTGTTTACAAACCAAGAAACAAAAGCTTAAATATGTATTTGCATTGCCGATTGATTTTTTCTGTCTAATATTTTATATTAACAATATTAAATCAGTTTTTTACTTTGGTTAGTAAATCTGTCCCTGATTCAACTATATCTGAATCATGTTTATATCACTCCTGATATTTTATGCATGGCAGCTAGTGTACTCTTTCATGGTCAAAATTTATGTTCCCACTTTGAAGCTTGATTCATTTGGTTAGGTGAATAGTATCTACACGTTTTCTTCTTCGCACCATAGTTATGCAGTCTTTCTGTTCTATTTATATTTCAGTTCTTTTCTTTCAGCCATTATATCCATGTAGTGCAGAGGTGGTGGATATAGTCCAGGGTTTATCTCTGTATGATGTTCTCATATAATACATATTTTTTTGTTGCAGTCGATGAACATTAATGAATTCCTGAAACCAGCTGTTCCTGCTCGTGGTGGCCGTGGCCGTGGTCGTGGTCGGGAGCGTGGGGGCCAAGGTGAGTTTAAGGGTGAGCGTGGTGCCCGAGGTGAGTTTAGGGGTGAGCGTGGCACCCGAGGTGAATTTTTGGGACAGCGACCTCAGGTGGAGGATGTTCCTGCACCTAGCATTGAAGACCCTCAACAATTTCCTGTTCTGGGAGGAGCTATCAAAGCCTGAATTTTGTTGGTCGTTGGAACAATTTTTTTTTTTTTTTTTTTCATTTTAATTTTTAATCTTATATTGGGGGAATAGGTTCTAGCTTCTACCTGGGCCATAATTTTGAAAAGTCTTTGGAGGGTTTCTACTTAGACATCTCTCTTCTCTTGGAACAGCTTCTAGTTTCTACTTAGAATCTTGTTGTCACGTCTATGCTTAACAGGATTTGGCAAAAATTTTCGATGTGTATTATGCAATTCTGTTTCTGTGTTTCATTTCTTATGATAGTTATATCATTAGTTTTTCTGTCAAGAGTTTCCATGCTAGTTTTGGTTGCTTGACTGATCAACAGAAGCCATAAATGAAATTTTGGTCTTATGTGAGATGTAACTTTGGGTCTTATGCCTATAATTGCCTGCAAGTGAGCATTGTTATGCCTTCTTAATGAGTGATTTCCTCTTCATAGTTAAAAAAGTTATGTGAGGGTATCTGAAACCATAATTGTAATTTTTCTTTTGTGCTTATAATTGTCTGCAAGTGAGCATTGATATGGCTTCATAAGGAGAGTCATTTCCTCTTGATAGTTACGTAGAGTTTGAAAATCTGAGCCTTTAGATTTAAGACATTCATCTTGCTCCTCCCAGCCACTACTAACAATCAGCATATTTCAGAATTAGAGAAGGGTATCAGTTTCCAATTTGAGAGTCATTTGCCTCGATCACCAAATTTTCTGCTATTTAATTAACTATTGTTCACTTGAAGTAGCATCACTAGAATCAGACCCAATCACTAATAAGGATGGCTTGGATGAATGGGCTCCACATAGAGTGATCTATATCATTCAGTTGAAAAATCTAACATGGCCATGTCTATCAACAATCTCAGTTCTCAAAGTGGATGCTGCAAAAGTTGTACGCTAGGCAGCCCAGGTCCACAGTGGATGTGTAACTGGATAGGTTAGCTTCCAACTGGACAGGCTTGCTTAGTTCATGGTCTTAGCTTCGCAGCTCAGCCGGTTCATGGGTTTGAAAGGATTTGTTTGGATTTAAGGATTTAAAACAAGGGGCTTTTAAATACAAGTTTTTATATATTAATATATAAATAAATTTAACTATTAATGATGAAGTAAAAGTGTTAAAGATTATTTATTTATTTATTTATTTATTTATTTTTCAAATAAAAGCGCTTGTGATAATCTGAAATCACATTTTACATCTAGTTGTTAATTCTACAGCTCAATTCCCATAAATTTCATCAATAAAAAAAATTGATATTTCTCATATTATATGCTGATTTGTGGCGCACATGAAAAACAAAATTAGTTTAAATAATTTTAATTGTGATTAATATGAATTTAAGATAGTTTACAATTCACAAACTGACTTGATGAAAAAATAATTTGTAATCAATAGGTTGTTTTTGGATTAATTTTTTACTCTCTTTATCTTGGCATCCCTTGGAAAAATATATGGCTCTATCACTGACCATATTTGTCTAATTAATAAAAGAATTTCAACATAATTCTTGGTCTAATAAGAAAAGCTATTTGATAATTGATATTATTTATAAATGTAATCATATTAATTAATTAATTATAATTATCACGCAAAGGAATAAAAATTGAGGGCAGAAAACAAAATTCAGAATCAACAATTGGTATCACTATCTATCATCAACCCATGACCTGACCAATGCCTATAATGGGCTCTTGGTGCATTTGTCTATTTTGGCCTCATGACTTTTTAACGAGTTGATCCACCGTTTAAGTTGAATCAATATCGAACCCTTGCTAGGATAAAACTATAGAACCAATAGTGGGTGTGTGACTGTGACCAAATAAAAGAGAAATAATAAGGGACCACAGTTTAATTTATTGACACATATAGTAAGCCTTACAGGAATAGTTTGATCAGAGAGAGAGAGAGAGAGAGAGAGAGAGAGTTGTTGAAGTTCCCTTGGGGGCAAAAGCAAAAAAAAACAACCCCTATTCCAATTTCTTGGATGAATATAAAATTCATGTTTGTCCAATTGGGTTCATGAATGAAAATATCCCCAACCATTAAACTCTTCGCAATCACAAGAGCCAGTCTTTGCTCCAACCGAACAAAACCGGGCCATTCCACCTCCTAAAACAAGCTCAAGTACTCAACTTCAACCACGTGCCCGTCTCTTGATACACCACCACATACACACCCTTACTCCTGTGCCACTGGAATATAATAATGCTACCAACCTATCCTAACAAATTTTATAATCGATAAAGTTATCAACTATGAGTGATAGTGAAAAAATTTAGATCTATGAGTATTAATTATGTGCATAATTTATAGTTAACACTCGATAATTTTATAAGAGTCTTGTTCAGGGATGCTTTTAGTCTTTTAAGATATTTGTTAATTAACCATTTAAAAAAAAAAAATTTAATATCACTTTTATAGAAAACATAAAAAACTACTAAAAAAATCATTTACATTTTTATTTTATCATAAAATATTTATAAATATAAGTCCTAAACAATGTTATTGATTGTAAGCAGTGAAGAAACAATCACAATTCTATGAGTTTCAATTGTGTGCATGACTCGTAGTCAACGAGTTCAAAAACTATGAAATTTATTGTGAAAATAATTGTGACGGTCCAACGTAGTATTATTGCTCAGGAAATAATATCCTCCGCGTCAGCGTACCCCCACAACTGGGAATAAACTCAAGAGGTGCCGTTTGGATATGCTGCCATGTGTACAGTCCTATAGGATACTCCATAGCATATCCTCAGAATTAATAATCCTCAAAAGTCTCTTAAAAGCATAGCTCTCTCCGAATATTCCCATTTCAAATTCTCTTTATAAACCTTCTCTGTTCTCCGCATTACATTATAAGGTACTCTCAAAAACGTAGTACTAACTACGAAGCTACCAACACCAAAAAAAACAGTTTCTGTTTTGTTTTGGTTTTTTAGGACAGAAATGTTGAACGGGTTCGTTAAGCCAAAGCGAGTTACTGACCCGCTCGACGACAAGGTCAGAGCTCAACTCGTCACGTCGCAACTCAGCTACGTCAGCAGCAGCGGAAGCGAGCACTCGCCTTGCCTTAGCCTCTCCGAACTCGTCCACGATTTCCTCGAGAACGATTCCGAAACCGAGTCTCAACTCTCTTGCAACTCCGACTCGGAACGAGTCGACTCAGTCTCCAACTCGGTCGAGGCTGTGGAGACCATCGTCGACCTGTGTAACAACAATGTCAACGCCTACAAGAAGTTGCTGACGTGTCACGTTTCGGAGGCGGTGAAAACGTTTTCGCGCCTGAGGTCGAATCGAAACGTTTTCCTTCGAAACGTGATGGCGTTTTTAAGGGGTTTGGGGCACAATGCGGCCGTGTGTAAGACTAGGTGGGACTCCATGTCGGGGCTCGCAAGTGGGACCTACGAGTTCCTCGACGTGGTCCAATCAGAGTCAATCACGTGTCATTCTCGGTATTTTATCGACCTGGACTTCGCGGCCCAGTTCGAGGTCGCGAGGCCCAGCGAGGAGTACTCGAAGCTTGTGCAACACTCTTTGCCTAGGGTTTTTATCGGGTGCGGTGAGGAGTTGAGGAAGTTGGTGAGGATCATGTGTAACGTGGCGAAGAGATCATTGAGGAGTAGGGAACTTTCTGTGCCTCCGTGGAGAAAGAACCGTTATATGCAGAACAAGTGGTTTGGTCCGTACAAAAGGACCACGAACCCGGTTCATGATCAACCGGCTCGGCAGCTAATGTTGCCTGTTGGAGGTGTTAAGTGCCGGTTTGTTGGGTTCGACGACACCGTTTCGGACGTCAATGTTTACAGCCACCACCGTGGGTTTTTTGTTCCTACTAGATAATATATGCATTGTTATTAGACATTCCCGAATAATTTGTGGTGGTTTTTTTTTTTTTTTTTTTTTTTTTTTTTTTTTTTTTTTTAACTATAAAAGCAAATCTTCTTACTTTATTTCCTTTTAGCTAAAGTGGTTTGGTAAATACGTAATCATATAATTCAAATGGCAGCAAATATTCTGATCTTTCTATATATGAAAAAAAAAGAAAAAAAGACGCAATATATCATGCAAGAGTGTAACCGATTTAGAGTTTTGGAAAGTTGATTTTAGGGTTAGAGAATATATAATTGATTTTAACGGTAAATATTAAGTCAATGATTATTCAGTAATTTTAGAATTCTCTCCTCTTAGATGTCAACTGTTTTGTAATGATATTACTTGTAACATAGTATTTGTATTAAATTTGTGAATTTATCATAGCTCCAATCAAATAAGTTTTGTAAGTGAGTTGAGATTTTGTTAGCAATAATAATAATAATAATGCAAAAAAGATATTTATAGTAGCTTTTACCTTTTGAAGGTTGTTGAATAACTTTTTTTTTTCTTTTTTTTTTTTTTTAATGTGTTGAATAACCTTTTTATTTAATTTTTTATAAATTGAATCATGTTTTTATATATTGTGTTTTTAGTGTATGCTTCTTCCTTTTTGTCAATGTTCTTTAACAAAATTTTAATAATAATTCAAAAAGATATTCAAAGTAGTTTTTACCCTTTGAAAGTTGTTGAATAACATTTAAAAAAAATAAATTGAATCACCTTTATATATACTGTGTTTTTAGTGTATGCTTGTTCCTTTCTGTTAAGGTTCTTTATTGAAAATTTCCAACTTAACAACATGTTATATACCCAAGACAAAAACACGTACAATTGGCCATAGTTGAAAACTCAACTTGCATATTATTTGATCCCATAATTAATTACTTTTTTATTTTCTTTTTCTTTGAAGTTTTATCTAACAATGTTTTTGAAGTGATTGAATTCAATAATTAAAAACAATTCAAGCAACAATTGAAATCAGACTTAAATGGAAACCCTAATTTAATAATTTAAATAATTTAAATCAATCATCAAAATAGAGATCTCATGTGGGAGAACATGAAGTTCTATCATGTGGCGCTTTATTAGAATAGTTATATATTTAGCATTCTACATTTTCCATGGTATTCCAAACAATGGGCTGATGTTTTAAATTAGCAAAACAACTAATATGCCTTTATTACTTTAAATGCTTTAGACAGATTCAATGGACAACTTTTCAGTTTTCTCTTTTCAGCATAAGAAATAAATTCAATGTAAAATCGCAAGAGTCAAATTTAATGGATTGAGTTGTCTTTACACATTTGTCAAATCAAGCATAAATAACAACCTCTTTAAGAGTTGTTATTCAAGAACTAAGTTCAGTATAGAATTGCAGGAGTCAAATTCAATGATTGGGTAATATGATTATTTATCTTTACACATTTGTCCAATCAAGCATAAATAGCAACCTCTTTAAGAGTTCAAGATAAACTTTGATGAAGCGATTTTTAAAGAACAAAACGATAATAGGAGTTTTGATTCAAGATGATAATGGATTGCTCATTACAACATTGAGTTTCAAAGAGAGAGCAATTTAGATTCAGAGGAGGCAAAACTAGCAGGGGCTATCCAATCTATCAATTTTGCAATTGAGATAGGTGTAAGAGATATCATCTAAGAGGGAGATTTAGCAAATGTTATTGACATGCTTCAATCTAAGGAGGAAGAAAATTCATGGCTGGGAGCTATGGTAGAGATATCATCTTAGAGGAAGATTTAGCAAATGTTATTGATAGGTTTCAATCTAAGAATAAGTATTATCCATAGTCATAAAAAAAATTTTCATATAAAAAATATATAGTAATTTTTTTTATAAAATATTTTAAAATAAATTTATACTATATTAGTGTATCACATGAGAAATTGGCTAGTTTTTTATAAAAGAGAGCCTAACTTGAATGCTTGAAGTTGAAGCTTGCTTTTAACTGTTCGCTTAAACATTAAATAAAAAGAAGTAGAGTTAAGTAGAAAGAGACTCACATGGGAATTGAATTGTTCTTGAAAGCGAGTAAGAGGTAGGAAAACTCAATTAATTTGAACTCCATGAAGAAAAATACATGATTTATAAACTTTGAAGAATTTCTTTAGACGAAGAATTTTAAATTGTAATCAAGTTAGAATTTATAATCAACTTAAAAATTATAAGTGAAGTATATATATATGCTGAATTGTTTCTGATGATGCACAGGATCGTCAGTAACAGTGAGCGGATGGAATCCTTCGTGGTGCGAGAGAATATGCTCAACGTTGGTCACCGGTGTGGTGCCTGCCACAACGTCTCCGATGCCAAAGTTAGAATGATAAAAATAGTAAAAAATCAAGATGTGGATCTGTGTTTGTATATTTTCGTACCTTTCTACTGACTGTGTGGGAGCTTTATACCTGCAACCTTGGGGGCTAGCCGTTGGGATGGTTAATGCTTTCTTAAGTAACGCCCCTGGTCCAATAATGAGGCTTTTAAGAGATTCCCAACGGTCTGCTGAGTTGATTTCGTAACCGCTCAGGTCATTGATTGACTGTATTGAGTGACTCCCTGTCTTCGTCAGTGATGATAGCTTTCTTCGTTGTTCCTGATGACTTCGTCAAGGATGCCTCCTCCGTCGCTAGCGTTATCTTCGTCTAGGGATGCATCATCGTCATTCCCATCAATTGCCCCCCAGGTTCTGGGGTCGTCGGTGACGTGTCATGACGATCACAGAAGATGAAAAGCTTCTCTTGTGACTCTTGGGGTTCTGTTCCGCTTTTAATGCTTAGTGGCGTCGCTACAGGCAATCATGGCCACGTGGCGCGTGACGATCCGTGGAATTAATGGTATGACCCTTGGGTTTCCCGCTGGTTTTTCAATCGCTTTTTGGCCTAAGTTTAAAACTTCTCTTCTTTAATTTTTTCTTTCACTTTTCAGAGAGCAAAGGCAGAAAATTTTCCAGTGATACTCTGAGCGTTCTTTTGAGACTTTCTTTCTTCTCCAAATCACCTTGCGCTGTGTTTTCGCCGTTCCGCCATTAGAGGTGCGTGTCCCTTTCCTTTCACTTCCTTCTTTTTTTCTTTTTTTCATAATTTCTGATTCTATGTTTCCTTTTTATTCTTCTTCTGTTGTTGGTTTCTGTTTTTCTTCTTTTTTGGGGGTTTAGTTTGAGTCGTATTTTTCTGCCCCTTTGATTTCTGCATTTCCATGGTTGATAGTTTAGAGGTTAGGATAGCTTGTCCGTCGGTCTCCTTCCTTTTTGCGCGTCTAGGGGGGTCTTTGGGCACTTATCCGTTTCTGGAAAATTTTGTGTTTGAGGGCAATTGTCTGAGCGTGGTTTTGGGCGATTTGTTGCCCTTGCTCCGTCAATCGCTGAATTGGTTCGAGGGTTTAGCTAGGAGAGGGTCAATGTCTGAGGTTAGATCTAGCGATCTTGAGACTGGGTTGTCTTCTAGTGACGACCCGGCTGAAGGAGATACAGCCGTCTCTAGCCAACGGGTGGTTAGGGCTTTTTACGCCCTCGAGGAGGTTTGTGGCCTGGACGCTGAAACCGTAAATAGATTCAAGGATAGGTTTCAGTTTCCATCTAGGGTTCGTGTTCGTCTACCCAGGGAAGAAGATAGGGCCTGCCACTTTTTCCCAGGTGAAATATGTTTTTATGAGTCAACTTTCACCTGCGGGCTTAGATTCCCCGTCCACCCATTCCTGATGGAACTTCTAGATCATTTTGGTATTGCCCCCGGGCAGCTCATGCCTAACTCGTGGAGGATCGTGATCAACTGTATGCAAATATGGTTGGCCTCCAACGGGGATATGATTAGGATGGCTGAGCTCACCTACTTGTACCGCTTGAAAGAATCCAAAGAGTGGGGGTATTATGAGTTAGTCCCCTGGGAGAGAAAGACTAGGATTGTCAAGGGCTTGCCCTCGTCCTTCAGGTATTGGAAGTCGCGCCTTTTCTTTGTGTCTGGGGACGACTTCGAGACTCAATCCAGCAGTGATTGGGGTGATATCCCGAGGTTGCTCCGTCGGTGGGGAACCCCGACCTTAGGTGCGTCAGTATTTCTCCCCGTCGTTTAATTTTGCTAATTTTGAGCTTCTGGTTTTGCTAACTCCTTTGTTTCTTCGTTTGGCCTAGTTAAGAGACGACCTGGACTTAAGAGTCGTTACAAGGAGCGCATCGAGACTGCGATCGGGTACGCAGAGACGATTGAGAGCTGGGATGAATTGGTTGACCCCCGGTCTCTTGCATTTTACAACCTTGGTCCCGACCCTTCGCCTTACGTTCTTCGTCAACTTGGTATTGAAGGAAAAAAGAGTAAGTATTATCCTCGTCACTGTTGATTCTTCTTGTGTACTTAGGCGTTTTTGATAAGTTTTTTCTTCTTGCAGAGATGACGACAAAGTTTAACAAGGATATGTACGCGAAGATGAGGTCGAAGAAGGACGAGCCCCTGTCTAATCTAGGGAAGAAGGTCGTGCGCGTAACCGGGAAGGGCCCTACTCCCACTCCCCTTAGTACCATTCCTCCCATAGCTTTTGAGATGACGAGAAATGCCTCTCCAACTGCGTCAATAGAGGAGATCGTTACTCCCGGCTCAAAAAGGCAGCGCGTGGCTGGTAAAGGGAAGGAGAAGAAGAAGGCTGATGTTTGTTCGTCAACAATATGGGACGATGAGAGGTTGGCCTTGGACAGGGCTCATGAGGTTGTCACCCCAGAGGACCTAAGGGCTCTCTCAGACATGTCTTTGAACGACGTTGCCTCCCGTCATGTTCATAAGCTCGTCCAGGTACGGAGTTCTTCCACGTTTTCCCTTTCCATATGTGTTTATATATATATATATATATATATATTATTTTTTACTGACGACTTATAACCTCTTTCCAGGTGTTGGGAGAGAGCCTCCACATTACGACTGAGTATATCACTCAAGAGGCCAAGGTGGCATCTCTGACGACCCGGATGGAGGCCCTGGAGAAAGAGAACTCCGATCTGAAGAAGAACCTGATTACCTCCATGGATGAGGCAACCTCTTTGAAGCAGAAGGTTAAAGTGTTAGATGACGACCTCAGGGTTGAACGCCAGTTGACCCAAGAGAAGGATGAGCAGCTTCTTTCAGCCAAGGAGAAGCTTGCAACTATTGCTGCCAGGTCGGTGGAGGCATTCCAGACCACTGACGAGTACAATACTGTACTCTTCAGTTGGTATTTTAAAGGTTTCGAGCTGCTCAGGAGGTATCTCATCAAGCATCCTTCTGGGGTCAACATGGAGAGTTTAGATTTGGAGGAGGTAGATAAGGAGATGGCTTTGGACGAGGCTGCTCAGTGCTCTGCCCCAGATGGTGATGCTCCCGAGCCTGCCACTGACGCACCTGCCGCTGTGGACGCTTCCGCTGATACCTGACCCTGTTACTTGGAAAAATTTTTGTTGTATTTGGTGAATGCCCTTCTTGTTTTGGGCCCCCTTTTTTTTTTTTTTAGAACAATCATTTATTTTGAGAACGATGTTAATCACCCAGTGGTTATGGGTTAAAATGAAGCATGCTTACCCCTTTTGGTTGATTTGCACTTGTTCATATCTTTGTATCTTGCGCTATGTTTATTCGTCAACAATCTGTTAACTGTTCTGACGATCTTGAACGTATTTTGAGTGTTGCTTTGATTTGATGTATGGCTTTTCCCTTCCTCTTTATGTGAATTCGTCAAGAGGACTTTTGCCATTTGTACATAGCCATTTAGCTTTCATAGCGCTGGTTTCTTCGTCAGTAACTTACATTCGTCAGGGCAGAATCTTGTTACTTAGTCGTTTCTACCATTATGTGGGTCGTCAGTAACTTACATCCGTTAAGGCGGAATCTTGTTACTTAGTGGTTTCTACCCATTATGTGGGTCGTCAGTAACTTACATCCGTCAAGGCGGAATCTTGTTACTTAGTGGTTTCTACCCATTATGTGGGTCGTCAGTAACTTACATCCGTCAAAGCGGAATCTTGTTACTTTAACTTTTTATACCCATGGGGTTATCTTTGGTAACTTACATCCGTCAAGGCGGAATCTTTTTACTTAGTCTCCTCTTTTTTTTTAATGTGATCGTCAGTAACTTACATCCGTCAAGGCGGAATCTTGTTACTTTAATTTTTTATTGGCCTTATGGTTGACCCGTACTGCCTGCACAAAGACATCAGAAGAATAATCCTTTTATTAATCTCAAGGACGAATGCATTTGTTTATTACATTTACTCGTGGTACTTTTTTAAGTGCTCAATATTCCACGACCGAGGGAGCTTTTGTCCGTCCATGGTTTCCAGATGGTAGCTTCCTTGTCTTGAGTAGTGAATGACGCGGTAAGGACCCTCCCATGTAGGGCCCAGTTTTCCTTGAGTAGGGTTTTTGGTTGCTGCAGTGATCTTGCGGAGGACGAGGTCACCTATGTCCAACCGCCTGAGTTTGACCCTTTTGTTGTAATACTCGGCCATCTTTCTTTGATACTTTGTCATCCTACTGGATGCGTTGTCTCTTACTTCGTCCAAGCAGTCCAGATTGAGTCGTAATTCGTCATCATTGGGTCCTTCTGTGAAAGTTCCTCGTCTGAGGCTAGTTACTCCGACCTCCACTGGGATCACTGCTTCTGTGCCATAAGTAAGCTTGAACGGTGTCTCTCCTGTCGGGGTTCTGGCTGTGGTTCTATAAGCCCACAGGACACTGGGCAATTCTTCTGGCCAGACACCTTTTGCTTCGTCCAGCTTGGTTTTGATGATTTTGAGCAGCATCCTGTTCGTCACTTCCGTCTGCCCATTTGCTTGAGGATGCCCTGGGGATGAGAACTGATTCTTGATCCCAAGGTTTAAGCAGAATTCCCTGAAGCCTTGATTGTCAAACTACCTTCCATTGTCTGATATGATCGTCGAGGGAATCCCGAACTTGACCTTTACCTTGGGGCAATGGACCGACGATGTCGATTCCCCATTGTGCAAATGGCCATGGGGAAGATATGGTCGTCATTTTCTCCGCTGGAAGCCGCTGCACATTCCCGTATCGTTGGCATTTGTCACACCTCCTGACGATCTCAGCAGCGTCCGCCTGCATGGTTGGCCAAAAATATCCTGTCCTTACTACTTTGTTTACTAGGGACTTGGAGCCGGCATGGTCGCCACAAACTCCTCTGTGTACTTCCTCCAAGATGTATTCGGCCTCTTTCTCGTCGACGTACTTTAAGTAGGGCATTGAGAAGCCTCTCTTGTACAGGACGTCATTCAGGATCGTGAATCTGGCTGCCCTCTTCTTGATCTTTCTAGCTTCTTCAGAGTTTTGAGGTAGGTGCCCGTCCTGGAGGAATGACACTATGGGCGTCATCCAGGTGTCGGCGCCCTGGATGGTGAAGGTCGCAAATTCCTCGATACTAGGGTGTTTTTGGACTTCCATCGCTAGGTCCGTGCTAGTCCCTTCTTCTTTTGACGACGCTAGTTTTGACACTTCGTCAGCCCCCATGTTCTGATTTCTCGGAATTTGTATGAACTCCACTGCATCGAATTCCTGGGCTAACTGCCTTGCCAACTTGAGGTACTTCTGCATCCTTTCTTCTTTTGCCTCGTATTCTCCCTTGATCTGTCCAATCACTAGCTTCGAATCACTTTGGATCAACAAATTTTTGGCACCAAGAGCTTTCCCAAGCCTTAGTTCCGTCAGTATTCCTTCGTATTCAGTTTCATTGTTGGTAGCTGGGAACTTTAGCTGGACTCCATATTTCAGTACTTCTCTGTCGGGGGTGGTTATGATGGCCCCTACTCCCCCCTTCTTTTGGGCTGACGAACCATCAGTCTGTATTATTAGTTTATCTGCTTCGTCGATAATACTGTCTTCGTCAGGGAACGTGAATTCTGCGATGAAGTCCGCCAGAGCTTGTGCCTTGATTGCTGTTCTTGGATGGTATTCAATGTCAAATTGACTAAGTTTAATTGCCCATTGGACCATTCTCCCTGCTGCTTCTGGCTTGCTCATTGACTTCTTGATTGGCTGGTCCGTCATTACGAGAATAGGATTTGACTGGAAATATTGCCTGAGCTTGCACGAGGCCACTATTAGTGCAAACGCAATCTTTTCGATCCTTGGGTATCTGGACTCAGCCCCTTGGAAAGCTTGGCTGACGTAGTAAACCGGGAGTTGCTTCTTGTCCTCTTCTTTAATCAAAGCTGCACTTACTGCCGAGGCTGACACCGCCAGGTACAGGTATAAGTTTTCTCCTTCTTTGGATGGGCTTAGGAGAGGCGGACTGCTCAGGTATTGCTTTAGCTCTTGGAAGGCTGCTTCGCACTCGTCGGTCCAAGCAAAGGCCTGCTTCAATGTCTTAAAGAAGGGCAGGCATTTGTCTGTGGCCCTAGAGACGAACCTGTTTAGAGTTGCTATTCTGCCTGTGAGTTTTTGAACATCCTTGACGGTTTTGGGGGAGGCCATGTCAATTATTGCTCGTACTTTTTTTGGATTTGCTTCTATCCCTCTTTGGGACACCATGAATCCTAAGAACTTCCCCGAGGCTACTCCAAAAACACATTTGCTTGGATTCAGTTTCATCTGGTGTTTCTTGAGGGTTGCAAAAGTTTCCTCCAAGTCGTCCAGATGTGTGAGCTCTTCCTTGCTCTTGACGAGCATGTCGTCTACATACACCTCCATGTTTCTGCCAATCTGTTGGCTGAACATTCTGTTTACCATTCTCTGATATGTAGCTCCAGCATTTTTCAGTCCGAAGGGCATTACCTTATAACAGTAGAGTCCTTGGCTTGTGATGAAGGCAGTCTTCTCCTGGTCTTCTTCAGCCATCTTTATCTGGTTGTACCCTGAGAAGGCGTCCATGAACGTCAGTAGCTTGTGTCCGGCGGTGGAGTCCACGAGCTGGTCTATCCTTGGTAGAGGGAAGCTGTCCTTTGGGCATGCTTTGTTCAGGTCGGTGAAGTCTACACACATTCTCCACTTTCCGTTTGCTTTCTTTACCAGGACGACGTTGGCGAGCCATTCTGGATAATATACTTCCTGAATGAATCCAGCCGTCAAGAGTTTGGTTACTTCCTCGGCTACTGCCTGATCTCGTTCTGGAGCGAAGGTTCTTCGTCGTTGCTGAACGGGCTTCCTGCTGGGGTCCACATTCAGCTTGTGTTGGATGACTTTTAGAGATATGCCTGGCATGTCCTCGTGACTCCATGCAAAGACATCTAGATTCCCCTTAAGGAATTTTATGAGTTTCGTTCTCATCTCGGGGCTTAGCGTCGTCCCTATCCTGGTCGTCTTGTCTGCATTTCCTTCTACCAACTCCACTGCTTCCAGGGTCTCCATCCCATCCTCCTATTTTTCTTCAATCGTCCACGTGTGGTTCTCCTTTCTTGCCAATACGGCCTGATAGCATTCCCTTGCCAGGACTTGGTCACCCTTCACTTCACCCACGCCGTTGTCTGTTTGGAATTTCACCTTCAAACAGTAGGTCGATGTCGCCGCCTTCCACTTGTTTAGGGTGGGCCTCCCAATGATGACATTGTAGGACGAGGGGCAATCTACCACCAGGAAATCTACTTGTTTGGTCAACTGCAATGGGTAGGTCCCTGCTGTCACCGTCAGAGTCACTATTCCCCTGGGGTAGACCCTATCTCCACTGAAGCTGACGAGCGGAGAGTCAAAAGGGCGGAGCCTTTTTGGATCTAATCTCAGCTGCTGGAAGGCTGGGAGGTAGATGATATCCACTGAGCTCCTGTTATCAATAAGGATCCTTCTGGTATTGAACCCTTCTATATTTAGCACTATGACCAGGGGATCGTTGTGAGGCTGCTTTACTCCCCTGGCGTCTCCTTCATTAAAGGACATGTCTTGGTATGTTCGTCGGTGCTTGGACGGAGGCATGGTGTGGACGCTGTTCACCTGTCTGTGGCATGCTTTTTTGAGTGATCTGAATGATCCTCCTGAGGATGGTCCTCCCGTGATCGTGTTTATCTCCCCGATCACTTTGCGTGGAGGCTGGGACGGATGGTCGTCATCCCGAGTAAAGGATTCATGTTGGGTCCTGTTGTCGTCTCTGAACTTGCTATATTCTCCTTTCTTTACATATTTCTGTAACTTTCCTTTCCGTATTAATTCCTCTATTTGTTCTTTTAGGTCTCTGCAATCTTTTGTGTTGTGGCCGTGGTCTCTATGGAACCGGCAATACTTGTTCTTGTCACGTACGTTGGGGGACAAGTGTAATGGCCTGAGCCATTTGAGATAATGCTCGTCCTTGATTTGCGTGAAAATCTTGTCAACAGGCATAACCAAAGGAGTAAATTTTACCTGACGAGGATTTTTGTCGTCTCTCCTTCTATTCCCGTCATTGTTCCGACGTTCTGGTCTGTCTCTCTTTTGCCCTCTGCGGTCGTCTTCCCCTTTGGACTTATCCCCTAGTCTCTCAGTATCTTTTATGGCAGCTAGAGCATCTTCCGCGTTCATGTACTTTTGTGCCTTCAGGAGCATCTCAGCCATTGTCTTCGGGGGGTTTTTTGCAAGAGAGGCCACAAGGTCTCTGGATCTCAACCCTGCTTTGAAGGTCGTCAGCTGCACCTTGTCATCAGCTTCATCCACTTCCAGGGTTTCCCGGGTGAATCGCTTGACATATGACCTCAGAGTCTCCTTCTCTCCCTGTCTTATGGTGAGTAAGTAATATACTGGTCTCCTTGGGCGTTGTCCCCCTATGAAGTGGCTCAAGAAAGCACTACTCAGCTGATCGAAGTTGTCTATGGACGAGTTTGACAACTTAGTAAACCACTCTCTTGCAGCTCGTTTGAGAGTCGTAGGGAAGGAACGACACAATATCTCGTCAGATGGCTGCTGGAGACCCAGAGTCGTCTTAAAGGTATTAAGATGATCCTGAGGGTCCTTGAGTCCGTCGAAGGGCTCTAATTGAGGCAGGCGAAACTTTGACGGCACAGGGCAATCAAGTACCGCTGCAGTGAAGGGCGAATCTGTAGCCCTTATCATTTTGTCTACGCTCCGGTCTGTTTTTCTTTGATAGCGCTCCTTAGTTCGTCCATCTCTTTCCTCATTTCCCGAAGAAGATCTGAGTTCTGTTCGTCCGGAGTAGTTGGTCTCCGGGGGGTTTCCCTCTGTTGGCTATCCCCCTCTCCCTCCGTGTTACCCTTGGACCGGTTTTCTTCCTGTTGAGCTTGTTGAACCTGTTGGAGCCGCAGCTTCATTTCCTGGTTCTGTCTGGTGAGTTCCTCAATGGTGGCTGCAAGGGCTTGAACTTGCTGGGCCAAGGTTGCTGAATCTGGGTTGGATTCCATCTGGATATGGAGAAATGATGGAAACTACGTTTTCGAATGTGAATCTGAAAACTCGCTTCCCACAGACGGCGCCAAACTGATGATGCACAGGATCGTCAGTAACGGTGAGCGGATGGAATCCTTCGTGGTGCGAGAGAATATGCTCAACGATGGTCACCGGTGTGGTGCCTGCCACAACGTCTCCGATGCCAAAGTTAGAATGATAAAAATAGTAGAAAATCAAGATGTGGATCTGTGTTTTTATATTTCGTACCTTTCTACTGACTGTGTGGGAGTTTTATACCTGCAACCTTGGGGGCTAGCCGTTGGGATGGTTAATGCTTTCTCAAGTAACGCCCCTGGTCCAATAATGAGACTTTTAAGAGGTTCCCAACGGTCTGCTGAGTTGATTTCGTAACCGCTCAGGTCATTGATTGACTGCATTGAGTGACTCCCCGTCTTCGTCAGTGACGATAGCTTTCTTCGTTGTTCCTGATGACTTCGTCAAGGATGCTTCCTCCGTCACTAGCGTTATCTTCGTCTAGGGATGCAGCATCGTCATTCCCATCAGTTTCCACTGATCATAAAGAGTCATCTATAAACTGAAATAAATAAATAAAAGTTGATAATTCATAAATGCAAGAAAATAAAAAGAAGAAGCATGAACGTACTAAAGTTGGAAAAAAAAGTTAATAAGAACCAAAAAAAAAAATTAAGTTGTTGCTTCTATAAAAAGAAAGCCGTTGAAAAACAAATTAAAAATATATGGTTGATATTCATAAATACAAAAATCTTCTCCAAAAAAAAAAAAATCCTGCACTTTGGCTGGAGAGAAAAAGTTGATAAAAATAAATAATTAATGAAATAAGCGGTTGTTTAAAATAAAGCTGATAACAAAATAAAAAAGCTGTTGATAATTCATAAAAAAGAGGAATAATATATTCATAATATTTTAACAACAAATTCTAAGTGATATATTATTATTGATGGTAACCAAAAAATTAATTTAAATTGTGAATTTATATTATAACAATAATAACTTATCGTTTATAATTTGTTGTAAAAATATTGTAAATATTGCATTTTTTCATTAAAAAAATAAAGTTAAAAAAAAAAAATAGACAAAGACATATAAAAGGACCACGAACCCGGTTCAAGATAAATTGGTTCGGAGGCTGAAGTTGCAGGTATATACCATTTGACGATGCCGTTTCGGAGGTCAATGTCTATAACAACCACCGTAGGTTTTTTTATTCCCAGTAGTACTAGATGATAAGCATTGTCATTAGTTATTCCCGAATAATTCGTAGTAGGTTTTTTATATTATAAAAACTAATCTTCTTTCTTTTTTTCTTTTCAGCTAAAGTGGTTTCAAAAATACTTTAGTGGTATTTGATTTGTTGTGATATACTTTTAATGTGATGCATATTATGATATGTGACATTAAAATTTTTTGTTTATTTTATTTTTTCTAATTTTACCATAATCTAAAATTATAAAATATATCACATCACCTAAATAATATAATGTTGTATTATTATATTGAAATTACATTAATGTAAGATTATAATAACATAATATTACGGTGTAAGTTTCTCAAAAAATATTACGGTGTAATATAACATCACAATGAACCAAACGCTCCCTTAGCATAATCTGATACTTCAAATGGCAGCACATATTGATTATATATTATGAAATCATATGCAAGAATGCAACTGATATAGAGTTTTGGACAATAGGAGGGTTAGAGAGTATTTAATATATCTTAAAGGTAATTATTAAATCAATGATTATTACGTAATTTTAGAATTCTCATCTGAGATATCAATTGTTTTGTAATGATATTTGTAGTTACGTGTAACGTAGCACTTATATTTATTTAAATTATGTATCTACCTAGCTCCAATCAAATAAGTTTCGTAAGTGAATTGAGATTTGTTAGCCATAATAATAATGCAAAAAGATATTGAAACTAGTTTTTACCTTTAGAAGGTTGTTGAATAACCTTTTTATTTGTTGATAAGGTGAATAACGTTTTTATATATTGTGTTTTTAGTGTATGCTTGTTCCTTTTTGTCAATGTTCTTTAATTACAAAATTTTAATAATAATTCAAAAAGATATTGAGTGTGCACTTGGCTCTAACTTAAAAAGTCAGTTTATTTTTGCTACTATTCATGAGTCTCACTATACTTTTTGGTACTATTTATGGGTCTCACCTACTATTTCAGCTAATTTTTACTTTTATTTGCAGTACTTTCAGTAAAAAGTTTTCAGTTTCAATAAAATAAGTGGATCTCAAACAGACCCTGAAAGAAGTTTTACCCTTTGAAGGTTGCCAAACATTTTTATAAAAATATAAAATTTGAATAATCTTTTAATATGTTGTGTTATTTGTGTATGCTTGTTTCTTTTAGTCAATGTTCTTTATTACAATTTTGAAAACTAAACTTGCACACGACTTGCTCTCATAATTATTATTATTATTTTTTTAAAGTGTTATCTAACAATGTTTTTGAAGTGTTTGATTCAATAATTAAAAATAAGCAAAGCAAATATTGAAATTAGACTTATGTTGAAACCCTAATTCTATAATTAAATTAAGCGAATTTCTTATAAAAGAAAGCCTACCTCAAATGGGAAAAACCAAAGCTTACTTTTAACCGTTTTCCTAAAATTAAAGAAAAAGAAATAGAGTTAAGTAGAGAGATCGAGACTCACATGGGAATTGAGTTGTTTTTCTTGAAAGTGAGTAAGAAAATAACAATAACAATATTTTACTCCTTTTTTACTATTTGCTTTAGCTGATTGATATTTTGTCTCCTTTCTCTCACCGGTCACTTATCTCCTCTCTCTCTCTTTTTTCTTTTTCTTCTTTTTTAGTTCTGATTCTCATTCAATCCCTCCCCCTCTCTCGTCCCTCTCTATGTGGATTGGTGCCTGTGCATTGGTGGTTGCAGCGGCGTGGATCGGTGCCCTTTTATCTCTCTCGCACCCTCACTCTCTTGACCTCCCACAATGACATAACCTCGTGGCTGAAGCTCTAAGCCGTAGCGGTCTCTCTCTCTCTCTCTAAACCAAAAATTACGACCATCGCGAGCCACCACCAGTGGCTCTCTTGGGTTCCCTCTCTATTTTCTATTTTCTATTTCCTCTTTTCTTTTCTCTTCTTTTCTTTTTATTTTTCCATTGCTCTTTGATTTATAAAAGTTCCCCGTTTTATTGCTTGTCTGTTTGTGGGTTTAGGGATCTAATTTTCTTTTTGGGGTTTTAGGATTTGGGAAAAAAAATTTTGATTTGGGTTTGGGTTTAGGCAGGGGCGGAGTTGTGTTGAAGGGTGGGGGGGCCATGGCCCCCCCAAAATTTTGAAAATTTTTAAAATATATATAATTATTTTAATGTTTTCAAAATTTAGTCTATAAAAATAAGAGTTGGCCCCCCCAAATATTTGAATTAGTCAAATGATGCTCTTAAAAAAAAAAATTGTTCTAATAGTTATAAATATATAACTTTATTTTTCGCAATTATATTTTTTATTGTAAAATGTACTCTTTTATCTGTTAAATATTTGATAAAGTTTGGCATTAAACATGTTTGAATCTATCTTTTTTAACCTGTTATGTGGCGATTAACAAGTCATTGACTCATTAAAAAATATCTTATCATCAAAACTATACATGAAATATGTCTTTAGTTGCCACATAATAGGTCAAAGCAAGATAATTTCAAATATGTTTAGAGACTAATTTATTCCTCCTAGTTGGATCATTCATGTTTTTGAAAATTTCATTAGTTCCATTGAAAGATTTCTTACTTACTTTAGTATAAAATTTAATAATTTGTATTTAAGATGAAATTTTCTAAGACTTTCACTATGAAAATAGAAAAAATGAATTTTATTTTATGAAAGATTGTCATCAAACAAAATTTTGATTGAAAATACTAAGTTTTTTTTTTTTTTTTTTTGGTGTGTGTATATATATATAACTTATCAAATAAAAAAGTGTATATATATATGTGTGTGTGTATATATAATAAAAAATGTGTATATATATATATATGTATGTGGGAGTTGTCTTGATAAATATATTAGTGCCGTAACTTGGCCCCCCCAAACAAAAATTCTTGGCTCCGCCCCTGGATTTGAGGGTTTGAAAAGGGGATTTGGATTTTACTGTGGTTGTTGGTGCGTCTGAGTTGTGGGTGCAGTTTGATTTGGGGTGATGGGGTTATGGGTTTTGCTGTGGTTGTTTGTATGTGTGTTTGAAAATGTGTTTGTGCAAGCATGCTCTATTTGTATGGAATCGGTGTTCACTGTGTGTGAGAACAGGAGTAGGTGTTGTCGCGTGTGTGAGAATGAAATATATTTTATTGTATAATTATATTATTTTAATGTGTTGTTTTGTAAAATAAAAGTTGAGATGTTGAGAATATTGTAAAATGGTATAGTATAATTGATAAAGTAGCTTTTTGAAATAATAAAATAGAATAGGATAGAATAATGGGATGCAAATACTCTTATTAGCCCTAATTTGCTTGTATATTGAGTAGAAAAATAACTTTGTATTATTCTTATAATCATAATAAGTTTGGTAACATAAGTAATTTCTAATTTTTCACAATTATTTGAGTAATATGATGTAGTTTGTATATAATAAAAAGGGGTTTTACAATAGATTTCTATAAAAATGATGTTACATTAATCACAACTTCTAACAAGTAAAAAAAAAAAAAAAAAAAAAGACTGAATACACTTTCAACCTTGAAAGTTTCGGGTTTTTCTTGAGAGAGAGAGAGAGAGAGAGAGAGAGAGAGAGAGAGAGAGAGAGAGAGAGAGAGAGAGAGAGAGAGAGAGAGAGAGAGAGAGGATTTATTGACACTTCATGATCAAATCAGTCACAGAAATAGACAGAAGAATAATTTTGAAAATGAAATAAAATTTAGTGAAATAAAATGAAAATTTCAAATTTAATAAAAGTGTAATTTAAACTAAAAAAATTACTAAAAAAAATTTATCTTTCAAGCATTGTCGATGTACTCATTCGTAGGACGATAAGAACAAGAAATTTCAGAACTTATTAAGATAATAAAATTGATAAAGTGGGATTAGTACTACATCAATTTCAACCTTACAGAAAAAAAAAAAAAAAAAAATTTATAAAAATCTATTGCTTTTTAAAACTTATCGTAATAAGATAAGATAGGAGAATATGGATGGGATGGAAGACGTGGAAGTGGCCCGGTTCCTAGTATTGATCATTGTAAATTATATTGATGCTGACTTGTGCTGCGAAAAATAGTAGGTGTGCTTCTCATAAAATAAAAATAGTAGGTGTATCTAACAGTTGGTGATTGAATACGAACATGCGGAACGATTTAAGCAAAAGGGGAAAAAAATAGGGTACAGTGTTGATGAAAGAAAGCAAAAGGTGACAAGGATGTGAGGGTTTTGGATAAAATTCTTCTATTATATTATAGTATAAAGATAAAAGGAAGTGATGAAAAGGACTGGACCGTCTTACACAGCCACAACTACCCTTAGAGGTAGAACAACAAGGGTTATGGGGCCCCTGATTCTAGGGCGCTCATGTTTTTGGGGTATACAACCTGTCACTTGAGTCCAGTCATGTTGGGTGATACTTGTCACTTCATTTCCTCTCCATTGCTTTATGTCTTCTCCTCTGAAAATTGAGATGAGTCGGGACCATTCTCTGTTTCCTTTTCCATATATATAATCATTATTATTCACAAAAAAATAATAATAGTGTTGATCGTTGAAATTGATATAACAACCAATAATATGGCAGAATTGGAAGCAGTTAGCCAGGGTCTTTGGTTAGCATGGGATTTGGGGTTCAAGTTTATCCAGCTTGAGTTTGATTCTGTAATAGTGTTATCTTGGTTAACTGATGTAAATTCTACTTACCCTCTTGATATAATGTCTTTAATATGTGATTGTAGGAGGCTCATGGGGTAAGAGTGAGAGGTGCGCGCCATATATATCGTGAAGCAAATGGATGCACGGATGCACTAGCGAAACTAGGAGCCCACCAACAGCATCTTTTGTCTATTTATACTACTTGTCCCAATTTTGTATACCACTGTTTGGTAAGGGATTTGGCCGGCCTCGGAAGTAGTAGACTGTGTGTCCGAAGGTCGGATAATGCTGTTGTTGTATGAACTTTATGTTTAGTAAATAAGACCACCCATTTCTACCAAAAAAGAAAAAGAAAATTTTGGATGGATGATATTTTGACACAAAATTTTCATAAAAAAGTAAAGGGAAAAAAAAAAAAATCATCAAAACAATGCTGAAAATAAGAATCTCTAGAGATGGAGCATGAAATTTGTTATTATTGAAAAAGTTGCTCAGTAGATTTAGCATGTTGGATTGCAAACTGTTCAACATGTGCATCTGATTTGGCGTAAATTTAAGTAAAACAACTTGTCCAAAAAATGAGACATAATTAAGTAGAAGAAATCAATAAGGTCTTATCTCAGGTGCTCAAGCCGTTGGTACTTGGTAGCCTCATGAATGCGATAAGTACTAATTACTGGTTTGATATTTGTCATGCACTTGGATTTGTCGGCAGAGTTCAGTCTAATATACGGAAATATAGAGATTATTTCATAACCTTCTTTGTTCATTCTTCCATTTTAAACAAACGCAAGTCAAGCCGCAAATCAGCAATCACTCGTATGGAAGATTGTACAGTTCGTTTCGATATAAATTACCTTATGGGCTTCAGATACCACCTAACAAATTCAGATTTTCATCATGGAACTCATGCTCAATGAGCATTGCTCATTTAGATATGCTGTCATGTAATGATTAATTTGTTTGAAATTTACGAAGTAGGGAGGCTGCAAATTAACAGTGCCTTATTATTGCTTTAAAATCATTTGTAACGTTGTAGTAAATTTGATTAGTAAAACATTTGGCAAACAATATACAAAAGAGATATAACATTGTTTTATATTTTTCTACATCTAGCAAGAATTCAGACTTACCAAGCATATGTGTGCGTTGGTTTGTGTGTGTATAGATGCATATTTATGAATGGCACATAATAATGTTAACAGTCATTAAAAAAGAAAAAGGAAAATAGACTACAGCAGTATTTTGTAAGTGCTAAAACTTTTGAAGAAGAAAAAGATAGTAGAATTGTGGGGAAGAGATTAGTCCATATCTTGCGACCAGCTTATTAATCTTTTGCCATCAATACAAATATTGAGGCATGAGCAATCTTGAGCCAATCCTCTCTAATTTCTGGTTGGCATCTTCTAATCAATTCAGGACAATCCGCAACTCCAAATAATCTCAGAGCTGTGAGGCTTCCCATTGGTAGAGACAACAGCTTGTGGCAACTTACAATTCCAAGTTTACCGAGTGATACAAAATTTGGCAGCCAATCTGGCAATGCAGTCAAGTTGGGACATTCCGCAATTGCCATTTCTTGTAAAGTTGTTGCAGACCGTTGACTCCAATGGGGCAAAGCCACCAACTGTGGTAATTGATGGTGCATCAGTGTTTGAAGGCTCGACGGGAATTCTTATTGATTGTCTTCCCTTTCAGTTAGATCAAGTTTTTTCACAATTACTGATAAATTGAACCTCTAGAGCGTTAGGTGTTTCATGGTATGCGACAAGATCATGTATTTTGAATCTCCACACATGGCCACAATTCATATAATCTTCAAAGAAAGATCTTGAATAGAGCTCATCTATATATTGGTTTCTGATATCTTTGAACTCTAGGTTTTCATTCGGTGATTGAAGCAGTCCATGTGCCATCCAAAGCTGAATTAATTCAAAAATTTTGTGCTCATAATCTTTTGAAAAAAGCGAACAATAAGCAAAACATTGTTTTAAGATGACATTTGATTATAACTCAATTGTAAGGTAGGCAAAATATCCCTTTCTTTTTGTTCCAGTTTCCACATTTCATTATCCTTTACAAATAGCCAATCACGTTCATTGAGCTTTGAATATATTAAGCTCCCTATGTCTTCACTGCTAGAACTCCTTTGCATTTCTTCACCATCTCATCCCCTACTTCAATGAGTTTTGCATGTTATCTTGCTTCTCCTTCACCAGAAGCCCATTTTATAAATAAAGATAGACACTCTTTATGTAGAAGTACTTCTAAGTTGTAGAAGGAAATGGTACGTATAATGGATGCAACTATTGGGCTGCGTGTTGTCACGGGGATCTTACTTCCATTTGGTATCCTCCATCAAAAAATTCCTCAACTTAATCCATTTTCCCTGATTCTCATTCTACACATCATCCAAGAAAAGTAAGAATTTTCTGTTGTGCAAATGACCTCAAAGGCGCATTTGCAATTGCTCTACGTCCAAATCACTACAATTTTCACTAGTTACAGATTTGATTAATTTGACCACAATTGTTTTATGTTAAAGTCATCAGATACACTTAACCATATTCTCAAGTGAAAATGGCCGACCACTTCTTCATTTTTGAACACCATTTAGCAAGTGTAGTCTTCCCAAGACCTGCAATTCCAGCTATGGGAATAACACAGACCTTTTGATCACCATCACAAGGATGTATTATAAGTTTAACTATTATTTCTTTATCCTTGTCTCTTCCAATGACATCTGAAGTCTGCACAAAGGAATAGCTCATCACCCTCCTCCCATGCATGACATGCCTGTTTCCTGGTCTTTTCGAAGTATGAAATTTAGCATTATAAGTTTAACTATTAGAGAGTGACTTCTTTGATTTTATGGCGCATCTTAAAGTGGAATATAAGTGGATTAGAGCTAGAAAGAAAGCAACGTACATTTCTGGTGCTGCTCCCAATGATCTCCTCAATGCTTTACACTTGAATTCATCCAGCACATCTTCGGCATCATAAAAGATGTTTTATAGCTTCCCAAGCCAGACAGTCTGCTCCTGATTATGTCCCTGCTGTTCCTCTGCATCCAACAGAACGGCTTTGTCTGTGGACAAGGTGTCCTCAAGCTTTTCCAAATCGCCTTCAACACCCCATATCAACACGACTTCTTGAAAGATAGGGGAACTGATCTTCACTAGAACTTTTGCTGCGAAGTTGAACCGAAATGATTCTGCCATATTCTTTTGAAGGACAAACAAGAAGCTGATGGTTTATGAAATGGATATGGCTGTGTGAAAGGGTGCACTGACACTATACCCTTTGACATGGTAATCCTTCGACTATTTCTCAAGAAGGTAATGTTAGCTACCAAGCAACTTAATTTATATTTTACAACTTTCTCTCCAAAAAAACATTAACAATAACATTTGTTCTGTGTACACAATAAAATTTAAGCATTGAGATCATATAGAATAAGTCATCCAATGGTAGATACCATCATTGACTTTGGACGGTTTGGTGTGACAGAGTTGAGATCTAAAAAGGTTAAAGAGCCATTCATTATGTTTTAAGAAGGTTGATTGTCATCAAAGAGTTCTTATTGTTGGTCTTAGACAAGTATGGTGATCCCCAAATGGTGGTGATCACGTGGTAGAAAGTTTGAATGAATTAGAAACTCAAATATCACGAGATCCCTCTTATTCATGGAAGTGTTTGCACCCTTCCGTGAACCATCAATACTCATACCTGCAAAGGGTTGTGTTTCTCTCAAAGGTCACAACTCTTCCCCAAACAATGCAATCATCCGTAAACCCTCATTTTATGGGAATAATAAATTGAATGAGGGTCACCACGCCATGTGATTACACTCATTTACTTATTGAAAAGTATAGTTTGAACCCCTATACAATTAACAAGATAGTGTGACACAGAGAATGGTCACGAAGTCAAAAACTTAAGGAGAACCTCTTTAAGAACAAAACAAGTGAAAAAATAGAATTTTTGAAGCTAAGGTATAGGGTCTCTCTCTCTCTCTCTCTGTTTTTTTTTAGTTTGATCAATGAGGACACACTGTTGTTTTGCATTTCTCTCGGCCCAGGAGCTTAGCACACCATTCTCTCTAGTTGCTTGCCTTTGACAGAAAAGCATGGGAGCTTAAACTCTCTCTAATCTCTGCTCTCCAATAATATGGCTCAGGAGGATTTAACCCAATCCTTGCCTCTAGAGAGCTAAAGACACAAAGCACTACCCATTTGGAATGGCCTGTTGCACTAAGGCTTACTGAGTATATTTTCTTCACCAAAATGGCTCAAAAGATTTTATATAATACACTCCCTTTTGGATTCAGAGCTCAACAAGCATATGGCCTTATAAGATTTCCGTTTTTGGCTTTAGAAACTATAGTGTTGAAAACATAATCCCAGGCTTCTTCAACATGCTGCTCTAATTAAAAAAACAGTTTTTGATTCTCTTGCTTGAGCAGGAATATCTCTTGCTCGAGCAAGATTCTTCTGAGAACAACTTCTCTGAGCAGCTCTAGCTCCAAGGTTGATTGTTTTTTGGACCAAGACATAACTCTGTTACAAATTACAGTGTCACGCATATTTTGCTAAACTTCTAAATCCTAACACTTATGTCTCCGACATGAACACACCATAGCTACAACCTACAAGTGGTTTGTTGTAGTCTAGCGTGATCCCATGGTTGAATTAATTTAGCTCACTCAACTCTTATCTGTGGATAAACAGATTGACGTTAGTGACTTGGCTACGTGTCTGCACACTTTATCAAACTTAACCAAATCCTTATTGGATGACTTTCAATTCACTCTCTTTTTCAAGCAAACATCATTGGAAATTACCAATGCTCCTTGAACTAACCCAAACCATAAAGATGAAAAGTGTTTTAATTATTAGTTTTTGTTTTTGTTTTGTTTTGTTTTTTTTTTTTTTTGGTGTATAAAAAAATATAAAAAATTATAATTAAATTTTTAAAAGAAATCTAGACACAATTGCACAAAAATTCCATGTAATTAAGTCACACTTGAGAATATTGGACCCTTTTTTCTTTGTATAAATAGGGGGGTCCCAGCTCCCAATGGGATGAGGGGGCTAATAATTTTCTCTCCAAAACATTTATTTTAAAAATATAAAAGTTTTCCATTGTATACTTTTTACGATTAAAGAACATGACTTGCCAACTAATCAAACTAGAGTTTTTCAGTACCTATAGCAATTTCACAACATCAAGAACAAACCCCAGCGTATACATTGTCAAATTCCATAGTCTCCTATTACATCAAATGATTGTTTAATTTTTCTTGCAAAGTATTGAATAGTAAAGATTCTAGGCCATAGTCCTAATTACAACTCTTAATCATGTTGGACTTGGATAACACCTACCAACAACGTATCATTATGAGATGCAAAAAAAAAAATTTGGAGTGTACACAGTGTTTAGTGTAGATGGGAAGAAATTTTATCCTATTCCAATTGGTTAGGTTATTAAGGGACCTATTCCAATTTAATGATCCTGGAATTTTGTATACAAATAATAATCAAAGAAACTTCTGCCTAAAATAAGTCGGACTTTTAGCAAGAGAGAAAATTGATGTCTAGATAAATCAAGCTAAGGCCGACCAAAGTGGACCATATTCTTAATTTCTTATCTCTATGTGTTCCATGTAGAAGACTTACAATCAATGCTTGGCGTATAAAAGTTGAACATCTTATCTAAAGTCCATCCTCTGAAAACTTGAGAAAAAATTCATTTAAACCAACACAATATATAAATTATAAAGGAATCAAAGAAAAATTGTCAAAAATAATGAAAATTTAATCTATGCTTAAATTCTTATAAGGATGAACACAATAGCAATATCCTTTAAAAAAAAAAAAAAGATAAAAAATCTATGCATATTTTGTACATATGATAAAGTCTTATCACAAAGTTTTTTAAGACTCATGTTGATTAGTGATTAGGAGTTATAGAGGAATAATCATCAAAATATATATATATATATATATATATATTAGCAGGTTTTTGTTTACATTCTTTACTAAAATGCCCAAATTTACCACAATTGAAGCATTTTCCTTTACCAGATTTCTGTTTATCATGTTTTTTTATAAATGTGTTTCTTGTTATCAAAATTCAACAGTTTCAGCATTCATTTGAATAGGAAGAGCTTTAGTAGGAATGTTTTTCTCATTAAAATCTTCAACATAAGGGAGATTAACAATATGCTTTTTCCTATATACTTTTTCCTAAACCAAAAAGCATTTGAAATATCAGAACTAACATCATTGATCAGCAATTTTTGGAAAGTATCAATTTTGGATTGTAACAATTTATCAGAAAGTTGGTTAGCAATTCTTTTATATCTAACTTCTTGTTTCAGAAAGCTTAGAATGAATCAGATTTAAAGAGTCATCAAAATCGATTTCAAATTTCGAAGCAAATTTAAATTTAACTTTTTGCCCAAAAGGGTCAGTAGTTATACCATCATGTTCAGTAAGAAACAAATATAAAGTATTTATAAAAGGAATACCAAGAATCACTTTATCAGTCATGTTTTTAACAAGTACAGAAGGAATTTTATAGCCAACATTTTCATGGCAAACATGAGCATTGTTCAATTCATATTTGATTTTCATTTGAGTACCATTAGCAGAAAACAATTTTTCAGTAGATTTTTCATAATACTTTGAAGGAATTAGTCCTTCCCAAATGCAATTCATATCAGCACCAGAATCAACCATAACAATAACATTGAATTCATATTCATGGCAGATAATAATTTTAACTTTTGAAAACCATTTTGGAGGGATCAATTTGTTAATAAGACTAAGTCTATTCTTAGTAAGAGCAGTACCAGAAAGAGGAGCTTATTGGCTGGTGTTATCACCATCTTCTTCTTGCTCATCCGGTTTAGTATCAGATTGTTGATTATCAATTCTTTGAAGCAATATTTCTTGCTTGAGATTAAAGTTATCATTTTTGAAAACCATTTTGGAGGGATCAGTTTGTTAATAAGACTAAGTCTATTCTTAGTAAGAGCAGTACCAGAAAGAGGAGCTTATTGGCTAGTGTTATCACCATCTTCTTCTTGCTCATCCGGTTTAGTATCAGATTGTTGATTATTAATTCTTTGAAGCAATATTTCTTGCTTGAGATTAAAGTTATCATTTTTGATATTTTTAAACTCATTTTTTAGTTCAACAATTTCTTCTTTAATAATAGCAATTTCATGTTGTAACTCATTAACAATTAATTCTTTGGACTTCTTTTTATTAAACCTTTCCAAGGTTTCATTTATACTTATTTTTTATTTCAGTTTTTTATCAGTTTCATCTTTGATTGAGGTTTTCTTGAGCTTTTTAAGATATTCTTTAAGATATTCTTCTTTTAGCTTAGGATTGTCAATCTGGCTTATCAATTTTATTAGCAGGTTTTCTTGTTCTTCATTGTTGTTTAGAACATTAACAATTTTATCATTTTTTGAGAGAACATTGATAGTATTGCAACAAGAATCTCTACAACCAATTTTAATATTAGGTGAAGTAGAGGTTTCACTACTAGAGTGATAACCAGAGTCTGAGGAGGAGGAGCAGTCCTCTTCCAAAGAGTCAGTCAAATTAGTAGATTCAAGAATCTGGAACAGCTCTTCTTGATCATTATCATTAATATTTAACATGTTAAGTTTATTCTTCATATTTCCAGGTTTTTGTTTACATTCTTTACTAAAATGCCCAAATTTACCACAATTGAAGCATTTTCCTTTACCAGATTTCTGTTTATCATTTTTTTTTTTTTTTTTTAATGAATGTGTTTCTTGTTATCATAAAAAGCATTAGGTTTAGCAAGATATCTTTTATATTGATTGTCATGTTTTTTAGCATGTTTTCCTTTTTGCCTGGAAGGAGCACTAGGAGGTAATCCATATTGTTCACAGAAATTACCCATCTCATACTTGGCTTTTTTTATTGTTTTTTAACTGTTGTTTTAGCATTTTTTGGTCATTACACATGTTAATGCCAAGTTTTTTAATAGTGCTAAAAAGATCACCATAAGTTAAATTATTGTAATCTATAGCATCATTTTTACCAATTAACTCTTCTTTAACCTTATGAGCAAAGAGAGGAGGTAGACCAACAATAAACTTCTCTTTCCAGTAAGCCTTTAAGCAGTCTTTCCTGAGCATTACCCTAGAAATGAAAACATCTTGATACTATCTGTAATCAGACATAGTAGGACATCTCAAGTTGTTTAAATAATCACTAATATGAGAAGCAATATTAGAGGGAGTACAAACAAAAATGTTTGATAATAGTATAGATTAGGGTATTGACCCCGTCAGGAATACCTCAGCCAATACTTTCATCAAAGATAGGTAGTCCTTCATCATCTTTTTTAACAACCTTTCTTATAGATTCTCTAGATTTTTCAGTGAGAAAATTTTCCCACCAACCACGAAGAGTTCCAGAAAAACCAGTAGTAAGAAGATCAACAATTTCAACATGGTCAATGTTATGATTGGTGAAATAAGCATTAGCAACCATAGACACGTGACCCATTTTATTAATAATTTCTTGTTCGGATAAACCATCAATATTCCATTCATATAGTTTATCAACAGAAACAGAAAACTGTGTTTAAAAAATTCTTTCTTTAAACTGCATATCAAGAGGAGTAGGTTTTGAATACCAATTTTTTGTAAAAGACATGGGATTGGGTTTTCCAACAAATCTTTTAATTTCACGTAGTTCAAAAGTAGTTTTATCAGAAGCAGAAGATGAAGAGTCAAGGTCTGCATTTTCAGAGAAAATAGTCTGTTTCTCTTTTCTTGAAATAGCACGAGCAGTACTGGTAGAAGTACCTTGATTTGTTTTGATCTTTTGAAGATTGAAAAACATTTGTTCAACCTTTTCAATAGTTTTATCCTGAGAAGTTTTGAGGCTCAAGTTTTCTCTTTGACTGGGTAGATCAATCAAAGGTTTCCCAGGTTCTGAAATAGTAGGTTTTTCAACTTTTTCTTCAATACGGTCAAGTTGTTGACCAATAATATGCAAAGAGTTATTAACAAAATTGTTTTGTTCAATAATTTTCTTTGTTTCGGTAGAAATGGTTGTATTAGCATCAATAACTTCAACAATTTTAAAAGGGGTAGCCTTCACTTCAGTCCCTTTAGAGGTAATGAGTATTGTCTTAAGGGGTGGATGGGTAGACCTGGTAACAGTTTTATCTTCTTTAACAAAATTTGATTTTTTTTTACCATATTTAAACCATTTTTTGAAACATAATAATTTTCAAGGAAATCAAAAAACAAAATATCCTTTTGTAGCTGATTCATTTTTTCTTTCCATTTTCTTTTAACACGATATTTTTCTTTTTGAGTAAAAGTAGTTTGGTAAATCTTTCTTTTTTCTCTATTTTTAGCAAATTTAAATTCATTGAAAAGGGATATCATGTCAATTTCAAAACCTTTGTTCAAAACTCTTAATTGACTGTCAATAATAGGGGTTTGGAAATCAGATGCAGTTGGAGATCCAGATTCGATCTCCTTTTCTTCTTCAATAGCATGTTTGCTATGTGTAGAAGGAGGTTTTGTTTTTGTAGAGTAAAAAGCAGTGCTAACTTGGGAGTTGTTAACTCTGGAGTGCATGAGATCTTGCCTCTTTCATTAAGATTTTTTTTACTGTTACCCAAAAATTTACATTAACTTATTTTACTGTTATCTCATTAGTCTCTCATTAATTGCCTAATCTTACATCACACATTTCTCTCTTTCACATGTCTTTTAGCATACCCACCATTTCAATTTTTTAAAAAAGCAAAAATAATAATAATTAAGGACTAATAATAGTAACTAACCAGATAAGGCATTGGAGGGAGATAGAGAGACACAAAAATGTTGTGGTTTGTTAAATAAAATGCATTGTTTCACTACAAAATCAAAATGCATTGTTTCACTATAAAAGACCTGAGACTGATAAAACATTTGAAAGAGAGAGAAAAAGAAATCTGAGGGGCCGTTGCCTCTGTCATATTGGCCTCCCACTACCATCAAGATGCCAAAACCCTTACAAGTATTTTTTTTTCCTTCTTAAATTAGGGGATTAAATATGATTTAGGTTTGGGTAATTTGGTTGGATAATTTTTGTTTTGGGTGTATATGTAGAGAGAATATTTGGTACGCAATGTAAAGCCATATTCTACCATGGTTTTAAATCATCTATAAGACATGTGCATACACACTTGCCCACACCATGTTTTAATATCACACTATCAATGTGTGGAAGATAGTGAGAGAGTTGGACATACTTTTATTTCTTAGTATTTAATATGTGAACAAAACACAAATTATTTGATTTTCATGGTCCCGTTACTCTTTTGCATTTATTTTTGGTTTCATGATTTAAAAAAAAAAAAAAAAAAAAAAAAAAAAAAACCTTGAGAAGGCTTTAAATGTGCAGCGAAACAATAATTATAAATTGCACACACATAACCATTATAATTATTCAGTTCAAGGAATGAGTAAAAAAAAATTTTTTTTGGAGGAATATTGTAGAATAAAAGTTATTACAAAATGTCTCTCTCTTAGAGACCTCATGCGAGAGTGCATGAGGTTTTGCTAAGTGGCACTCTAATTTTGCATTTAGTATTTTTTAACCTCTTTCATTAAGCTTTTTTTTTTTTTATTGTTACCAAAAAGTTTACATTATCTTATTTTATTGTTATCTCATTAATATCTCATTAATTGCCTAAGCTTACACCACACCTTTCACCATTCTTCATGTCTTTTAGCATACCCACTATTTTAGAATTTAAAAAAAGAAAAGAAAATTTAAGGGCTAATAGTAATAATTAACAAGATAAGACTCTAGAGAGAGATAGATAAACACAAAAATGTTGTGAATTGTTAAATAAAAGGCACTATTTCACTATATATTACCAACATAAAAGACTTGAGACTAACAAAACATTTGAAAGAGAGAGAAGAGAGAGAAGGAGGAATTTGAGGGGTCACCACCTCCGTTATACTGGCTTCCCACCACCATCAAGACACCAAAACCCCTACAGGTAATCTTTTTTTCTTTTTAAATTAAGGGTTTAAATATGATTTAGGTTTAGGTAATTTGGTTAGTTAGTTTTAGTTTTGGGTATATAAGTAGAGAGAGTATTTGGTGCACAATGTAAAATCATATTCTACCAGGGTTTAATTTTAAATCATCTATAAGACACATGCATATACACTTGCCCACACCATATCTTAATGTCTTACTATTGATGAGTGGAAGACGGTCAGAGAATTGAGTATACTTTTATTTCATAGTATGAAATATGTGAACACAACACAAATTAATTGATTTTCATGGTCCCGTTACTTTTCCACATTTATTTTTGGTTTCATGATTTAAAAAAAAAAAAAAAATCTTGAAGGCTACAAATATGCAGTGAAGCTACTAAACCAATTTTTAATATCTCAAAATATATATATTTCTTTACTCTAATTTAGTTTACTTTTTCTTTATAATTTATGTACAACAGTATTCAAAACTGTTTTATATAAAATATCACAAAATTATTCGTGCATTGTATGGGAAACTTATTAGTAATAATAAAAGTCAACCCAAAAAATCTATACATGAAATAGTAAATTTTGGCTTAACAAAATTGACTAAACCTAAAAAAATAATTTCTAGAAACATAACCAAGTGACACAACATTTTCATAATACCTTTATAATTTTGTTATATTTTTCTTTGACTTGTAAAGAATTGACACCTTAGCAATTGTGAAAATATTGTGACGACAACAAGATGTTTTAACATTTTTACAAGATAAATGTTATATCCACAACATTTTCATAACAAATCATAAGTAGTAAGTTGTTACAAGTTGTTATTAGTGGGAAAAAAAGTAATTTTATTGGTAAGTTTAAATTAGAACTTATAACAATTTACTGCCTATGATTTGTTATGAAAGTGTTGTGAAAAATATTATAGATATAACATTTCTTTTTTCATAATACCTTTATTTTTAGTTGTGATTGGTCCTAGTATGATATTTTATTTTGACCTATAAGGATTTAACAACTCTAACAACTGTGAAAATATTGTGACAATTTGTTATTTTAATATAGTTCAACTGACAATATTAATAAAATAAAAAATAAAAAAAGAAGAAGAAAGGGCTAGTGGAACTATGCCACATGAACAAACCAAAAGTATTGTAGTGGTAATCATTTACTCTTTTTATATATAGAAATTCATTTATTGCTTTACATTATACTTGATATTATGATTTATTAAACAAATACATACAATATTGTACACATTTGGAAAAGTACAACATTATACATATCAATGTCCCCCACTGTTCAAGCAATTGCTCTTTATATATATATATATATATATATATAATTAATTAATTAATTTCATGGAAAATCTCTATTAACTTTTTTATTGGGTTTCATAAATTAATTTCATGTGAAATGTCTATTATATCTTTGTGGGGGCAAGTGATTCGAGCACATTTTTTGGGCTACGAGCCCTATCCGAGGATGATCAAATACCCGAGGATGGTTAAAAGACACATACGTATATGATCTGGAAGGCCAAGGAGGAAAGAGGAGTCTGTCATGGTAACCTAGATTCCCAAAGAACAAAGGCACCTCGAGAGCACTTTAGGAAGTCAACCACCCTGTAATGATGAGCTCTAGGGGAAGTAGCATAGTCGTATCAGCAATGGAAAGAAGAAATATCTAGAAAGGTGATTGCTACCACCATATTAAATATATTGTACCAACTAAACTGGCCGCATTTATGGAGAAATGACACTTGAACAGTGTTTTCCCAGCTCACAACCCTTCCTATTATCTCCAGAAAGGCCTTGATGGGACAAGCATCCAAAGGATTTCCTAGAAATTGAACAGGTGGAAGGCTGAGATATATTGGGGGGACTATATAAGGAAATTGCCTTCATAAAAAGGGGCATGCAAGATTGAGAAAAGGAGAGGAGAGAGAAAACACCTTGTAGATAGAAAAACTTGATTAATATAAGAACATATTGTCCTTGGATTGGCTCAAGGAAGATGTTTTGTTGAATTTGTGTACCTAATTCTATCAGCCTGAACTTACATGGTTTTTTAGTTTGCTTATAAGATCCACTCTTTAACAAATGTATTGTTTTGGGTTTATTGGGTTGACTTTCATTGTTCTTAGTGGGCTTGGGTTTCCAAATTCCAGTTCTTACAATCTCTATATTAGTGGGCTTGGGTTTCCAAATTCCAGTCCTTACAATCTCTATATTTATTTGGATAATTTTAGACAAAATTTCAATTTTTACTAATTCAATATTTTTATTTTTATTTTAAATAATAATTAAATTAATTATGACTTTATTAATTTTCAACCTTGGTTTGATCTTGACCCGAATTCAAAAATCTTGAACCTGTTTTTTATGGTTCATTGAACATTTTGGATCTGAAAATTAAACAAGAGGATAAAAATATAGCCCACCTACTCCCAACTTATAAAAAGAAGAAATTATTTCGTGATTTTCACTCTATATTGAATAATTGCTCATGACTTTCACCCACTAGTCTCCATCAGACAGCAGAGGAAAACGTCACGGTATTCGTACGAAAGCTAGACAAAAACGATTTCTACGTCACCGTTCAACTACTTTGTGAAAACTCAATAATTAAATATACAACTATAACTACACCTAGAGCAGAACTCTAACGTTTATCAGATAAGGCATCTTTAATTTTCATATCAAATGGCAGAAACAACCATAAATCCTGGGATTAAGAGGTAATTTTATCTTTAATTACTCTAATCTTTCCATTTCACATATAGAACTGAGTTTATATGCAGATATCCTACTTATTAATTTTTTTTTTTTTATTTTAAATTTCTTACCCAAGGATTGCAGTTGTAACCGGAGCCAATAAAGGGATCGGATTTGAGATATGCAGACAGTTAGCTTCAAATGGGATCAGGGTGGTTTTAACTGCTAGAGATGTGAGGAGGGGCAATGAAGCAATTGAAAAACTCAAGGCTGCAGGGTGCTCTGATGTGGTTTTTCATCAACTAGATGTGATGGACCCAACTACCATTTCTTCTTTGGCAGATTTCATCAAAACCCACTTTGGGAAGCTTGACATATTGGTAATGCAACTTAGAGCTTTATACATACATCTTTAGGGGGATTCCAAGTGTTATTTTTGAGAGGGTAGGGGCGTTTGGTAAGAGATTTCTAGTAACATTGTCTAAGTGTTGTGGAAATACATGTGAGTGAAAAAATGTTGTAGAAATACGTGTTGTAATATTTAAACAACATTACCAAATAGACTCTAGATCTTTGCTTTGCTTCTTATTATGTTGCAAAGAATCTATAGGATTTCTGAGGAATCATATATGGGTTTTGAATTTAAAAACATACATGCTTGTATTGGTTGATTTGGGGGTCATCAGATTTCCTTATTTAAAAATAAATAAATAACTTTTCTTGCAATGACCAGTTTGTGTAGTTCTAAACAAAGATGAATCGTCTAGTATTCTTTCTCCTCCCCACCCTTTTGTAATTAGGTTGTTGATAAACGAAAGTCATTTATTAATTGATGAGATCTTGTTCTTTTTGGTGGCTTTGACATTGCTATTATTTCAAAATTGCAGGTAAATAATGCGGGGATTAATGGATACATAAGCAACCCAGAGGAATTTAGAAAAGTTAGCATTGATCAAGTGAGTCTCTCAAGTTTCAAAGTTAAGAGGTGTGCATGAGGTTTTTTCAACTGAATCTACCCTGATGTGTTAAAAAATTTTCAACCCAATTTAACCTGTCATGGGGTCCAATCCAACCCATGTGGATTGGGTTGAGTCCTTGGATTTGACAATTTTTTTAATTATTATTATTATTATTTAGGGGCGGCATTATATTCAAGACAGGGGGTTCAAATGAACCCCTTGAATTGTAAAAAAAAAAATATATATATATATATATTTATTTATTTATTTATTTTTTAAACTTTTGTTTTGACCCTCTAAAATAAAAATTTGAACACCTTGATCCTAAAGTTTATTTAAACCAAATTAAAATAAATTTGAATATGATCATCTTAATGCTACTTTCACAATAAATATTATATGACAAGTTATAACTAGTTTTATTTGGACCCACAATTAATATTACTTTTTACCTAGCATTAACAACTTGCCACTTAGATTTTGTTATAAAATTTTTGTGAAAGTGTTGTGTATTGAATTTTATTTGAGAAAATGTTTCAAATTTTCGCTCCTTTGTTTAAAAAAAAGAAAAAAAATTCTCTCCAGGACCTTGGTTTACTTTACTAGTTGACAACAAAATGAAGCTATTTTTTCCTACACTTTTTTTTTCTTCATGAGCAAAAAATTCCACTACTATTACAACTAATATATCTCTATCTACATATGTGATTCTTTCCCATTTTCCTTATCTCTCTTTCTCTCTTCTATATTTTCTTAGTTTTTTTCTTTATTTGATCAAACAGTTTGATAAATACTCTATAGATTTTCAAGTCCAAGAAGTCTTTTAGCACTTGCTCAAATTCTAAGAAAGTAATCACATGTACGATTAAAAAGCCATACACTTTAAAAGCAAAAACATATATTAGTTAATTACTATTTTTTTTCTTAGTTTCACATTTACTCCTAGGTGTGTTACTATTCTTCTTTGTCATATATTTTTATTTAATTGATAATACATATAAATATAATAAGTTATTATTAATTTGAAAAAAAATGTATGATTAATTATTTAATTATATTTGCTATCTTAGCGCCTTACTGATATTTAAACTACTAATAATTTTTTAGACTATTGTACAATATAAGTTGTATTGTATATTGAATTGTATTTAGAATACTATTTTAGATTATTGTGTATAATATGGAAGTTGTTTGTAATAAAAAAAAAAAAAAATCATTTTAATTTTTACTTACTCCCATGACAAATTTCTAGCTTTGTCATTGCTAACCCCCCTAGAAAAAAATCTTGGAGTTTCAACTGTTATTATTTAATTGAGCATTAAAACAACCCCATCATTAATAAGGGAAAATTTATAACCAAATAATCTTGAAAATGACATCAAACTAACACAAACTATACAAAAAGAACTTAGGATTTGAGTTTTATTTAGGAAGAGGGACAACAAAGAAAATAACAAAATTGTATAATATATTTTAAATATATATTAATTATAGGCGGGTTGGGTCGAGTTAGGCGAATTTGTGAATCTTACAACTCAAACCCAACCTGACTCATTGTAAAAAAAAAAAAAAAAAAAAAAAAAAAAAAAAAAAAAAAAAAAAAAAAAAAAAAAACTCACAACCCAATCCAACACGGTGAGTTAGGTTGGATCGAGTCTGATTTGGCGGGTTGGCTGCTCACCCCTACTTAATGTTATGCCATTGCTGTTGTTGAACGATGTTGTTTTGGGTCAATTTTTTTGAAAATTTTGGATAGTAAAACTGTTGAGATATTGTTGTGGAAAATTTTTGAAAATTTTAAAGTTTTTTCTATACAAGTAATTTCATCCATCATTAAGGTATGTTTGTATGAGGGTACATCATAGTAGAGATGTCCACGGGTCGGGCGGACAGGGTTTAAGGTTAACTTATTACTCAAACTGCTCAGGTTGAGTGGAAGAAGTGAAGACCATGCGGCTAAATGCCAACAACCACGAGTCGAGTTGGATCAGGCTCTGACGGACAATTTGTTGGTTTGGTTGAAATTGATGGATTGGTGGTGGCTGAAGGAAAGTAGATCTTCACCCAATCTGCGTGGAGGAGAGAAATGTTAGGTTGGATTTGAGTGGATTTGAGCCAAACATTAATGGATCTAGGCAAAACTCCGCTGGTCATATCTAAGAGAAACCTCATTAGATTTGAGCAAATCTAAGCCAAACATCACCAAATTTGAGCAAATCTAAGTTAAAAATTGCCGGCTTTGAGTGGATCTAAGCAGAGAAGGCCTAAACGTGGTTGGATCTAAGCTGCGAAGGGCCTAATAGTTGCTTGATCTTGGTAGATACGAGGGTTGCTTGAAGTGTTTTTTGGTCAGGTAGGGTTGCTTGGTTTTTTATGGAAGGCACTTGCCACTTAAGGAGTTTGTTTCTGAGAGAAGGAACCTGCTGTTGACCAATGAAAGGATCGAATCGGGCCACCAATAGTCAGCCCCGTTTGGTGGTTGGATTGCTTGGACAAACCTACATCATAGTATGATATGAATCATGTTTTCATTGATCATAACCATACAATAACATTATTTTGTCATCATATGTAGTCTTATAAAGTTGTGGATTCCATATGTTGTTAGAGAAAATGATACATATCCTTTATGCACAACACGCTTTCTCTCAAATTGAAGGCATATCCCAAAATTTTGATGACTTGCAATATGAAGAATTTAATGTGGCTTAAGGCAGTGATAGCCATAAAAAGAAATCATAAAATATAAGGAAAATAGAAATTAATCAAGTTTTATAAAGAAGAATATTGTAACTGTACATTTTTAGATCCCCGTAAACTAGATTGTTTAATCTAATTAATTAACTAAGTGAACAGTTAAGTTTATTATTAAGATCTAAGTTAAAACAAACAATCATATCATGTAAAGTAACGGAAAAATAAATAACAAAACGATATGATTATCTAGGAAAACCAAACAGGCAAAAAACCTGGGGAGGTTTTAACCTAGCTATCCTCAAGATAAAAAGCAAATCTATTATGAAAGAATTGAAGTTTGTACAATAGAACTTAGACCACTAAAATTCTATTATTATTTCAAATAGAAAATTTACTACCACGACACCATGATAGCTCCGAGTTCACGGACTACTTCTTTCTTTGACCTTTGCAACAACACAAGCTCACCTACTTGTGACTTTGAGACTCCACTCAAAGGTTTTGGATCTCCTTAAACGTTGATCTTGTATGCAGCAACTTCTACAACACCGGATCTTGAGATTCTTCAAGGAACAACACTGGATCTTGAGATTCTTCAAGGAATAACACCAGTAGAAGACATTAGAGAGCTTTTGGGTACAAAACCCTAGATCTACAAAATATGCACAAGATGCACTCTAATCTCTCTAAAAAACTCTGAACCTCTCTAGGGTTAGCTTATAATGTCTTTTAAATATTAGAAAAAATGGCTTGCGATTTGGGCTTCATACAGATAAGTTAATGACCTTTTTACGTTTGCTGATTTTTGCTACTATGTGACTTTCGATCGATCGAGTACCAATCGAATGTCTTTTGATTAATCGAGTACCAATTAAACGAAACAGCTTGTAACTCAGTTTTTTATCCCGAACTTGAGTTTTTTGTCTTAGACTTCAGTGTAGACCATTCTAAACTAATGAGACTTAATTTTTGGCATGGTTTGCCAACATTACAAACTCAAAACCTAACAGTAACATCATTTAATACCTTTGCATATGATGATACAGCTTTTAGGTCCAACTGCCATACCTCTAAAGGAAGTCATAAAGCAAACTTATCAAACAAGTGAGGATTGTTTGAGAACAAACTACTATGGAACCAAGCAAGTGAGCGAAGCACTTATTCCGCTTCTTCTATTATCCAATTCAGGAAGAATAGTAAATGTCTCTTCCACCATGGGACAATTGAAGGTACAGAATGTAAAACTCATCTTATTAAACCATTTATAATTAGCTATATTTGGTCATGAATATTTCACGGCAATATAGAGTGCAAGATTATGGCTACGATGATTGGGTTGGAACCGCACTAAACATTTGGTTCTAGGAGATTGCTTGAAATTTTTTTTTGAAGAAATTAAAATTTCAATTATGTTAATATTTCAGCTTATTTCAAATGAGAACGCAAAGAAAGAGCTAGGAGATATTGATGGCCTCACAGAAGAGAAAGTGGACAAGGTGGTGGAAGGATTTCTAGAAGATGTCAAGGAGAATTTGATTGAAACCAAAGGTTGGCCTGTTAATATTTCTGCTTACATAGTCTCTAAGGCAGCTCTTAATGCATATACAAGGGTTCTAGCAAGGAAGTACCCCAAAATAGCAATCAACTCCGTGTGTCCAGGGTATACCAGCACAGACTTAACCCACCACAGTGGAGTTTTAACTGTTGAAGAGGGTGCAAAAAGTCCTGTGATGTTGGCTTTGATGCCTGAAGGTGGGTCTTCTGGCCTCTTCTTTGATCGAATGGAAGTATCGACCTTTTGAATAAGAAATGATGCTACCCAATGAGTACATAAGCATAGCTAGGGAAGAAACATGGAGAATAAAAAAATGTGTTATGGAAGCTTCTTTAAATCTTATAGTTGGTTTATTTCGATCTTGCTTTGATCAATAAAAGCTTTAGAGAGTTTTTTTTTTATTCTACTTTATATTATGTGAAAGCTCTTTCAACACTAGTTGTTAGAGCAACATTATACTCGTTGAAATTAAGAGATTTTTGACTCATTTATACTGTTTGGATCTTTAATGATAGAAAATTTAGGTTACTTAAAATTATTATATAAATTTGTATTATACATAGTATAAATTTAAGCAATGTTACACACTCAATATTTTCGTAAACAATGTTACACACTTTAAGCAATGTTGGACAATGAATCTGAATTTTTAACATGTGCTAACTTTGAGTGTAAAATGCAAACCTAGCTGTCTATGAGATAAGTAAAGGTTGTGACAGTTGCTAGTAGTTGCAATTACATCTCTCTCTCTCTCTATCTATATATAAATTCCTCCAACAATAAAGTGATATTTTTAGGTGTAGACAGTAGAGTTTACATAGAATGCAAACCTAGTTGTCTAGTCTCTTATTTACTTAGCATGTGGGCATAAAATAGTGAGGTTGAGGTGAAAGCTTTTACCTTTTAGAAGTGTATATCCTTTATTTTGTACACATGAATATCCATCTATGCACAATGAATCTGAATTTTAAAATTAAATGTGCTAACTTTGAGTGTATCATGCAAACCTAGTTGTCTATGAGATAAGTAAAGGTTGTGATAGTTGCTAGTGGCTGCAATTACACCTCTCTCTCTCTCTCTCTCTCTCTCTCTCTCTCTCTCTCTCTCTATATATATATATATATATATATAGTACATGTGTGTGGGTGTTAGAAGGAAAGTGTAATGCCAACCCACTAGTCTATGAAATTAAAAGATGAAGACATGAAGGTTGTAGTACTTGATAACTTATGGTTAATTAATGCCTTGTTAGTTGGTACTCAGTACTACTTATCATATATGCTTCCAATAGTAAAGTGATTTTTTTAGGTGTAGATAGTAGAATTCAAATATATAAAAACTGCTCTATCATGATTACTTTTATTATCAAACTTATCAGACTAAAACATTAATTAATTTTTAAAATTAAATATCAAATTTCATATTCAATAGCACTAAAGTGAAATACGTAAAAGAAAAGTGAACAAAACTTGTGTCACAGTCAAAGGAAAAAAATCTTGGGCCAAACAACATAAAAGAAGAAGGCAAAAAAAACCTGATAAGATTATTAAAAAAAAAAAAAGATAAATTATAAATTTAATAAAATAAAATAAAAGCAAAAGGAGTGTGGAATAATCAGTCACAATTCACAAAGCGACTGCTATATATAAGCTTTTGGTGGTCGACACTCGACATAAGAACCCAGAAGACCACTTGTCGCCAATCTCTTCATCCCATATGATTACTTTTTGCGGCGGTCTATGCTAAATTAACGGGATCACCATCCATCACTCTTGACTTTCAAAGGTAGGAGACTATGGATCTGTTTGGATAGAACTTATTTTACTGAAATTGAAAATTGAAAATTGAAAACATTGTAACAAAATAATTTTTAAATATGTAAATAGTGTCATGAAACCTATTTTTAATGAAAAAGTTGTTAAAAAGTAATATTTGTAGGTCTCTGAACAGTATATTCGTGCACTGTTCACAGTTGAAAAATCAACCTTTACGGCTGAAAGCAAAAAGAAGAAGAAGCTGAAACACGCATTTTTGCAAACGGGACGCAGCAAATGCAGATCCAAACCGCACCTGTATATAAAGGTAGACTGTCGTGTAAAATGAAGGATGGAGAAGAGAATATTCTTTAGAGTTTATAAAAGTAACTTTATTCTTTGATATCTTAATCATTAATTATTAAGTGAAAGAAATGCTTAATAATTTTTGTCATATACTTTAATATCATAATTATATTTAAAATAATAATTCAAAAATAAAATGTATCATTCTATAGTAGTCTATACTATTACTATTTAAGAGCTTTGTGATGTTTGAAATGAATATTTTATTGGTTCAAAAGTACTCTACACTTCTAATTTTAAGTATAAACAACTCAATTGCAATGTTGTTTACAAAATATGACTACTTTCCTTATTGATTTGCAAATTCAAAGTCAACTACGAATTTATTCGGTCAACAATTTTTAAAATATTTTTTTAATTTTTTCCAAATTGTTTAGTAAAATTACTATAATCCTCTTCTAAACAAGTAACTACTAACTACTTCTAAACTCAAGCTCTCAGTCTTTGTTTTTCATTTTATTTTTAAAACCACGTTTTATGGTTATGGGATATCAATTTTGCCTTCCCATCAAATTTTTTATACTTATCTTTATTTTTTTGGACAAAAGTATTTTTAATGTTTATCAAATATTTTTTTGTGAGACAGTTTATCTTTATATGATAGTAGGTTTTCTTCTTCCTAAAATATTGCCACCACTTTTCCTATTAGTTTTCAAATTCAAACTCAACTACAAATTTATTCAGTCAACAATTTTTATTTTTATTTTTATTTTTTACAAATTTTTTAGTAAAATGACTAGAATCCTTTCCTAAACAAGTAACTACTCCTAAACTCAAGCTGTCAATTATTGTCAAATATTTTTTTATGTGAGAATTTTTCTTTATGTGATAATTGGTTTTCTTTTTCCTAAAATATTGCTTACAAAATAAGACCATTTTTCCAGTTGGTTTTCAAATTCAAACTCGACTACAAATTTATTCAGTCAACAATTTTTTAATTTTTTATTTACTAATTGTTTTGTAAATGACTTAGAATCTTTTTTTAAACAAGTAACTACTCCTAAACTCAAGCTGTCAATCAGATAGTTATATATATATATATATATATATACACATACATACACACCAAGTTATTACAAGGAGGAATTCTATAGGGGTGCTCCCACAATGCTAGCAAGAGGCTTCAAATCCAAGATTTCATGGATATCATTAGGCCTTAAGAATCACTAAGCAAATCCCTTAGGGTTTGCCATCAAATTTTTAATCCTCATAAAATACAGTATTTTTAATGAGACAACTTTTCTTTACATTATTATCAATCACCGGTTTCATTTATTTTAAAAAAAACTGCGTTTTATGGCAATGGTAATCCAATCTTGACTTCCCATCAAATTTTTAATACTTATCAAATATTTTTTTATTATATAATTTTTCTTTACATGATAATAGGTTTTGTCTTTCACAAAATATTGCTTACAAAATAAGACCACTTTTCTTGTTGGTTTTCAAATTCAAATTCAAGTACAAATTTATTCAGTGAACAATTTTTAATTTTGATTTTCAAATTCAAACTCAACTACAAATTTATTCAGTCATTAAGGGATGGTGGTGGTGGTGCTATAGTTCCTTGGAGAATTAAGAACTTTGTTACTAATGTGAGATTGCTATTGGGAGCTTTGCGAATGCTAGTGTTAGTTGGATTATTCGTGAAGCAAATAGAGCAACCCACTCATTAGCTAGATGGTTTATGCTTAATTCTGTTTTTGGATCTTTTGATTTAGGGAATAGCCCTTTTGTGTTAGCAAATGTAATTTTGAAGGAGGCGTGTCAGTAAATTTATTTGTTGTTTTGTTTTGCCTATTTTAGTTTTCAATAAAGATTTTCTATTATATAAAAAAAATTAAATGATGATAAATCTATTCGGATGGAGTCAAAAGCAGAGCCAAGGATAGAGGGCAATTGTCCCCAACCCTGCCAAACAAATTTCTGTTATATATGCTTATAATTTATCTTTCCTTTAATTGATTTCGTATATGAATATTATTTAAATTTCTGTTATATATATATATATAATATGTTATTATATTTTTCATGCTTTAAACTTCATTCACAGAAAAAAACTTTCCTATTTTATCAAATCTTTTAAGCATAAAAAATATCTATAATAGAATATAATCAAATATGGATAGGTGCAGAAAGGAAAATAAAGCAGAGTATTAAATAGAAAGAGAAAAAGAAAATTATAGTATCCTTTCGAAGTTATAAAAATTTGATAAAATGATTTCAAATTCTTTATGTAATAATTAATCATTCTTCAAAATAGTTTGGGTAAAGTAATTAATTATGTGGATAATTACATAACAAACTCCATATTTTGTTATTATTTTAAATTATACTTTGAAATGTAAAGGTATAAAGGAGTTCATGATATATATATATATAGTTTTAAAGTTGAAGATCAACATATATATATATATATATATATATATATCTGTGTGTGTAGCTTTAAAGTTATTACAATTTGAACATTTAACCAAAATAAGATAAATTTATGTAAGTCATACTTGGATTTTTATAGATACCAAAAATCCTTGTGAATTGTAAATTGAATTTTGACTTTTGAAAACTTTGGAAAATAGATTTTCATGTGTAAAAAACTCTAAAAATAAACATAATATAACAAATATGTTATCACCTTTTCTATTTAACTTCTTGTATTATTTTTTTTTTTTTTTTTTAAAAAAAAAAACTTTTTGTATTAAAATTTTAAACATCACTTAATATTTAGTTACATGATTGGCCTTTTATTTTCCGAATTGCTTAATCCCCATTTTCTCTCTTCAAATCCTAGCTCTCCATCACTAGATGGGGCTTGTTTGAAGGGCAGAGAATATACAAGGTAATTTAGGACTTACAGGGCTAATGTATAGGAGCTTTTTTTTTTTGGGAGAAACTAATGTATAGGAGCTTTGTATCAAAGAATACAGGCTTGCTTAATGAAGGTGGACACTCAAGCAATAAAGGCATGTATGGAGTATATTATATTAGCATGTGTTTAAAACATGTTACATTATCTTAGTCAGCCTTTGATTATGACTAAAATCTTGACTTTAGCCTAATCGAGGCCTAGGCCTAGGTCCATATAGATCAACTATTTTGGTTTTATTATATATATAAATATAAATTCACATTAGTACATCTAATATACGGAAATATAGAGATTATTTCATAACCTTCTTTGTTCATTCTTCCATTTTAAACAAACGCAAGTCAAGCCGCAAATCAGCAATCACTCGTATGGAAGATTGTACAGTTCGTTTCGATATAAATTACCTTATGGGCTTCAGATACCACCTAACAAATTCAGATTTTCATCATGGAACTCATGCTCAATGAGCATTGCTCATTTAGATATGCTGTCATGTAATGATTAATTTGTTTGAAATTTACGTAGTAGGGAGGCTGCAAATTAACAATGCCTTATTATTGCTTTAAAATAATTTGTAACGTTGTAGTAAATTTGATTAGTAAAACATTTGGCAAACAATATACAAAAGAGATATAACATTGTTTTAGATTTTTCTACATCTAGCAAGAATTCAGACTTACAAAGCGTATGTGTGCGTTGGTTTGTGTGTGTATAGATGCATATTTATGAATGGCACATAATAATGTAACAGTTATTAAAAAAGAAAATAGAAAATAGACTACAGCAATATTTTGGAATTTTTTTTCTAAATAACAATAAATATTAAAAAATTTAGTTAATTGTCACGTTTCAAAACAATATTGAAAACTAGCATCTCGAGTGTCTAAAACTCGAGTTCCAAGATATAAATCGAGTTTTTAAGTCTCAATTTGTATGTGGATTAGTCTAAAGTGGGAAAAAATTAAGCTGAAAATCGAGTTTTAAAGATTCGATTTACATAAATTGAATAAAAACGCCGCTATAGGTCTATAAAACGTCACTATAGGGCTTAAAAACGCCACTATAGGACTCCATAAATCTGTACTTAAAAAAAAATTTCCAGGAAAACACCGCTATAGGGCTTTAAAATGTCACTGAAAGGCTTAAAAACGCCACTATAGGTGAAATTTTTTTCGCATGAAACTCGAGTCTTAAGACTCGAGATCTATGGAGCCTTTTTATAATATGGATCTCGAGTTTCTAAAACTCGAGATGCTACTTTCCTTTATTGTTTCAAACGTTGCCTAACTAACTATATACAATTCTTTTGCATTGCTGTTTTGCACATTACCTCCAGTATTTTGTAAGTGCTAAAACTTTTGAAGAAGAAAAAGATAATAGAATTGTGGGGAAGAGATTAGTCCATATCTTGCGACCAGCTTATTAATCTTTTGCCATCAATACAAATATTGAGGCATGAGCAATGTTGAGCCAATCCTCTCTAACAACTCCAAATGATCTCAGAGCTGTGAGGCTTCCCATTGGCAGAGACAACAGCTTGTGGCAACTGACAATTCCAAGTTTACCGAGTGATACAAAATTTGGCAGCCAATCTGGCAATGCAGTCAAGTTGGGACATTCCGCAATTGCCATTTCTTGTAAAGTTGTTGCAGACCGTTGACTCCAATGGGGCAAAGCCACCAACTGTGGTAATTGATGGTGCATCAGTGTTTGAAGGCTCGTCCGGAATTCTTATTGATTGTCTTCCCTTTCAGTTAGATCAAGTTTTTCACAATTACTCATAAATTGAACCTCTAGAGCGTTAGGTGTTTCATGGTATGCGACAAGATCATGTATTTTGAATCTCCACACATGGCCACAATCCATATAATCTTCAAAGAAAGATCTTGAATAGAGCTTATCTATATATTGGTTTCTGATATCTTTGAACTCTAGGTTTTCATCCGGTGATTGAAGCAGTCCATGTGCCATCCAAAGTTCAATTAATTCAAAAATTTTGTGCTCACAATCTTTTGAAAAAAGTGAACAATAAGCAAAACATTGTTTTAAGATGGCATTTGATTATAACTCAATTGTAAGGTAGGCAAAATATCCCTTTCTTTTTGTGCCAGTTTCCACATTTCATTACCCTTTACAAATAGCCAATCACGTTCATTGAGCTTTGAATATAGTAAGCTCCCTATGTCTTCACTGCTAGAACTCCTTTGCATTTCTTCACCATCTCATCCCCAACTTCAATGAGTTTTGCATGTTATCTTGCTTCTCCTTCACCAGAAGCCCATTTTATAAATAAAGATGGACACTCTTTATGTAGAAGTACTTCTAAGTTGTAGAAGGAAATGGTACGTATAATGGATGCAACTATTAGGCTGCATGTTGTCACGAGGATCTTACTTCCATTTGGTACCCTCCATCAAAAAATTCCTCAACTTAATCCATTTTCCCTGATTCTCATTCTACACATCATCCAAGAAAAGTAAGAATTTTCTGTTGTGCAAATGACCTCAAAGGCGCATTTGCAATTGCTCTACGTCCAAATCACTACAATTTTCATTAGTTATAGATTTGATTAATTTGACCAACAATTTTTTTATGTCAAAGTCATCAGATACACTTACCCATATTCTCAAGTGAAAATGGCTGACCACTTCTTCATTGTTGAACACCAATTTAGCAAGTGTAGTCTTCCCAAGACCTGCAATCCAGCTATAGGAATAACACAGACCTTTTGATCACCATCACAAGGATGCATTATAAGTTTAACTATTATTTCTTTATCCCTGTCTATTCCGATGACATCTGAAGTCTGCACAAAGGAATAGCTCATCACCCTCCTCCCATGCATGACATGCCGGTTTCCTAGTCTTTCCGAAGCATGAAATTTAGCATTATTAGTTCAACTATTAGAGACTCACTTCTTTGATTTTATGACCCATCTTAAAGCGGAATACAAGTGGATTAGAGCTAGAAAGAAAGCAACGTACCTTTCTGGTGCTGTTCCCATATGTTTTCATCATTTGTCTCCTCAATGCTTCACACTTGAATTCATCCAGCACATCTTCTGCATCATAAAAAGTGTTTTTCAGTTTCCCAAGCCAGACAGTCTGCTCCTGATTATGTCCCTGCCGTTCCTCTGCATCCAACAGCATGGCTTTGACTGTGGACAAGGTGTCCTCAAGCTTTTCCAAATCGCCTTCAACACCCCACGTTGACATGACTTCTTGAAAGATAGGGGAACTGATCTTCACCAGAACTTTTGCTGCCATGTTGAACAGAAATGATTCTGCTGACACTGTACCCTTTGACATGGTAATCCTTCAACTATTTCTCGAGGAGGTAATGTTAGCTACTAAGCAACTTGATTTATATTTTACAACTTTCTCTCCTAAACAACATTAACAATAACATTTGTGTTGTGTACACAATAAAATTTTAAGCATTGAGATCATATAGATTAAGTTGTCCAATGGTAGATACCATCATTGACTTTGGATGGTTTGGTGTGACAGATTTGAGATCTGAAAAGGTTAAAGAGCCATTCATCATGTTTTAAGAAGTTTGATTGTCATCAAAGAGTTCTTATTGTTGGTCTTAGACAAGTATGGTGATCACGTGGTAGAAAGTTAAAATGAATTAGAAACTCAAATATCCTGAGATCCCTCTTATTCATGGAAGTGTTTGCACCCTTCCGTGAATCAACAATACTCATACCTGCAAAGGGTTGTGTTTCTCTCAAAGGTCACAAGACTCACAACTCTCCCCCAAACAATGCAATCATCCGTAAACCGTCATTTTATGGGAATCATAAAGTACATGAGGGTCACCACGCCATGTGATTACACTCATTTACTTTTTGAAAAGTATTGTTTGAACCCCTATACAATTAACAAGATAGTTTGTGACACAGAGAATGGTCACGAAATCAAAAACTTGAGAACCTCTTTAAGGAAAAACAACTACAGGGACAAAGATATTCCCTTAAAAAAAATCACTATTAAAGAAATAGTTACAATAGTCAGCGACTTACAAAACCTTTACTAACCTATAAACTCTATGGAACCTCTGCAAATGCATCGCTTGCATTCCAACCTTGGTAGTTCCAGAACCTCTAGAATCCTTGTATAGTGATTTTCTCCAAGACAGAACCTCCGGCACTGCAGTAAATTTCAATGAAGATTTGGCTTTGTGGTTTGAAACTCACAAACATTCTCTTTGGAGATTGAAAGAAGAGTGGGATAGTAAAAGGGGTATTTTATCAAGCACCTGGTATGGGTTCTTTTAAGCCAAGCAAAAATGCTCTCACTGATGTTTTCTTTCGGCACAGGAGCTTAGCACACCATTCTCTCTAGTTGCTTGCCTTTGACAGAAAAGCATGGGAGCTTAAACTCTCTCTAATCTCTGCTATCGAATAATATGGCTCAGGAGGATTAAACCCAATCCTTGCCTCTAGAGAGATAAAGAAACAAAGCTCTACCCATTTGGAATGGCCAGCTGCACTAAGGCTTACTGACTATATTTTCTTCACCAAAATGGCTCAACAGATTTTAATATACTCCCTTTTGGATTCAGAGCTCAACAAGCATATGGCCTTAAAAGATTTCGTTTCGGCTTTAGAAACTTTAGGCCCGTTTATCAAACACCCCTTAGTGTTGAAAGCATAATCCCAGGCTTCTTCAACATGCTGTAGTAATTAAAAAAACAGTTTTTGATTCTCTTGCTTCAGCAGGAATATCTCTTGCTCGAGCAAGATTCTTCTGAGATCAATTGCAGCTCTAACTCCAAGGTTGATTGTTTTTTGGACCAAGACATAACTCTGTTACAAATTACAGTGTCACGCATATTTTGCTAAACTTCTAAATCCTAACACTAATGACTAATGTCTCCCACATGAACACACCATAGCTACAGCCTACAAGTGGTTTGTTGAAGTCTAGCGTGATGCCATAGTTGAATTAATTTAGCCCATGTTAACTCTCATCTGTGGATAAACAGATTGACGTTAGTGACATGGCTACATGTGTGCACTCTTTATGAAACTTAACGAAATCCTTATTGGATAACTTTATCAGATGACCTTAATTATTACAATGCATATTCAGTTGATTTTCCATCTATGTGATCCTCATAAGTGCCTTTTCTACCTTTAACCTACGAAACATGGGTGTGTTTTTAGATTTGGGTGCAGGACTTCGCAATTTTTGAAAAAATAAGATGCGGGTATGGCGATTAAAAAATTATTAAAAATATTTTTATTTATATATTTTATATATTGCTAAGCATGCTTTTTTATATAATAATAATAAAAAACTCAAATAATAATAATAATAATAATAATAAATAGATAGTAATAAGTACACAAAAGTTTTTGACACTTGAATTATTGATAGAAGTATTAAAATAGATGAGACTTCCCATAAATAAATAATAATAAAAAAACGTGGCTTAGTGGCTCACGTATTTGATTAGCCCAAAAACAAAATAAAAGATATATGTGGCAGGTATTAAAATAGTTGTAGCTTCCTAAAAAAAGAAAAAAAGAAAAAAAGAAGAAGAAGGAAGATGTGGCTTAGTGGCTCACGTGTTTGGTCAGGTGGGCACAAAAAACAAAATAAAGCCTTTTAAGTTGTTAACAAAGGCATTTAACAAAACTTATCAAAAAAATAAACAGAATAGAAGGCTGGGGCTCTAGCGAAAAAAAAAAAGGAAGAAGAAGACGGAGAAGCAATGAAGAAGAAGAAGAAGAAGAAGAAAGGGGTTAAGGCTGGTGAAATTGTGATGGCGACAATGACTATCTTGTATCAATATCCATCAGTATTTTTAGTTTAAGTGTTTTTTTTTTTGGCCAGCTGATTTCATTTTTTCGACTAAAATACACCAATATTCGGCTGATATGATCCGATTTGGACCAAACCGGCTCAAGTTAGCGCGCGTTGAAGTTGAATCGACTCGAGTCGGCACGAATCCAGAAACGAAAAAAAATAATTTTGACGCGGCATCGACACACGGGCAGTGGCGTCGCCCACTGCACCGTGCGTCGGGCCGCATCGAACTCTGGTACAGCGACCCTGTAGTCGCGTCAGTGCTTTCTAGCCTTTGACTGGCCAACTAATGTCTCCCAAACAGAAAGTGCCAAGAAATGCATTCATCCTTATGTGCTCAAATCCTTCTGTCTGTGCGATTAATCATATAACAAACACCTAGGTGTTTAAAAAATCCGAATTTTTATGCATACCATTTGAATTCATTTTAGACATTTCTCAATATATATATATATATATATATTTTGAGATTTAAAAACCATAAGCTTTCATTAAGGTTTAACTTAAAGAGTAACAATATGACATATTTGCTCTTTTCCAAAATATTAAAGGGAAATTGCTTGATTTTAAAGTTTTAAGAGGAATTGTGAACTACAGTAAACATAAAGATGAAAATTGTTTTAATCCTAAGTTTTTGTTTTTGTGTAAAAAAAAATAATAATAAAAAAGTTAGTCAAGAAAATTGTACATGAAATAGTGAATTTTGGTTGAAAAAAATTCACTAAACCAAAAAAAAAAAAAAGAATTTCTAGGAACAAAACCAAATGACACAACATTTTCGTAATACATTTATAATTTTGTTATATTTTTCTTTGACTTGTAAAGAATTGACACCTCAATAATTGTGAAAATATTGTGACAATAATAAGATATTTTAACATTTTTACAAGAGGAATGCTATATCCATAACATTTTCATACAAATCATAAATAGTAGGTTGTTACGGGTTGTTATTGGTGAGAAAAAAAAATAATTTTATTAGTAAGTTCAAATTAGAAACTATAACAATTTACTACCTATGATTTGTTATGAAAGTATTGTGAAAAATGTTGTAGATGTAGCATTTTTTTTTTCACAATACCTATATTTTTATTTGTAGTTGGTCTCAGTATGATATTTTATTTTGATCTATAAGGACTTAACACCTCTAACAATTATGAAAATATTGTGACAATTTGTTGTTTTAATAGAGTTCAAACAACAATATTAATAAAATAAAAAAAGAAGAAGAAAGGGCTAGCAGAACAGTGCCACTTGAACAAACCAAAAGTACGTAGCGGTAATCATTCACTCTTTTTATATATAGAAATTCATTTATTGCTTTACATTATAATTGATATTATGATTTATTAAACAGATACATACAATATTGTACACATCTGAAAAAAAAAATACAACATTATACATATCCATACATATCAATGTCCCCCACCGATCAAGCTATTGCTCTTTTTATTTATTTATTTATATATACATAAAATTAATTAATTAATTAATTTCATGGGAAATGTCTATTAACTTTTTTATTGGGTTTCATAAATTAATTTCAGGTGAAATGTCTATTATATTGTTATATATATTTGAATTATTTTAGAAAAATTTTCAATCTTTACTAATTTAATATATTTATTTATATTTTAAATAACAATTAAATTAAATATGACTTCGTCAATTTTCAACCTTGACTTCACCTGGACCATATTTCAAAAATCCTAAACCTTTATGGTTCATTGGACAGTTTGGATCAGAAAAACATATTAAACAAGAGGATAAAAATATAGTTCTCCTACTCCCATCTAATAAAAAGAAAAAATTATTTCGTGATTTTCATTCAATATTGAATAATTTCTCATGATTTTGACCCAGGAAGCCGTCATGTTATTCGTAAGAAAGCTAGACAACAACGATTTCCACGTCAAGGTTCAACTACTATGAAAACTCAATAATTAAATATACAACTATAACTACACCTAGAGCAGAACTATAACTTTTCAGATGTGGCATCTTCAATTCAGCCCAAAAAAAAAAAAAAAAAAAGACATCTTCAATTTTCATATCAAATGGCTGAAACAACCATAAATCCTGGGATTAAGAGGTAATTTTTCCTTCAATTGCTCTAATCTGTCCATTTCACACATAGAACTGAGTTTATATGCAGATATCCTACTTATTAAATTTTTTTATATTTTAAATTTCTTACCCAGGATTGCAGTTGTAACCGGAGCCAATAAAGGGATTGGATTTGAGATATGTAGACAGTTAGCTACAAATGGGATCAGGGTGGTTTTAACTGCTAGAGATGTAAGGAGGGGCAGTGAAGCAATTGAAAAACTCAAGGCTGCAGGATGCTCTGATGTGGTTTTTCATCAACTAGATGTGATGGACCCAACAACCATTTCTTCTTTGGCAGATTTCATCAAAACCCACTTTGGGAAGCTTGACATATTGGTAAATACATCTTTGGAGTGATTCCAAGTGTTATTTTTGAGAGGGTAGATCTTTGTTTTGCTTCTTATTATGTTGCAAATAATCTCTCGGATTTATGAGGAATCATATATAGGTTTTGAATTTAAAAACATACATGCTTGTATTGGTTGATTTGGGGGTCATCAGATTATATAAAAATAAATAAATATATTTTCTTGCAACGACCAGTTTGTGTAGTTCTAAACAAAGATGAATCGTCTAGTATTCTTTCTCCTCCCCAACCTTTTGTAATTAGGTTCTTTTAGGCGGCTCTGACATTGCTATTATTTCAAAACTGCAGGTAAATAATGCGGGGATTAGTGGATCCATAAGCAACCCAGAGGAACAAAGAAAAGTTATCATTGATCAAGTGAGTCTCTCAAGTCTCAGAGTTAGGGGTGTGCATGGGTCATGGGGTATTTTTAACTGAACCGCCATGATGTGTTAAAAAAAAAAATTTCAACACAACCTAACCCATTATGGAATCCAATCCAACCCACGTGAATTGGGTTGAACCCATGGATTTGATAATTTTTTTTTTAATTATTATTATTATTTAGGAGCAATGTTATGTTGAAGCCAGGGGTTCAAATGAACCCATTGACTCGTCAATATATATATGGGTGTGCATGGGTCATGGGGGTTTTTTTAATTGAACTGACCATGATGTGTTAAAAAAAATTCAACCCAACTTAACCCATCATGGGGTCCAATTCAACTCACATGGATTGAGTTGAATCCAAGGATTTGACAATTTTTTAAAATTATTATTATTCAGGAGCGGCATTATGTTGAAGCCAATGGTTCAAATGAACCTGTTGACTTGTCAAATATATAAATATATATATAAAATAGGTGTGTGCATGGGTCATTGGGTTTTTTTAACCGAACTGACCATGATGTGTTAAAAAAATTCAATCCGACCTAACCCATCACGGGGTCCAATCCAACCCACGTGGATTGTGTTGAACCCATGGATTTAACAATTTTTATTATTATTATTATTATTATTATTATTATTATTATTATTATTATTATTCAGGAGCAACGTTATGTTCAAGCTAGGGGTTCAAATGAACCCATTGACTTGTAAATATATATATATATATATATATAAATATAAATTTTTTTAAACTTTTGTTTTGACCCCCTAAAATAAAATTTGAACACCCTAACTCTAAAGTCTATTTAAACCCAATTAAAATAAATTTGAATATGATCATCTTAATACTACTTTCATAATATTTTCACAATAAATGTTATATGGCAAGTTGTAACTGGTTTTTATTTGGACCCACAATTAACATTACTTTTACCTACCAATAATAACTTGCCACCTAGATTTTGTTATAAAAATTTTGCGAAAGTATTGTGTATTTAATTTTATTAAAAAATGTTACAAATTTTTGCATATTCGTTTTTTTTTTTTTAAAAAAAAAAAAAAACTCTCTGGGACTCTATCTTACTTTACTGTTAATAGCAAAATGAACCTGTTTTTCCTTGTACTTTTTTTCTTTTCTCCATAAGCAAAAAATTACACAAATTTTACAACCAATATATCTCTATCTAAATATGTGATTCTTTCCCATTATCCTTATCTCTCTTTCTCTCTTCTATATTTTCTTAATTATTTTCTTTATTTGATCAAAGAGTTTGATAAATACTCTATAGATTTTCAAGTCCAAGAAGTCTTTTAGTACTTGCTCAAATTCCAAGAGAGTGACCACGTGTATGATTAAAAAGCCATAAACTTTAAAATCAAAAACTTATATTAGTTACTATTTTTTTCTTAGTTTCACATTTACTCCTAGTTCTATTCCTAGGTGTGTTACTATTCTTCTTTATCATATATTTTTATTTAATTGATAATACATATAAATATAATAAGTTATTATTAATTTGAAAAAAAATGTATGATTTATTATTTAATTATATTTGTTATCTTACCAATATTTAAACTATTAATAAGCTTTTTAGACTACTTTCCAATATAGTTGTATTGTATGTTGAATTGTATTTAGAATACTATTTTAGATTATTGTATATAATATGGAATTTGTATGTATAGAAAAAAAAAAAATCATTTTATTTTTTACTTACCCTACATGACAAATCTCTAGCTATGTCATTGCTGACCCCCCTAGAAAAAAAATCCTAGAGTTTCCACTGTTTAATTAAATTGAGCATTAGAACAACCCCACCATAAATGAGAGCAAATTTATTACTATATTTTGTTGAAAATAACATCAAACTAACACAAACTAAACATGGAGTAGTTAGTGTTTGAGTTTTATTTAGGAAGAGGGACAAAAAAGAAAATAACAAAATTGTATAATATATTTTTAGATATATATTTTTTTAATTTAAATATATATTAATTATAGGCGGGTTGGGTCGAGTTAGGCAGATTTGTGAATCTTATGACCCAAAACCAAACCGACTAACTGTAAAAAAAAATCTCACAACCCAACCCAACACTGTGGGTTGGGTTGGATCGGGTTGGTTTTGGCAGGTTGGCTGCACACCTCTACTCATTGTTATGTTATTGCTTTCGTTGAACGATGTTATTTTGGGTCAAAATTTTTGAAAAATTCAGATAGTAAAACTGTTGAGATTGTTGTGGCAAATTTTTGAAGTTTTTTCTTTACAACTAATTTCATCCTTCATTAAGTTATTGTCTATATGAGGGTACATCATAGTAGGGATGACCACAGGTTGGGCGAATAGGATTTGAGGTTAACTCGTTACTCAAATCGTTTAGGTCGAGTGGAAGAAGTGAAGACCCGTGGCTAACTGCCAACAACCACAAGTTGAGTTGGGTCAAGCTCTAGCAGATGATTTGTCGGTTTGGTTGAAACCGATGGAGTGGTGGTGGGTGGGGGAAGGTAGATCTTTGCCCAATTTGAGCGGAGGAGAGAAAGGTTAGGTCGGATTTGAATGGATCTGAGCCAAACATTGTTGGATCTAGGCGAAACTCTGCCAGTCATATTTGAGGGAAATATCGTTAGATTTGAGCAAATCTAAGCCAAAAATCACCAAATCTAAGCAAATCTAAGTTAAACATCATGATTTGAGTGGATCTTAGCTGAGAAAGCCCAAACATGGCTAGATCTAAGAGGTGAAGGGCCTAATAGTTGCCGGATCTGAGTAGATACGAGGGTTGCTTGAAGTGTTTTTCAGTGGGGTAGGGTGGCTTGGTTTTTCATGGAAGACACCTGCCACATAACTGGCTAGAGTTTGTTTATGAGAGAAGGGACCCGCTATTGACCAATGAAAGGATCAAATCGGGCTCCTAATGGTTGGTCCCGTCGAGTGGTCGGGTTGCTTGGACAAACCTACATCATAGTATAACGTGAATCATGTGATCACTCATCATAACCATACAATAACATTATTTTGTCATCACATTTAGTCTTATATAGTTGTGGATTACATATGTTGTTAGAGAAAACGATACATATTCTTTATGAACAACACGCTTTCTCTCAAATTGAAGGCATATCCCAAAATTTTGATGACTTGCAATATGAAGAATTTGATGTGGCTTGAGGCTGTGGTGGCCATAAAAAGAAAATCATAAAATAAAAGAAAAATAGAAATTAATCAAGTTTTATAAAGCAGAGTATTGTAGCATCATTTAATACCTTTGCATATAATGATTCAGCTTTTAGGTCCAAATGCCATACCTCTAAAGGAAGTCATAAAGCAAACTTATCAAACAACTGAGGATTGTTTGAGAACAAACTACTATGGAACCAAGCAAGTGAGCGAAGCACTTATTCCGCTTCTTCTATTATCCAATTCAGGAAGAATAGTAAATGTCTCCTCCGCCTTGGGACAATTAAAGGTACAGAATGTAAAACTCATCTTATTAAACCATTTATAATCAGCTACATTTGGTCATGAATATTTCACGGCAATATAGAGTGCAAGATTATGGCTGCGACAATTGTGTTGGACCTGCACTAAACATTTGGGTCTAGGAGATTGCTTGAAAAATTTTTTTTGAAGAAATTAAAATTTCAATTATGTTAATATTTCAGCTTATTTCAAATGAGAATGCAAAGAAAGAGCTCGGAGATATTGATGGCCTCACAGAAGAGAAAGTGGACAAGGTGGTGGAAGGATTTCTAGAAGATGTCAAGGAGAATTTGATTGAAACTAAAGGTTGGCCTGTTAATATTTCTGCTTACATAGTCTCTAAGGCAGCTCTTAATGCATATACAAGGGTTCTAGCAAGGAAGTACCCCAAAATAGCAATCAACTCCGTGTGTCCAGGGTATACCAGCACAGACATGAACCACAACAGTGGAGTTTTAACTGTTGAAGAAGGTGCAAAAAGTCCTGTGATGTTGGCTTTGTTGCCTGAAGGTGGTTCTTCTGGCCTCTTCTTTGATCGAATGGAAGTATCAACCTTTTGAATAAGAAACGATGCTACCCAATGAGTACATAAGCATAGGGAAGAAACATGGAGAATAAAAATATGTGTTATGGAAGCTTCTTTAAATCTTATAGTTGGTTTATTTCAATCTTGCTTTGGTCAATAAAAACTTTAGAAAGTTTTTTTTTTTCTACTTTACATTATGTGAAAGCTCTTTCAACACTAGTTGTTAGAGCAACGTTATACTTGTCGAATAAGAGCTTTTTGACTCATTTATACTGTTCTGTTTCCTAATGAAAGAAAATTTAGGTTACTTTAAATTATTATATAAATTTGTATTATATATAGTGTAACTTTAAACAATGTTACACACTCAATATTCTCTTAATGAATGGAAATTTTGACAAAATTCACCATTCGATTACATTTTCTTTTTATATTTTCCATACTTGCAAAATTTCAAGTTGGTCAATATTTTAATAGTTATTAGCTTTTTTTATAGTTTAAAATAATACATAAAAGGTAAGTTTATGGATTAAATGGTAAATTATATCCGATTGGCATGAAAATTTGCATAATTTTAAAAACATATAGAACATGTAAACCAATTGTGAGATTTTCAAAATATGAATTCAATAACAAGCTATTGGGTGTTGCAACCTTGCATAGAGTTACCACAAGTAGAACTTGAACACAACTATATATATATATAGAGAGAGAGAGAGATCTTAAAAAAAATATTAATTTTCCTATTCATTATTAGTTCAAATTTATCCTATATTTTGGTTTATAATGTAAAATGATTGGTCACAACCCTTGTTGCTGTAAGTCCTTGGAATGTATATTTTAAAAAATTCTTTTCGTTTCATTCATTTTCTTCCTACCAAATGGAGTGTTGGGGATGTTATTTTGGATGAGTATAATTTGTAATGCTTTTCTCTTTTGGCAATAAATTTTTTTTTTCGTTTCCTCTAGTTAAATTAGTCTAAATATTGGATGTTATTTTGGATGAGTATAATTTGTAATGCCTTTCTCTTTTGGCAATATCTTTTTTCTTTATTCGTTTTCTATAGTTAAATTAGTCTAAATATTGTTTTCATCCCTGAAGTTTGCATGATCATTGTTCGTTTTTGTACTTTAAAATTTTCGTTTTTCATCACAAACTCAATAAATAAAAAATCTTTTACTCTTTCCTATTTTCATTCTTAAACCATTGAAAAGAGCTCTTTGCAAAATTTAGGAAAAAAAAGAAAAGGAGTAGAGATGAAAAACAGAATTCATGCAAACTTAAGGGATCAAAACACAATATTTTAGCCAAAACATTAATATTACATTAAATGTGTCATTATATGCTTTTATATGTTATTGTGAATATTTTTGTATTTTCTTTTGCATTTTAAGATCAATTTTTACCTTTTTTAAGTTTCTTATAAAATTATTTATTTAACTTTTAATTGAACATCTGGTTAGACCATGGTAATCCGTTAGTTGAAAGTTGAAACAATGGTCTCTAGGGACCCAAAACCTATATCAAGTCAAGTTCCCATTCGGGTTTTACCATAATGGAGTCCAGATGTTGTTCCACGAATGAAATTTATTTTTGATAGCTCACCAATTTTTTTTTTTTTTTCCTCTAATTTATTTGTTTTGTACCAATAGTATTTACCATTTAGGACCAAGGAGCATAGAAAAACGTCATGGCCTACGAATTGAGTTGCAATAAATAACTTATCCTAAACTTCAGTTATGAGATGACCCTTAATTAACAAAGTGGGATAAAAACAAAAAGCTTACTTGGGATTTTTTTTTTTTTTTTTTTGAGAAAGTTTCAACTTATGATGTCTGCTCCTAATGATTATCATTAGATTAAGACACCAATTTGTTTTTTGTGTAAGCGGAGATTAAACCCCAGATCTCTTATTGGGATGGATGTCGTAGCTTACATAGGCATAGATCGAGATAGGAAAACGTCAACGCCTACTTATAATGTGGAAAATTATTAGGTAATCAGAGTGATATGATGCTTTATCCTCTCACATTAATGATGGACCCCATGATGAATTTGGTTAGTAGGATTCATCATGAATATGAGAGAATGAGTATTGATAGACCGAGTAATTACCCTCATCCAGGAGAGCCAGCCTGGACGAGGATGTAGTGTCATAAAAGCAGCCATTCAATGCCCCGACGATTACATATCAGTAAGAAGACCGTTGGAGCCTCCATTAAGATTGAATTGAAGTAGACCTAGGACGTTACCTAAACAGCCTTTAAACCACCATTTAAGAAGAGCAATGGCTACTAAGGAGAGCCTATATATAGGACCTACCAAATCCAAGACAAGGTAGATGCGCTCTAATCATTTTTACCCTCATTACAAAATTCTCTATCTCTCGAGCTTTATCCACTGACTTTATTATCGGAGACTCCATGGCCGGCACTATACCAATGACCACCCTGAGAGGATTCCCTTTTTTTTCTTATTAACCTTACAGGAACTTGGACGAGCTTGCATTGATCAGTCTAGACGAACCCATCTACTGATGATTTCAGCATCATCAATTTGGCCCCGTCTGTGGGAATGACAAATTCAGACTTTCATTTGAAATTGTAGTCCCATTTGGTTCTGACTTCCAGATGGAATCCAATACTCCACAAGATTCTGTGACATTAGCATTACAAATTTAGACATTTACAGCTAGCATGGAAGAACTCACCAAGCAAAACCAGGAGATGAGGCTACAGCTGCAATAGGAAGAAAATCGTTCACCCACAATGATTGAAACCAACCGAAACAATGACGAAGATAGCCACCAGAGAGATGACTACTGATGACCAAACTCTTCGGACGAAGCGAATTCAAATCTCCTCAAAGACATGAGGAGGGAGATGGACGAGTTGAGAAACCTGATGAGAGAAAATACGGACCAAAATTTGGACGAAATGGTTCAAAGGATTGATTCACCCTTCACTACAAAAGTCTTGGAGTGTCCTTTGCCTCTAAAGTTTTGTCTTCCACAGCTCGAATCATTTGACGGCCTAAAAGATCTGTTGAACCATATCACCACCTTCAAGATGATTTTGAGTCTTCAACAGCCCCCAAATGAAATCTTGTGCCATTCCTTCCATATTACCCTGAGGGGAGCAGCGTAAGTGTGGTTCAGTAAACTGGCAATGTCATCCATCAACAATTTTGAGCAACTAGGTAATTCCTTTGTGTGCCATTTCGTCGGTAGGTAATGTCAGAAAAGACCAACAGACCATCTACTCACCATCAAGCAAGGAGAAAGGGAGCCCCTGAGGTCATACGTGAAACGCTTTACCAGAGAAGTCCTAGAAGTTGATAAAGCGGACGACAAGGTATAGTTAACCACTTTCAAAGTAGGATTAAAATTCAGGGAGTTCATAGTTGCCCTCGCGAAAAGCCTGCGGAAGACAATGGCCGAGATTCTACTGAAGGCCCAGAAGTATATGAACGCAGAGGATGCCCTAGTGGCGATAGGGGAAGAAAGCATGCCTAAGGAAAGAGAAAGTGCCAAGGAAGACCGAATGGGACGCAAGAGAGAAAGGAAAGATCGTTAGACCAATTCTGATGAAAGCAAACGAAGAGACGACAAAATTCCGTGGACGGTAAAATTCATTCCCCTGGTGATGCCAGTTGACAAAATTTTATTGCAGATTAAGGGTGATCATCATCTCAAATGGCCAAAACCGCTTCATTCTTCGCCCATTGTGAAAGACAAGAAGAAATATTGTCGCTTCCACAAAGACCATTATATTAAGGATTGTAGAGACTTGAAGGAGTAGATAGAAGAATTAATTCGGAAAGGGAAGTCGCAGAAGTTTGTGAAGAAGGTTGAGTCTAGCCAACCTAGGGACGATCACAAGGAGAAATCAGAAAAACATCCCATAGACGGAAATGGTTCATACAATCGTTTGTAGAGCACGATTGGGGAGATAAAAATGATTTCTGGTGGATCTTTCAAATCCCTAAGGAAATCCCAACAAAGATTTGTGAACAGCGTTCATGGGATACCACCTTTGAAATAGAGAAGACGGACAAACATGGACATCCTGTTCTCGGAAGAAGATGACAGAGACGTGAAGCAGCCGCATGACAACCCCTTAGTCATCATGTTTATGACAGAGGGATTCTATGCGGGTGGAGTCAAAGGTAGAGCTAAGGATAGGGGGCAATTGTCCCTGACCCTGGCAAACAAATTTCTGTTATATATGCTTATAATTTATCTTTCCTTTAATTTATTTCATATATGAATATTATTTAAATTTCCGTAATATATCTATACAACTATTTAAGGGGCTTCCTCTGTTTAGGATCCTCATTTTTTTTTTTTAAATTCCCCTACACCCTTATATTTAAGTAGAGACAAAACTAAAGGACAATCTGATGTAAATAATTCTCTAACTCCTACCAAAACATTGCCTAAAAAATGGGGTTACTCTTTTGTTGATTTTCAAATTGCTTTATCCACTTATAAATTAGATTCTCAAAATAAAAATTATATATATAAAATAAAAACACAGGTTTTTTTTTTAAAATAATTTTGCTACAAAAGAAAAAGCCTCATCGCACGCTCGAAGCGCATGTAATGAGACTAGTGTGTGTGTATATAAATTGTTATATTTTTCATGCTTTAAACTTCATTCCCAAAAAAAAAAAAAAAAAAAAAAAAAAAAAAAAAAAAACTTTCCTATTTAATTAAATCTGTTAAGCATAGTGGGTTCCAGTTAGTTCAACTAATAAAGTTTCTGATTGTTGAATAAGAGGTCTGAGATTCAATCCTTGCCTACACCAAAAACTGATTAGTGTCTTGGTCTGATGATAAAAAGTCTATTATCAGGAGTGAACACCATTGGTTGAAACTATCTCAAAAAAAAAAAAAAAAAAAAAACACCTTTTAGCATTAAAAATATCTATAATAGAATATAATCAAATATGGATAGGTGCTATCTCCATAATATTTTCATAACAAATTCTAAATGACAAGTTGTTACTGATTTTAAAATGGACTCACGATTAATATCACTTTTTTATCCATCAATAGTAGCCCACCGCCTATAATTTGTTGTGAAATTAATGTGAAAATGTTGTGGACTTAGCAATTTTTTATTTGATTTATAAGAAATTGTGATCTCAACAATTGTGAATTTATTGTGATAAGAAGTGTTACAACATTTTCACAAAAAAAATTTATTTTCAGTTGTAGTTGATCATATATAGTCTCATATTTTATTATTTTATTTTGACCTATAAAAAATTGACACCTCAATAATTGTGTATTGTGAAATTTGTTGTGTTAGTATAACAATATATATGCTAGCTCATATAAATATCAAAAAAAAAAAAAAAAAAGAGCACAAACCGATGATTGGAAAAAAGAAAAAAAGAAAAAAAAAGGCTAATGAAGTGATGAACAACACATATTGAATAAATAAAAAAAGTATTGTAGCTACTACAATAGCTTTACACATTCACACAACAAGTAGTACAACATTTTTACAAAATATTTATTTTCAATTGTGTTTGGTACTCACAGTCTCATATTATTATTTTATTTCGACTTATAAGAATTTGACACCTTAATAATTGTGAAAATATTGTGAAATTTATTGTGTTAGTATAAAAATATCTTTATTTTTAGTTATGGTTAGTTCCAGTATAATATTTTATTTTGACTTATAACAAATTAACATCTCAACAATTGTGAAAATATTGTGATAATTTATTATGTTAACTAACAGTCATATATATATATATATATATATATATATATAAGAGAGTTGATCGAGCGATATTACCAGAAAAAAAAAAAGAAAAAAAAAAAGAAAAAGAAAAGAAGGCCAGTGAACAATGCAAATTGAACAAACCAAAAAAATAAAATAAAATGTAGCTACTACTATAGTTTTACGCATTCACACTTTGAACAATGCTAGAGATACAAACTATTTTACAAAAAAATTTACAAACTGCTGATGTAGTGAGTGATTATTGATAAATGAAAAAATGATATTAACGGTGGGTCTAAATGAAAACCAATAAGAGGTTAGTCACATCAAAATTTTGTAAAAATGTTGTAAAATAGTTTGTGTCTGTAGCATTACTCTTCACACTTTTGTTATGAAATTATTGTGAAAAATGTTGTGGATATAGCACTTTTTTATTCAGAATACCTTTATTTTTAGTTGTTGTTAGTTCTAACATGATACTCTATAAGGAATTAACACCTCAACAATTGCGAAAATATTGTGATAATTTATTGTGTTAACTAACAGCTTTATATATAAAAAATAAAATAAAATAAAAAGAGGAGTAGACCACGATATTCCCCCCCCCCCCCCCCCCCCCCACAAAAATAAAAAATAAAAAAATAAAAGAAAGAAAGAAGAAGACAGCGAAACAATGAAAGTATTGAATAAACCAAATGATTGTCGTGTTTAAGGTAGCTTTAGGGCATTGACGCTTTTTATATATAGAAAATTCATTTATTGCCTACACCATACTTGATATTATTATTTATTAAACAAAAATACATAACGTCATGGTATTCGTAAGAAAGCCAAAACAAGAACGATTTCTATTTCAAGGTTCAATTTATTGTGTTAACTAACAGTTTTATATATAAAAAATAAAATAATAGAGGAGTAGACCATGATATTACCCCCCCCACCCCAAAAAAAAAAAAAAAAAAAAAAAAAAAAAAAAAAAGAAAAGAAAGAAGAAGAAGAAGAAGACAGAGAAACAATGAAAGTATTGAATAAACCAAATGATTGTCTTGTTAAAGGTAGTTTTAGGACATTGACGCTTTTTATATATAGAAAATTCATTTATTGCCTTACACCATACTTGATATTATGATTTATTAAACAAAAATACATAACGTCATGGTATTCGTAAGAAAGCCAGACAAGAACGATTTCTACTTCAAGGTTCAACTACTTTGAAAACTCAATAATTAAATATACTACTATAACTACACCTAGAGCAGAACTATAACTTTTCAGTAAGGCATCTTCAATTTTCATATCAAATGGCTGAAACAACCATAAATCCTGGGATTAAGAGGTAATTTTATCCTCAATTGCTCTAATCTTTCCATTTCATATATAGAACTGAGTTTATATGCAGATATCCTACTTATTATTATTATTATTATTATTTTTAAATTTCTTACCCAAGGATTGCAGTTGTAACCGGAGCCAATAAAGGGATTGGATTTGAGATATGTAGACAGTTAGCTACAAATGGGATCAGGGTGGTTTTAACTGCTAGAGATGTAAGGAGGGGCAGTGAAGCAATTGAAAAACTCAAGGCTGCAGGATGCTCTGATGTGGTTTTTCATCAACTAGATGTGATGGACCCAACAACCATTTCTTCTTTGGCAGATTTCATCAAAACCCACTTTGGGAAGCTTGACATATTGGTAAATACATCTTTGGAGTGATTCCAAGTGTTATTTTTGAGAGGGTAGATCTTTGTTTTGCTTCTTATTATGTTGCAAAGAATCTCTCGGATTTCTGAGGAATCATATATAGGTTTTGAATTTAAAAACATACATGCTTGTATTGGTTGATTTGTGCATGGGTCATCAGATTTCTTTATATAAAAATAAATAAATAATTTTTCTTGCAATGACCAGTTTGTGTAGTTCTATACAAAGATAAATCGTCTAGTATTCTTTCTCCTCCCCACCCTTTTGTAATTAGGTTGTTGATAAACGAAAGTCATTTATTAATTGATGAGATCTTGTTCTTTTTGGTAGCTTTGAGTCTCTAACATTGCTATTATTTCAAAATTGTAGGTAAATAATGCAGGGATTAGTGGATCCATACGCGCCCCGGAGGAACGAAGAAAAGTTAGCATTGATCAAGTGAGTCTTTCAAGTCTCAAAGTTAGGGGTGTGCATGGGTCGATTTAAGGGGGTTTTTCAATTGAACCTATCATGATGTATTAAAAAAAAAAATTCAACCCAACCAAACCCATTACAGGGTCCAAACCTAACCCATCACAGGGTCCAATCCAACCCACGTGGATTGGGTTGAACCCATGAATTTGACAATTTTTTTAAAATTATTATTATTATTCATGGGCTTGACTTGTCAAAATATATATATATATATATATATAACTTTTGTTTTGACCCCCTAAAAAAAAAAATTGAACACCCTGAATCTAAAGTTTATTTAAACCCAATTAAAATAAATTTGAATATGATCATTTTAATGCTACTTTCTAAATATTTTTACAATAAATGTTATATGATAAGTTGTAACTAGTTTTTATTTGGACCTACAACTAACATCACTTTTTACCTACCATTAACAACTTGCCACCTAGATTTTGTTATAAATTTTTTGTGAAAGTATTGTGTATAGAATTTTATTTTTTAAAAAAATGTTTCAACTTTTTGCTCATTCGTTAAAAAAAAAAAAAAAAAAAAAAAAAAAAAAAAAAAAACCCTTCTCTTTGGGACTCTGGCTTACTTTATTGTTGAAGCAAAATGAAATTGTTTTTCCCTACACCTTTTTTTTTCCATAAGCAAAAAATTACACTACTGTTACAACCAATAGATCTCTATCTACATATATGCGATTATTTCCCATTATCCTTATCCGTCTTTCTCTCTTCTATATTTTCTTAGTTTTTTTTTTCTTTATTTGATTAAATGGTTTGATAAATACTCTATAGATTTTCAAGTTCAAGAAGTCTTTTAGTGCTTGCTCAAATTCCAAGAGAGTGACCACGTGTATGATTAAAAAGTCATACACTTTAAAAGCAAAAACTTATATTAGTTACTATTTTTTTTTTCTTAGTTTCACATTTACTCCTAGTTCTACTCCTAGGTGTGTTACTGTTATTCTTTATCATATATTTTTATTTAATTGATAATACATATAAATATAATAAGTTATTATTAATTTGAAAAAAAAATGTATGATTAATTATTTAATTATATTTGTTATCTTATCGATATTTTAACTATTAATAATTTTTTTAGACTATTGTACAATATATTTGTATTGTATTTAGAATATTATTTTAGATTATTGTATATAATATGGAAGTTGTATGTATAGAAAAAAAAATTATTTAATTTTTTACTTACCCCCATGACAAATTTCTGCTCTATCATTCCTAACCCCCTAAAAATATCTTGGAGTCTCCATTGTTATTATTAAATTGAGCATTAAAACAACCTCCCATAAATAAGAGAAATTTATAACCAAATAATCTTGAAAATAACATCAAACAAACAGAAACTATACAAGGAGAACTTAGGGTTGAGTTTTATTTAGGAAGAGGGGCAAAAAAGAAAATAACAAATTTGTATAATATATTTCTAAATATATCTATACTTTTTAATTTAAAATATATATTAATTATAGGCGGGTTGGGTCGAGTTAGGTGTATTTGTGAATCTTACAACTCAAACCCAACTCGACTCACTATAAAATAAAAAATTAAAAAAATCTCTTCTCACAACCCAATCCAACACAGCAGGATGGGTTGGATCGGGTCGGTTTTGGCAAGTTAGCTATACACCCCTACTTAATCTTATATCATTGCTTTCGTTGAACGATGTTGCTATGGGTCAAACTTTTTGAAAAATTCAGATAGTAAAACTATTGAGATTGTTGTGGCAAATTTTTGAAAATTTTGAAGTTTTTTCTTTACAAGTAATTTTATCCATCATTAAGTTATTGTCTGTATGAGGGTACATCATAGTAGGGATGTCTATGGATTAGGCGGATAGGGTTTGAGGTTAACTCGTTACTCAAACCGTTTAGGTTGAGTGGAAGAAGTGAAGACCTGTGGCTAATTGCGAACAACCACGAGTTGAGTTGGATCGGGCTCTGGTGGAAGATTTGTCAGTTTAGTTACCGATGGAGTGGTGATGGGTGGAGGAAGGTAGATCTTCACCTAATCTGAGCGGAGGAGAGTAAGGTTAGGTTGGATTTGAGCCAAACATTGTCGAATCTAGGCGAAACTCCGTCGGTCATATCAGAGAGAAACATCGTTAGATTTGAGCAAATCTAAGCAAATGTCACCAAATCTGAGCAAATCCAATTTAAACATCGCTGGATTTAAGTGGATCTAAGCGGCAAAGGGCCTAATAGTTGTTGGATCTGGGTAGATATAAGGGTTACTTGAAGTGTTTTTTTTTTTTTTTTTTGGTCGAGTAGGGTGGCTTCATTTTTCGTGGAAGACACCTGCCACTTAACTGGCCGAAGTTTGTTTCTGAGAGAAGGGACCTGTTGTTGATCGATGAAAGGATCGGATCAGGCCGCCAATGGTCGGTCTAGTCAGGTGGTTGGGTTGCTTGGACAAACCTACATCATAGTATGATGTGAATCATGTGATCACTCATCATAACCATACAATAACATTATTTTGTCATCATATGTAGTCTTATATAGTTGTGGATTACATATGTTGTTAGAGAAAACGATACATATCCTTTATCCACAACACACTCTCTCTCAAATTGAAGGCATATCCCAAAATTTTGATGACTTGCAATATGAAGAAAAATAGAAATTAATCAAGTTTTATAAAGAAGAGTATTGTAGCATCATTTAATACCTTTGCATATAATGATACAGCTTTTAGGTCCAAATGCCATACCTCTAAAGGAAGTCATAAAGCAAACTTATCAAACAACTGAGGATTGTTTGAGAACAAACTACTATGGAGCCAAGCAAGTGAGCGAAGCACTTATTCCGCTTCTTCTATTATCCAATTCAGGAAGAATAGTAAATGTCTCCTCCGCCTTGGGACAATTAAAGGTACAGAATGTAAAACTCATCTTATTAAACCATTTATAATCAACTATATTTGGTCATGAATATTTCACGGCAATATAGAGTGCAAGATTATGGCTGCGACGATTGTGTAGGACCTGCACTAAACATTTGGTTCTAGGAGATTGCTTGAAAATTTTTTTTGAAGAAATTAAAATTTCAATTATGTTAATATTTCAGCTTATTTCAAATGAGAATGCAAAGAAAGAGCTCGGAGATTTTGATGGCCTCACAGAAGAGAAAGTGGACAAGGTGGTGGAAGGATTTCTGGAAGATGTCAAGGAGAATTTGATTGAAACCAAAGGTTGGCCTGTTAATATTTCTGCTTACATAGTCTCCAAGGCAGCTCTTAATGCATATACAAGGGTTCTAGCAAGGAAGTACCCCAAAATAGCAATCAACTCCGTGTGTCCAGGGTATACCAGCACAGACTTGAACCACAACAGTGGAGTTTTAACTGTTGAAGAAGGTGCAAAAAGTCCTGTGATGTTGGCTTTGATGCCTGAAGGTGGGTCTTCTGGCCTCTTCTTTGATCGAATGGAAGTATCAACCTTTTGAATAAGAAATGATGCTACCCAATAAGCACATAAGCATAGGGAAGAAAAATGGAGAATAAAAATATGTGTTATGGAAGCTTCTTTAAATCTTATAGTTGGTTTATTTCGATATTGCTTTGATCAATAAAAGCTTTAGAAAGCTTTATTATTCTACTTTATATTATGTGAAAGCTCTTTCAACACTAGTTGTTAGAGCAACATGATACTTGTCGAAATTAAGAGCTTTTTGACTCATTTATATTGTTCGGTTCTCTAATGAAAGAAAATTTAGGTTACTTAAATTATTATATAAATATGTTCGGTTCTCTAAAGAAAGAAAATTTAGGTTACTTTAAATTATTATATAAATATATATTTTACATAATATAACTTTAAGCAATGTTACACCATTCAATATTTTCTTAATGAATGTAAATTTTGACAAAATTCACCATTTGATTATTATTATTATTTTTTTAATATTCTCTATGCTTGCAAAATTTTAAGGTGGTCAAATATTAATAGTTATGTCATCAATCAATTGTTTAAACTTAAACTTTTGTAATTTAAAATAATGCATAAAATGTGAGTTTATGGATTGAATAGTAAATTATATTCAATTGGCATAAAAATTTGCATGCATTTTAAGAACTTATAGAACATGTAAACCAATAGTGAGATCTTCAAAATAGTATTCATTTTTTTCCTATTTATTATTAGTTCAAATTTATCCTATATTTTGGTATATAACATAAAACTGATTGATCACAACTCTTATGTTGCTGAAAGTCCTTAGAATGAATATTTTAAAACAATTCTTTTCATTTCATTCTTTTTCTTCCTATCAAATGGAGTGTTAGGGATGTTATTTTCGATGAGTATAATTTGTAATGCTCTTCTCTTTTGGCAATATATATTCGTTTTCTCTAGTTAAATTAGTCTAAATATTGGATGTTATTTTGGATGAGTATAATTTGTAATGTTTTTCTCTTTGGGTAATAATTTTTTTTTCTTTTTTCGTTTTTTGTAGTTAAATTAGTATAAATATTGTTTTCGTCCCTAAAGTTTGCATGATCATTGTTTGGTTTTATACTTTAAAAAAAGATAGGAGTAGAGATGAAAAACAGAATTCATGCGAACTTAAGGGACCAAAACACAATATTTTAGCCAAAACATTAATATTACATTAAATATGTCATTATATGCTTATATATGTTATGGTAAATATTTTTGTATTTTTTTTTTTTTTGCATCTTAAGATCAATTTTTTGCATCTGGTTAGACAGGTAATCCGTTAGTTGAAAGTTGAAACAATGGTCTCTAGGGACCCAAAACCTATATCAAGTCAAGTTCCCATTTGGGTTTTACCATAATGGAGTCCAGATGTTGTTCCACGAATGAAATTTATTTTTGATAGCCCACCAATCTTTTTTTTTTTTTCTCTAATTTATTTTTTTGTACCAATGGTATTTACTATTTAGGACTTGGGAGCATAAAAAAACGTCTTGGCGTACGTATTGGGTTGCAATAAATAACTTATCCTAAACTTCAATTAATTAGATGACCATGACCCTTAATTAACAAAGTGGGATAAAAACAAAAGGCTTACTTGAGATTTTTTTTTTTTTTTTAATTTTTTTTTTTTAAGAAAGTTTTAACTTATGCGTCCGCTTTTGATAATAACTCTTTATCATCAGACTAAGATACCAATTGGTTTTTTTGTATAAGCGGAGATTAAACCCAGATCTCTTATTGGGATGGGTGTCGTAGCTTACATAGGCATGGACAAAGATAGGAAAACGTCAATGCCTACTTATAAAGTGAAAAATTATTAGGTAATCAGAGTGATATGATGCTCTATCTTCTCACATTACTGATGACCCCCATGATGAATTTGGTTAGTAAGATTCATCATGAATATGAGAGAATGAGTACCATGTTACCCTACTCTCGAAGTACCTAATAATTACTATGATAAAAGCCAAATACAGCCCAAACTACTTGTGATTTAATAACATTGAGAAAATCACAAAAGCTAATAAAAAAACTTTGATTAGGTTGAAAGTAGACATGGCAAAACGGGCAGAAATTTGCTGACCCAACCCGAATCCCATTTTTTTGCCCAAATTAAATATGGGCCAACTGTGGCCCGCCCATTTTTTAACATTTTTTTTCCCTAAAATATATTTAAAAATTACATGGCAAGGTGTGCTAGACTACTCCTAGGTGCATTACATTGTCATAAAAGGCACAATGAACTTCTGTGTTGTGCATCCTATTTATTAAAAAAATAAAGAGTTAAATGAAAGGGACAAAAAATACAAAAGGAAAGCTAAAGCCTAAAGCATTTACTATCCCGTGTCTACACAGACTACACTACTAAGTAAGCAGCACTAACTACTAATTACTAAGCTCTACTTCTAGTTATAACATTCATTAACTATCTACTAGATACTAAGTAACTAAGTTCTACTACAAAGACTACTAATTATTACTAACAACACGTCCAAGTCTGTCTAACTAATATAGTAATATCTATCTAACTAGCACAAACCTGGCCACCAAGTGATGAAACAGTAAACAAGACAAAATTAGAAGAATTCAATAGTGACTCAAAAGGCAAAACAAAAAAATCTTAATTGGACTTGTATTTAGAAGAGCCTAGGCAAAAGGCAAAATCCAAAGTTAGAAGTTCTCTCTTGGTGGAAAGAACATTACAATCGGTTTCCAAAACTCTCTTTAATGGCATGAGATCTCACGAGCATTCCTATAACTACTGTTGCATTTGAATCAAGTTTTAGCATAGGAAAAAAAAATTCTTACTCTATATCGATCACATCTTTTGCCTGAAAACATGGAAACTACGTTGTGCACTAAAAATTTGGCATTTATTTGTCTTTTTTTTTTAATGTGAAAAATATGAGTCAACCAGACCCGACCCGCACGCAATGTGATTGACTCGATCTGATTATTTGCTATGTCTAGGGCCAACACGACCCAACCCAATTTTAAACCTTTTTTTTTTCTTTTATATATATATATATATATATATATAATATTTAGACTACATGTCAAGGTGCTAGGTGCATAGATATAAAGGCACAAAGCACGACACTTACACTATAACTATTTAGTAGCCACCAGTGGCGATGGTCATTGCCCCATTTATTAAAAAAAAGGTTAATTAAAATGAAAAAAAATACAGAAAGCAAAAGCACCTACAACTACACATCTACACTACTAAATACTAACACTAATTTAAATACTAAGTAATAGAAGAAAGATATACAAAAGTATAATAGTAACACAAATAGTCTAATAATAGTAGATGCCCACTTAACGTGGGGGAAAAAAAAAACAAAAACAAACAAACAAAAGGTATTATGTACAATTCATTTCCTTGATTGAGTTGATTCATTCTCTCTAAAAAAAATTCATTTATTCATTTGTTTAATTTTTTTTTTTATAAAAATACGGGTCATCCTGACCCTGCTCGAACCACCCAAAACTCGATTGGCCCGACCCATTTTTAACCCAATTTTTTAATTTGGCCCATTTGATCCGCAACTCAATTAACTCGACCTGACCTAACCGTTTGCCATGTCTAGTTTACTTAACACGAATCTAATACGCTATAAGCATTGTTCTGTTAACGAGTGCTTTTAAGACATTTGTTAATATATCATTTTAGGAAAGTTTTAATACTATTTTCATGGGAAATATAAAAAGTTATAAAAAAAAAAAAGGTTTTTTTTTTCTTTTCCCATAAAAAAAATTTTCTATAAATAATTCTTAAACTAATGCTATTAAGGCATTTGTTAGCTTTTTTACTTTTTTTTTTTTTTTTTTTTTTTGGGTCATAACATGACCTTAATACCCTGTAAGTAATTATAAGGGTCAATAGGCTATATTGCTCCTAAATATTCATCCATAGGCCAACATTGCTCATACAGATACTCTATGTTCATAACAAATGGCAAATATAACCTTGATTGCGGGGACGAAGAGGTACAATTAGATCTTAACTAGTCGTAGATTTAGGCGATGCGCAGAAAAATTTGAAACACAATGCAATAAAAGAAGCTATCTCTTATTTTATAGTGTGAGAACTATTAGATCAAGTTGTAGTCATGTATTCTTTGTGAATTATTGTACATAAACATGCGAATCAACTCTTATAGGTATATTTTTCTCCAAAACATAGATCAACATTTCTTTCTTTCTCATAATCAATAAATCATATATCATAAAGTGGAAATATATAATTAAATTAAATTCAAAAAGCAAGCTTTTTTTTCATCATATGAACATTTGAATAAATCCTGCAATATATAACTCTTCAAATTCATAAACCATATGATTACTTAGAATAAGACCAACCTATCCACCATGAAATTGCAGTATCGTCTAGATATAATTATATAAAAGTCATGTTTTGTTGATCTTGTCTCATCAACCAAAAGTAACATCTATATAGCTAATAAGATCTTTAGAGAGTAACATATGACGGGAAATTCTTAGTTTGAATAGCCAATTATAGATATATAAATCATCCAACACAAACGTCTATTAGAAGATAGAATCTATAACTTTAATACAAAATTTTGGCAAAATAGTTAAATAGTATACTACCTTCAACTTAGTGAGATTAAGATATTGTTTTATAGGGAGTGCACACGTTCATGGTTTCTCACTTTTCAGAATGAATGTGACATTGACATATTTAAACTATGACAATTATTGAGTAGTTATACAAAACTATTCAAAAACTATTGTTCAAAAGTTTGTACAGATAAATTCATTTTCTTGTTCCATATGTTGTACATACTTATGGAATTTAAAAGTTCGTTTTTCATTAAGGCTTACAATAAAAATGCCAATAACTTCATCATAGAAATCAACCCTATTGAAAGTTGATGTGGTGTAATGCTTAATTAGTCAAAAGTGAGGGCACCTTAGGCATTGTGTTTGTTGTTCCTACAACATAAGCTTAATTTGGTGCTATGTAATAGAATTTTTGCAATTTCAAAATCACAAAGAGACTAAAAGGTGAAAAAAAAAAAAGATTAATTCAAAAACGTTAAATGAATTAAGCATTGCATATATGAAAGATTTAAGCAAATAATAGGACATCAAATGTTATTCAAACTAACGCAAACTCTAACCTTTTTTTTTTTTTTTTAATAGGTAAATAGTGGTGGAGGGGATATGGTGGGGTGTGAACCACAAATATGGGACATCACAAAGAATGTTGTTACCTCTAGGCTATAATTGGCACCCCAAAAATTAATCTAGGAGGCTAGACAAAAGAATAATTAGAATTCCAACAAAGAATTAATCAAGTTCCTCAAGTATCTATACATAAAAACATTAATAGCATAATGATACTCTAGAGTAAATTATATTTTGTCTTATTCTTTTTTTGATATTTTCCTTAAAGATCAACTAAGCAAAGTAAAAACTTACCAAAAAAGCTCAAATTAACTAAATTTGCATTGCCAATTCCAAGTCAATTAAGAGTAACAAAAGCCAATATCATTAAAAAATTTGGTAAGGAAAATAGCAAAATCACTTCATAGACTAAATACAAGAATACCAAAAAGAAAGGGAAAAAAAGAGATCATTTCTATTTGTGCGTTTGTTCACCTCAATGGTCATCCTATTGCCGATTTAACTTTGAAAATCTCTGACAAAAACAACTTATGTCTTTTCAAAATTGTGAAAACTCAAGCTTGATTGAAAAATGTGGAGAACAATTAGTATTGAGCTTTTTTTTTTTCTTTTTTTTTTTCTTTTTGTAGATGATGGGGTGATTGTACCTAGATGTACACTAGTAGATATAACATTGTAAAGCTTAAATAAATAATTGATGTGTGAGTCAGAGAAAAATAAGGTTGTGAAAAATTGAAAATTTGGAAGAGGAAACATTGTAACTATAGATAAATGAAGAGATACAAAACTCATCTTTGGGCTGGAGATTATACTTGAAATTTTAATTGTATCCACTAAAAAGATAATGAACTATTCAATTTTAATAATTAATTGAAATTAGAAAGAAGAAAATGAAAAGTTGAAATCAATTTGAGTGGCTGAATAGTTAAACATTTGTATCTAATATATAGTAATGTTTGTAATTTGAATATATATTTCTAGTTATTTAGTTTAATAAGCCTACCTTTTATCCATATCTTTTCAAAGAACACAATCCTTAAACATTCAATCTACATTAAGAAATGCAAGTCTTGAAACTTAAATATATTTTAATCCTTCATTAGTTAAAGATTTATCTCAGTGAATTTTTGCATTGTCAAAAGCAATTTCAAGAAATTTAAGATTCTTTTAACAGATTTCAAATAATTAGATGAAAAGTTAAGTATATTTTTGAAAGATATTAACATGAGCAATTTCCACCAATAATCATTTGGTTCTTATTTTACTTACAATTATTATAAATTGTAAAGAAAATTTTCAAATTTCAACAATATATTATTGAGAAATTAATTGTTGAAATTTGTCATATGTCCATCCAAATATGACACATAACACCTTATCATCCAAACATAGCACACTTACAAAGGATAATGACTAACATATGACAATGTTAAAGTGAAAAGTCAATTAAAAAGATTATATATTGCATAAAAATTATTACCTACTATAATCACACAAATGAATGTAACAAAACAAACAAGAGTCACTTACAAGGATAAACAACTTCACCACCCAAATGAATCCAAGTAATCTGCTCGAAAGATAGAGAACAAGAACCTCGTTACCTATCGGAATCGATCGAAGGATAAGAATTAGACACGAAGAATTTATTCTTCTCAAAAGCAAAAGGCTCAAAATAATAATACACTTTATTATCTCATTTTCATCCATACATGAACTAGGATTTATCATTTATATAGGACCAACTTGGAACAACCTTCCAATTAAGCATGAGTAATGAAAACTTATATTTCCAATACTATAACATTTAAACAAAAAATTCATAAACTTGACCTAATACAACTAACAAAACACATCAACAAGACCCTGAAAATTGGGAAATACATTTTGGAAAACAAATAAACACAATTAAAAGCAAGATAATTCAAAATTTACTATTTCATGAATTCATTCTACTATAGCCCAAAGGCCCCAAATAATCTTTAGTAAAAAAAACTCCAAATTACACGCACATTTGAGAAGTTGCAAACTTATGTTTCAAAAATCGAATTGTTCAAAGAATTGAAAAAGGAAGTGATTTAAGATTTTTAAGGCCAAACCAAAGGTCAAATCATGCATGATGATATCTTAATTAATTTAATAATTAATTAAAATAAAAATAAAGGTACTAACTTTTTAAAAATTAAAAAAAAAAAATAGTAACTAAAAAAAATCAAAGCAATGTAAAAAACTTTCAACGAAATTTCACAATTATTAGTATAAAGCTAATATGAATAGGACAGTGAGAATAGTAAACATCAAATTTCGAATTTTCGTCATGGCCTACGTAGAAAGCTAGCTTCAAATGGAACAGTGAGTAAAATTCATACCTGGAATTTTCAAAGGAACTACCTCTGTCATGCATCACGCCCTACGTAGAAAAGCTAGCTATGTCGACAGTTATTGACAAATATCAACATTATGCAACTATATATAAATACCTATAAGCTTACCTCTTACCCTAATTACAGCCTTACACCAAGAGCAAAATCATAAAACATTAATTGTCAAGGAACATTGAGCGCATTAATCAGACTCTAACAAATGGCAGAAACAACCAAGAGGTAATCTGACTTTTAACTATAGAAAAATTAGTGTTTAATGCACACTTTTTAACAAATTAGTGTTTGATATTTTGGCTTGGTGGAAGGTGAATTCTACTAGATATGTAATCCTTTCCAAGGTAGCATGAGATGTCATGGTTATTCTTGTGTCTACTGTTGCTTCTAAGTCAGCCTTTAGCACGGGGGGTCGTGTTTTGGATCTTTTTAGGAGTTCATTAGCTCCTAAAACTGTGGAGGCCATTATCTATGCTCAAAATTGATTAAAAAACCCATCTAAACCAATCAATCTTCGGGAAGCAATGAATAAAGTGGAAAGTCTTGAACAAAATGCTGAAGCAGGTAATTTTCTAAAACTATATATTTAAATTGTATATTAGTTTATTGTTCTTTGTTTATTAGTTTACTAACATTTTCTGTGTTTATTTTCTTAGAATTGATGAAATTGGCAAAAGATAAAGAAGATTAAGTGAAGACTTGGAGTGTGAGCTAAAAAATAGAATTGGGAGGGGGAGAACTGGAGAAGTATAGCATTAGATGGACAGACTTTTTTTTTTTTTTTTTTTTTGTTGCGTTCATGTTCATTTAAACAATTTCTTGTTGGGTTTACAATTAGTACTTGTTTTGGATTTGTAATTCATTTCATGCTTTGCTTTAGACTTGTTTACATTATGGTTTTTAAAATTGAAACTTGAAATTAGTAGGCATGACTAGAATTGCTTTGAGTATGGGTAAATCCTTTTTGCTTTGTACCCGGTGTTTCACATAAACTCTTTACTTCATATTCTTGATCTAAAGTGAGGACTGAAGAGTATTAGATTTTGATAGTTAAAACATTTAAGTTGCTTGCTACTCTACCTTATTCAAAGTACTTGACTTCATTACATGTTTGATGTATACCTGAGAATTTGAGATAGCGATATTACTAATACATTTTGAATTGTATGGTGATATATATATGTTGAATTTTTATATAGTAGGTGAATTTTTATACACTGCACCGCACATGTGACTGCAAATATGAGGTGCGGTGTGGTTATGGTTTTGGCTAAACTATACACCGCACCACACCACACATGTGACCTCAAAAATGAGATGCAATGCATTTATAATTTTGGCTAAACCACACTACAAAGTGTAGCTAAAAATAGTCTAAAACCGCACCGCATTGCGAACACCCTTACTTTTGGATACGTAAAATGCTTCGCACAATGTCTATACTTTGTAATGATCATACCAGGGGGACCACATTTTACATATCCATATGAAAGAGTGTCAATATAATGTAAAAAAAAAAAAAAAAAAAAAAGGGTATATACATCAATCCCTCGAGGCCGTTTGATTCATTGTGATATGCCTTTGATGTGATATACATTATGATGTGGCATTAAGATTTTTGGTTTAGTTTATTTTTTCTAATATTATCATAATTTAAAATTACAAAATATATCACATCATCTTAATCTCGTCACTTCCTAAACAATGTAATGTTGTATTTTTATATTGAAATTACATTAATATAAAATTACAATAACGTAATATTATGGTGTAATGTAACATTACGGTGAACCAAATGCCTTCCTAATGTTAGTTGAATATAAGCATGACATATATACTAGTGGAATCCTTAATGCTCACTACTCAGTCCTCTCATTGTTTTTGTATTAATTTATTACAAACTTTCTCATATAGGATTGCAGTTGTAACGGGGGCCAAGGGTTACGATTTGCGATATCTAAACAGCTAGCTTCAAATGGAGTTAAGGTGATATTAACTGCTAGAGATGTGAAAAGGGGCAATGAAGCTGTTGAAAAACTCAATTCTGCTGGATACTCTGATGTGATTTTTCATCAACTAGACTTGGAGGATTCAGCTAGCATTTCTTCTTTGGAAGATTTCATCAAAATTCAATTTGGGACGCTTGACATATTGGTAATGCAATCTATACATCTTCATTAATTTGAGCGATTAGTGACTAGTGATGTTATACTTACGATAAATATTACTACCTTTGTCCCAAATTAGTATAAGTTTCTAAAACAACCCTCCTTAATTTATACTCCCAAAAAAAAAAAAAAAGTTTTTGACTTTTAAATAAAGTAAATGGTAAGAATTAGTTGAGTCTATGTATGACAATAATTTATTTTGGCTAGTAGATGAGAATAATCTAAATATGGAAATATCCGTCATCTCATACTTTGGAAAGACGAATATTGTTTACCAAAGTCTAATGAGAATAATTATGTGTTGCAATCTCTTCATTCAACTTTATTGTATTTAACATTATCAAAAAAAAAAAAAAAAACTTTATTGTATTTAAGGAATATGAATCATATAGGTTTTTTTCCACTCAATTGCCTAGTTATAAGAAAAATGTGTCGTTACTAGATTGGGTAAAAATATAAAATCCTTATTAATTCATGAAATCTTGCTCCTTTCCCCTTATTACTTTGGGAGCTCTAACTTTGATATTACTTCAAAATTACAGGTAAATAATGCAGGGGTTCAAGGAGCCATAGCCAAGGATGAATTGCGGAAACTTCATTTTGATGAAGTATGTCTTTCAATATTATATTATCTTTGTTTGTCACTGATTAAGGCTATAATCCAGAAATTTGAATACCAATAGAACGTAAAATATTCAACCAGAAAGGCAGTGTTGAATAATAATCAAATATTTTTCTCTAGAGTACATTCACAATTAAATTTTATTTCTCACATTTGTCTCAAAAAAAATTTTTTATTTCTCACATTAATAGTAAAGTATACATGATACACATCTTTTAGAATTTTGAATGATCCAATATTGCAAACACCTTTATACTTTTAATATTTAATCTGAGCCATAAAATTAATCAATTTTAAATGAAATTGATCATTGAACCAAAAAAAAAAAATTAGACAAGAAAATTCAACATTTTCCATGATGATACAGGTTATAGGTGAAAATGCCAAACCTCTAAAGGAGCTTGTACAACAGACTTATGAAACTGCTGAGAATTGTCTGAGAACAAACTACTATGGGATCAAGCAACTGAGCAAATCACTTATTCCACTTCTTATGTTATCCAATTCAGCAAGAATAGTAAATGTTTCTTCCATTGCGGGACAATTGAAGGTACAAATTCAAAAACTCATCTTATTAAACCAGGTACATGCAGCTGCATTGGTCGTGATCATTTTTTGGCAATTTAGAGTGCAAGTTTAGTTGCAAGAACCATAGTGTGGCATGAATGTTTTGTGGCTTTGACAATTGTATAGGCGCCTGTACTAATCATTTGGTGCTAGGAAATTGCTAGGACAGAGAATATCAAGAAATTGAAAATTTTAATTATGTTTTATTATTTCAGTTTATTTCAAATGAGAATGTAAGGAAGGAACTAGAAGATATTGATGGCCTCACAGAAGAGAAGGTGGACAAAGTGGTGGAGGGATTCTTAGAAGATCTCAAGGAGAATTTCATAGAAACCAAAGGTTGGGGTGTTAATTTTTCTGCTTACTTCGTCTCCAAGGCAGCTCTTAACGCTTACACAAGGATTTTGGCAAGGAAGTATCCCAAAATTGCAATCAACTCAATCCACCCTGGGTTTGTCCGCACAGTCATTATCCATAATACTGGAGCTATGACTACTGAAGAAGGCGCAAGAGGTCCTGTGATGTTGGCTCTAATGCCTGAAGGTGGACCCTCTGGCCTCTACTTTAATACAACTGAAGTGTCTACCTTTTGAACAACCAAGAGAAGGAGAAAAAAAAAAAACCTAGAATGGCTCAAGATGTAGGATTGAATCTATATTTTAATTTTTATAATTTAATAATTTTGGTATTTTTATGTAATTTTCATTATTTTAGGTTTAAGCATTTATTTCCTTGTCTTTAGGTGCTTTTCATGTTATCTAGTCAAATTAAAGTTTTGTAAGTTTTCCTAGCCGCCTTAAGTTTTCCTAGCTTCCTTAGGTTTTTTTTTTTTACTATTTAAACGCATTGTAACCTCCAAGGGCAATTCAATTTTTAGATTAATAAAAATACAGATTGTTGGGTTATAGATTGACCCAAATTAATGAATTCAATTATCCAAGTTGATTAATTTGATCAAATTACATTAAAATTGTGGAGGTACACACAAATCACCAAATAAACTAAAGTGTAGTGGAAAATAAATTTGACATGTGATTTATTGAATAATGGGGGAAACCTCTCACAAGACAAAAACCCCATCGAGTGATTTTTAGGTCACAACTCTCAAGAATCACTAATCAAGAGTCAAGCAACTACAAGTATAAGGAAGGAATCTTACCACTACCCTGAACTATTCCGAAGTACCAATCTGCAATTGAACCTTCACTCCAATCCCCAATTGGACTTGATATTGTAGAAATTTCTTCCTTTGCACGGATTCCAGTATATGACTAATTTCCCAACAACTAATGTTTGTTGTTGGATGCACTTAATTACAAACCCTAAGGCACATAAGAATGCAGTAGCTTCTCCAAAAGTGTATGAGTTTTCTAATTTGAGTCTTTGTGTCTTTGTTGACTTAAAAAAATTTAAAAAAAAAAAAAAAAAAAAAAACTTTTATACCCTCTAGGAGTTTAGTGAAAGAAACCCTAGCAATTCAAGTCATTATGGGTTGAAAATCTGATTTGAGAATTCTAAATCTGTGTAGCTAGATAAATCGAGAGGTATCGAGGTCTTTTATTTATTCTTGATAGATGCTAATATCAAGCTAGTGTCGAGACTTTGCAACGCTCAAGCTCCTATTATTTTGGTGAGAGACACTGAACCAAAGTTTATTGATTTTATTGGGACAGAAAGAGTTGATTTGATTATTAACTCTTATTTGATGAATATTGTCTATTGCATAAAGATCAAGGGACAAGAAGCTCAAGTTGCTCAATTGATAATTTGCAAGTATGGAAAGAAGATCAAGGGGGCTCAAGTATTCCAAATATTTGTTTGCTTGGCATGGAAGATTTCATATCTCAAAGATGAATTCAAGGATGAGTTTGTTTCAAGTGAAGGAGTCTAATGTGGGACAACATATATTATTTAAAATTTATTAATTTTGATATTTTTATGTAATTTTCATTATTTTAGGTTCAAGGATTTTGTTTCTTTATTTTTTGGTGCTTTTAATGTTGTCTAGTCAAATTAGGGTTTTGTAAACTTTCCTAGCTGCCTTAGGTTTTCCTAGCCACCCTAGATTTTCTTTTTACTATTTATACACTTTGTGGATTCAAGAGATTTCTCGTGGATTTGAGGTTAACTACTAGAAGCTAACAATTTAGTTTCTATTCCATTAAAATAAGCACCGTATGTACTTTCTTCAAACTTCCGTAACATCAACTCATCTATATATTAGATGTTGTGGAGGCCCATTCAAATATTGGAATTGTAATATCTTGAATTGCATGCATTTGTGTAATTTTTTATTTTATTTTATTTTATTGTAAAGGCATATTGTGGGATGTGTGTTAAGTTCCATATAGATTGTCTACTAGATCGACTTGGGATATATCATATATTAACAATTATATTATAAACCCGGTTTAAAATATTAATATTATTATTTTCGTGTGTGTTCTAATGAGTATTACTATTTACTAAGAAAAAAGGATTATAAGGAAGCGAGTTTCTTTTTTTCTTTTTTTTCTTTTTTTTGATACAGGAAGCGAGTTTCAATATGTGGCTAGTAACGAGAATTTGAATTTAGCAATCCCTTTAAGTTTGAACCAACTAATGCAAGAAGTGGAATAAAAATACAAGAAATTTTTCCTAACTCCAGCCATCTTTACAACTATCAGTTTCATTAAGAATTTGAATTTAGCAACTCCTTTTAAGTTTGAATCGATTGATTCAAGAAAATTTTCCTATCTACTATTAAAGAAAGCTTCTGGAAACTATTTTGAGAGAAAAATCTATTCTTGAATTGATTAGAATGAGAAAAATGAATTAATTAGTTTTTACACTGATGCTCTGCTTTTATACACGAGTTAACAGAGCTAAGAGGGGAAACCAATAATCTAACTAACTCTTAACAGACTAACTAACTCTAATAATACAGCTGTACACTTCTTAATCTTCTCACGTGTTTGCTGTCCCACGTGCCAATCACTTAAGCTAAGTGATGTCGTTTTTCTTTCATCTTTCCTTTCTTCTTTTTCTTGTGCACTCTGTCGTTTAGATCATCACTACTGCAGCTGTGTCGTTCTTCTTTCTTTGTCTTCATGCCTTCTTTCTCAATTACATATTCAACATCTACTAATGAAGGTTGCACTCAAGAAAGCCGACGCATGCATGCTTACACTAATTTTTGCACATTAATAGTACTCCTGAATTGTTCACCGTTAAATGCTAAGAGTAAGAGGTATCAGCCTACAATAACTAGTTAAATAATGGAGAACTAATTTCATATACCTCTCAACATATACCATTCAATACCAATAAAAATTTCTTTCTTCTAGTAAAAAGAATTTGGAAGGGATGTCCGGTGCATTGTTCTGTTTGTCAAAAATTAGCCACGCAATTGTTTTCCACAATTGGTTTCCATGTAATGTTCAACTAGACAACTACCATATATCAGATCTAACGAACATGCATTTTATTTTTTGGAAATGTAATAAATTGTTTTAATGTACCAAAGGTGAAGGTCTCGTATATGTGGTAAGGATGCAAATACAATAACTCAAGCCCTTAAGTGCTAGAAAGAAGATAGCTGCAACACCTGCTCTCTGCTGATAAAGAAAATCTTGAAAAAAAATGTAGTAGAATGATCCACTCCTAATTCCTAAAGGAGTATATGCGCTCCTGAGAAAGGTGATCTTAATGTAATGTAATGGTTATTCAACCCCTTCACAAGCTTGAGAGTTCCATACCTGAGAGTTACATACCAAAGATTCCACACCAAGATTAATAGCATAAAATTTCAACCCAATTTTATATCTTGTTAATATGTAATAGACTATGGGCCTTAAACTCACCTTATTTACTTGTATAGCAAACTTATTTATTTAATGCAAAATTTTCAAAAAATCAAATATTAATAACTACGTCATCAATCAAATGTTTAAATTTTAAGTCTTTCTAGTTTATAATTATGTATGAAAGATAAATTTATGAATCGAATAATAAATAACAACCAATTGATATGAAATTTGACATGCGTGTTATACGATCGACCACTATCTTGTAACAAATTCTACTTTGCTTTCACCTCTCAACTATATTGTGGTTTATAGTGATGCATCAATATGCTTGCCACTAGAATTAAGAGTTCTAGCTTTTTATTAACGTGATAACAGACTTGTCATTACAAAGAACAATGATTGAGCTATCAGCTATATATACCTCAGTTTAGTTATTTATATTTTGTTTGCAACACAACTTTGTTTTTTGGTTTAACCAAGAAATCATCATTCCACCACGTAGGAACACTTATCAATGTACTTATTATTTCTATTTTACTTAATACAAAGTTAAACACGAATGGCTCCTCTTTGGGCAATGTTGGGTTGGCTGGTGGTGGAGGTCTTATATATCCGTGATCATAGTGTGAGATGGAAGGTCTTACTCGCTCTATAGGGATTTCCACAAGTGTCGATGCAGAGCTGTGGACTTTCAGAGATGGCCTAATGCTCTATATCAACCTGAATCTAATGGCTGTAGAGATTGAAATTGATGCAAAAGTTATTCTTGATCAGGTCTCAAAAGATTACAACAATAACCACACCATGCCTCTCTTATTATGGATTGAAGGACTTTCATTAATTAAATTCCTCAAGTGAGGATGAATCACTGCTTCCGTGAAGCAAACAAATGTGCGGATGTGATTGCTAGAAAGGAATTTGGTTCAAGTCAAGATCTCAACTCTGTCACACCAAACCGTCCAAAGTCAATGATGGTATCTACCATTGGATGACTTATTCTATATGATCTCAATGCTTAAATTTTATTGTGTACACAGAACAAATGTTATTGTTAATGTTTTTTTGGAGAGAAAGTTGTAAAATATAAATTAAGTTGCTTGGTAGCTAACATTACCTTCTTGAGAAATAGTCGAAGGATTACCATGTCAAAGGGTATAGTGTCAGTGCACCCTTTCACACAGCCATATCCATTTCATAAACCATCAGCTTCTTGTTTGTCCTTCAAAAGAATATGGCAGAATCATTTCGGTTCAACTTCGCAGCAAAAGTTCTAGTGAAGATCAGTTCCCCTATCTTTCAAGAAGTCGTGTTGATATGGGGTGTTGAAGGCGATTTGGAAAAGCTTGAGGACACCTTGTCCACAGACAAAGCCGTTCTGTTGGATGCAGAGGAACAGCAGGGACATAATCAGGAGCAGACTGTCTGGCTTGGGAAGCTATAAAACATCTTTTATGATGCCGAAGATGTGCTGGATGAATTCAAGTGTAAAGCATTGAGGAGATCATTGGGAGCAGCACCAGAAATGTACGTTGCTTTCTTTCTAGCTCTAATCCACTTATATTCCACTTTAAGATGCGTCATAAAATCAAAGAAGTCACTCTCTAATAGTTAAACTCATAATGCTAAATTTCATACTTCGAAAAGACCAGGAAACAGGCATGTCATGCATGGGAGGAGGGTGATGAGCTATTCCTTTGTGCAGACTTCAGATGTCATTGGAAGAGACAAGGATAAAGAAATAATAGTTAAACTTATAATACATCCTTGTGATGGTGATCAAAAGGTCTGTGTTATTCCCATAGCTGGAATTGCAGGTCTTGGGAAGACTACACTTGCTAAATGGTGTTCAAAAATGAAGAAGTGGTCGGCCATTTTCACTTGAGAATATGGTTAAGTGTATCTGATGACTTTAACATAAAACAATTGTGGTCAAATTAATCAAATCTGTAACTAGTGAAAATTGTAGTGATTTGGACGTAGAGCAATTGCAAATGCGCCTTTGAGGTCATTTGCACAACAGAAAATTCTTACTTTTCTTGGATGATGTGTAGAATGAGAATCAGGGAAAATGGATTAAGTTGAGGAATTTTTTGATGGAGGATACCAAATGGAAGTAAGATCCCCGTGACAACACGCAGCCCAATAGTTGCATCCATTATACGTACCATTTCCTTCTACAACTTAGAAGTACTTCTACATAAAGAGTGTCTATCTTTATTTATAAAATGGGCTTCTGGTGAAGGAGAAGCAAGATAACATGCAAAACTCATTGAAGTAGGGGATGAGATGCTGAAGAAATGCAAAGGAGTTCTAGCAGTGAAGACATAGGGAGCTTAATATATTCAAAGCTCAATGAACGTGATTGGCTATTTGTAAAGGATAATGAAATGTGGAAACTGGAACAAAAAGAAAGGGATATTTTGCCTACCTTACAATTGAGTTATAATCAAATGTCATCTTAAAACAATGTTTTGCGTATTGTTCGCTTTTTTCAAAAGATTATGAGCACAAAATTTTTGAATTAATTCAGCTTTGGATGGCACATGGACTGCTTCAATCACCGAATGAAAACCTAGAGTTCAAAGATATCAGAAACCAATATATAGATGAGCTCTATTCAAGATCTTTCTTTGAAGATTATATGAATTGTGGCCATGTGTGGAGATTCAAAATACATGATCTTGTCGCATACCATGAAACACCTAACGCTCTAGAGGTTCAATTTATGAGTAATTGTGAAAAACTTGATCTAACTGAAAGGGAAGACAATCAATAAGAATTCCGGACGAGCCTTCAAACACTGATGCACCATCAATTACCACAGTTATTGGCTTTGCCCCATTGGAGTCAACGGTCTGCAACAACTTTATAAGAAATGGCAATTGCGGAATGTCCCAACTTGACTGCATTGCCAGATTGGCTGCCAAATTTTGTATCACTCGGTAAACTTGGAATTGTAAGTTGCCACAAGCTGTTGTCTCTGCCAATGGGAAGCCTCACAGCTCTGAGATTATTTGGAGTTGCGGATTGTCCTGAATTGATTAGAAGATGCCAACCAGAAATTAGAGAGGATTGGCTCAAGATTGCTCATGCCTCAATATTTGTATTGATGGCAAAAGATTAATAAGCTGGTCGCAAGATATGGACTAATCTCTTCCCCACAATTCTACAATCTTTTTCTTCTTCAAAAGTTTTAGCACTTACAAAATACTGCTGTAGTCTATTTTCCTTTTTCTTTTTTAATGACTGTTAACATTATTATGTGCCATTCATAAATATGCATCTATACACACACAAACCAACGCACACATATGCTTGGTAAGTCTGAATTCTTGCTAGATGTAGAAAAATCTAAAACAATGTTATATCTCTTTTGTATATTGTTTGCCAAATGTTTTACTAATCAAATTTACTACAACGTTACAAATGATTTTAAAGCAATAATAAGGCACTGTTAATTTGCAGCCTCCCTACTTCGTAAATTTCAAACAAATTAATCATTACATGACAGCATATCTAAATGAGCAATGCTCATTGAGCATGAGTTCCATGATGAAAATCTGAATTTGTTAGGTGGTATCTGAAGCCCATAAGGTAATTTATATCGAAACGAACTGTACAATCTTCCATACGAGTGATTGCTGATTTGCGGCTTGACTTGCGTTTGTTTAAAATGGAAGAATGAACAAAGAAGGTTATGAAATAATCTCTATATTTCCGTATATTAGATGTATTAATGTGAATTTATATATATATATATATATATATATAATAAAACCAAAGTAGTTGATCTATATGGACCTAGGCCTAGGCCTCGATTAGGCTAAAATCAAGATTTTAGTCATAATCAAAGGCTGACTAAGATAATGTAACATGTTTTAAACACATGCTAATATAATATACTCCATACATGCCTTTATTGCTTTAGTGTCCACCTTCATTAAGCAAGCCTGTATTCTTTGACACAAAGCTCCTATACATTAGCCCTGTAAGTCCTGAATTACCTTGTATATTCTCAGTCCTTCAAACGAGCCCCATCTAGTGATGGAGAGATAGGATTTGAAGAGAGAAAATGGGGATTGAGCAATTCGGAAAATAAAAGGCCAATCATGTAATTAAATATTAAGTAATGTTTAAAATTTGAATACAAGAAATTAAATAAAAAAAAATTAAAAAAAATAAAAAAAAGGTGATAACATATTTGTTATATTATGTTTATTTTTTAGAGTTTTTTACACATGAAAATCTATTTTCCAAAGTTTTCAAAAGTCAAAATTCAATTTACAATTCACAAGGATTTTTGGTATCTATAAAAATCCAAGTATGACTAAATTTATCTTATTTTGTTAATAGATATCCATACCATGTTCAAATTGTAATAACTTTAAAGCTATATATATATATATATATATATATATATATTGATCTTCAACTTTAAAACTATATATCATGAACACCTTTACACCTTTTCATTTCAAAGTATAATTTAAAATAATAACAAAATATGGAGTTTGTTATGTAACTATCTCCATAATTAATTACTTTACCCAAACTATTTTGAAGAATGATTAATTATTACATAAAGAATTTGAAATCTTATTATCAAATTTTATCACTTCGAAAGGATACTATAACTTTTTTTCTCTTTTTATTTAATACTCTGCTTTATTTTCCTTTCTGCACCTATCCATATTTGATTATATTCTATTATAGATATTTTTTATGCTCAAAAGATTTGATAAAATAGTAAAGTTTTTTTTGTGAATGAAGTTTAAAGCATGAAAAATATTATAACATATTATATATATATATATATATATATATATTACAGAAATTTAATTAATATTCAATTAAAGGAAAGATAAATTATAAGCATATATAACAGAAATTCGTTTGGCAGGATCGGGGACAATTGCCCCCTATCCTTGGCTCTGCCATTGACTCCATCCGCATAGATTTTGTAAGATCAGCATCATTTAAATTTTTTTTTTTTTTAATTTTATAATAGAAAACCTTTATTGAAAACCAAAATAGGCAAAACGAAACAGCAAATAAACTTACTGACACGCCTCCTCCAAAATTACGTTTGCAAATGCAGAAGGGCTATTTCCTAAATCAAAAGATCCGAAAACAGAATTAAACATAAACCATCTAGCTAATGAGTGGGCTGCTCTATTTGCTTCATGGTTAAACCCAACAAACACTAGAATTTGCAAAGCTCCCCAATAGCAATCTCACATTAGTAACAAAGTTCTTAATTCTCCAAGAAACTATAACACCACCACCACCAGCCCTTAATGACTAAATAAATTTGTAGTTGAGTTTGAATTTGAAAATCAAAATTAAAAATTGTTCACTGAATAGATTTGTACTTGAGTTTAAATTTGAAAACCAACATGAAAACTGGTCTTATTTTGTAGGCAATATTTTAGGGAAAAAAAATATTATCATGTAAAGAAAAATTGTATAATAAAAAAAATATTTGATAAGTACTAAAAATTTGATGGGAAGGCAAGATTGGATTACCATTACCATAAAATGAGGTTTTATTTTAATAAATGAAACCGGTGATTGATTATCATGTAAAGAAAATTGCCTCATTAAAAATACTTTAGTTTATAAGGATTAAAAATTTGATGAATGTGAACTACTAATTCCTTTAAAAAAGAAAAAAAAAAAAACTTCCTCTAAATAAATAACGAAACAAAATATAAATTATTATTAATTTGTTGAGCAACACACACACAATAGCAAAAATGAATACTTAGCAATAATGGAGAGTCCCCTTCAAACTTTTTTTTTTTCCACACATGAAACCTAAATAGAACTTTGTTTAAGAATATATCAACAGAGTTGTCTATCCTGTTTATATTATTTTGACAGGAAAAGATAAAAACAAGGGAAAATATATTAATGATTTATTTTATATTTTATCTTAATTGCTTAAATGATTAGGAAAAAAGGTTAAAATTTTCAATTTATAAAAAATACAATTTCCTTTTAAGTTTGGGAATCTGGATACCTACCTATTTTAAAAGGAATCCACATTCCTACTGAAAGGGGTTTAAAGGAGGAATCCAGATTCCCTTATCATCTGATTCCCTAGCATGATTTGCAACCAAACAAAAGAATCTTTAAACATGCCTAAGAATCCTAAAACATTTCCCCGTACCAAACGCCACATAAGGGATTGGATTAGTGGTTCCTAAGACCTAATGATATGCACGAGATCTTGGGTTTCAAACCTTTTGCCAACATCTTCAAGCTACCTTCATAGGATTCTTCCATGTAATAACCTGGTGCGTGTAGGATGGGGGGACTGCATACCCAGGAAAATGATCAGATACTCAAAAAGGTCTAGACATTCTCTTTTGTAAAAAAAAAATAAAAAAATAATAAATTTATGGCAAGGCAAGATTGATATCCATCCATTACCATAAAAATATGGCTTTATTAAAATAAAATAAAATAAAATAAAAACTAGTGATTGACAACTTGAGTTTAGGAGTAGTTATTTGTTAAAAAAAAGATTCTAAGTCATTTTACGAAACAATTAGTAAAAAAAATTAAAAATTGTTGAGTGAATATATTAATTTGTAGTTGAGTTTGAATTTGAAAACCAACAAGAAAAGTGATCTTTTTTTGTAAGCAATATTTTAGAAAAAAGAAAACCAATTATCATGTAAAGAAAAATTCTCACATAAAATATTATTTGATAAGTAGCATTAAACATGAATTTATTATAAAAATAAAAATAAAAATAAAAATCAATAATTGACAGCTTGAGTTTAGGAGTAGTTACTTGTTTAGAAAAGGATTCTAGTCATTTTACTAAAATTTTGTAAAAAATAAAAATAAAAATTATTGACTGAATAAATTTGTAGTTGAGTTTGAATTTGAAAACCAATAGGAATAGTGGTGGCAATATTTTAGGAAGAAGAAAACCTATTATCATATAAAGATTAACTGTCTTACAAAAAAATATTTGATAACTATTAAAAATACTTTTGTCCAAAAAATAAAGATAAGTACAAAAAATTTGATGGGAAGGCAAAGATTGGATATCCATTACCCCAAAACGTGGGTTAATAAAATAAAAATAAAAATAATCCGAAACCGTTGAATGATTATCATGGGAAGAAAAATTGTCTCATAAAAAAATATTGTATTTTATAAGTATTAAAAAATTGATGGCAAAGCAAAATTGATATCCCATAACCATAAAACGCGGTTTTAAAAATAAAATGAAAAACAAAGAATGACAGCTTGAGTTCAGGAGTAGTTAGTACTTGTTTAGGAGAGGATTCTAGTAATTTTACTAAACAACTTGGAAAAAATTAAAAAAAGATTTTAAAAATTGTTGACTAAATAAATTTGTAGATGACTTTGAATTTGAAAATCAATTAGAAAAGTGATCCTATTTTGTAGATGATATTACAGTTGAGTTGTCTATACTTAAATTTAGAGGTATAGGGTATTTTTGAATCAACAAAATGTTCATTCCAAACAAGACAAAACTCTTAAATAATATTACAAACTACTATAGAATGATACATTTTATTTTTGAATTATTATTTTAAATATAATTATGATATTAAATTATATGACAAAAATTATTAAGCATTTCTTTCACTTAATAATTAATGATTAAGATATCAAAGGATAAAGTTACTTTTATAAACTCTAAAGAATATTCTCTTCTCGATCTTTCATTTTACACCAACAGTCCACCTTTATATACAGTCTTATACCTTTGAAGGTCGAGAGTGATTGATTATCATGTAAAGAAAAGTTGTCTTATTAAAAATATTGTATTTTATAAGGATTAAAAATTTAATGGCAAACCCTAAGGGATTGGCTTAGTGGTTCCTAAGGCCTAATGATATCTATGAGATCTTGGATTCGAAACTTCTTGTCAACATGTTGGGACCACCTCCATGGAATTTCTCCCTGTAATAACTTGATGCATGTGGAACGGAGGGACTACATATACCTAAGGAAATGGTTAGATACTCGAAAAGGTCTAAACACTCTCTTTTTTCAAAAATAAAAATAAAATTTGATGGTGACGCATGATTGATATCCATTACCATAAAAACATGGCTTTATTAAAATTTAAAAATAAAATAAAATTAGTGATTGATAGCTTGAGTTTAGGAGTAGTTACTTGTTTAAAAAAAGATTCTAAGTCATTTACAAAACAATTAGTAAAAAAAAATTAAAAATTGTTGACTGAATAAATTTGTAGTTAAGTCTAAATTTGAAAACCAATAGGAAAAGTAGTCTTATTTTGTAAGCAATATTTTAAAACAAAGAAAACCAATTATCATGTAAAGAAAAATTCTCACATAAAAAAAATATTTGATAAATAGCATTAAACATGGCTTAATTAAAAATAAATAATAAAAATAAAAATAATCAATAATTGGCAGCTTGAGTTTAGGAATAGTTACTTGTTTAGGAAAGGATTCTAGTTATTTTACTAAAAAATTTGTAAAAAAAAAAAAAAAAAAAAAATTGTTGACCGAATAAATTTGTAGTTGAGTTTGAATTTGAAAACCAATAGGAAAAGTGGTGGCAATATTTTAGGAAGAAGAAGACCTATTATCATATAAAGATAAACTGTCTCACAAAAAAATATTTGATAAATATTAAAAATACTTTTGTCCAAAAAAAAAAAATAAAGATAAGTATAAAAAATTTGATGGGAAGGCAAGATTGGGTGCCCGTTTGGGTAGAGCTGAAACGCAGTTTCAGCGCTACGTTTTCCTACCCTTTTTTTTTTTTTTTTTTTTTCTCTGCACGTGAACAGTAAAAGCACTGTGCAGGGGACAAAAAATACTATTCACGCACTGTTTACGTACTGTTTATGCACTATTCATGAGTCCCACGACACTATTTACACATTTAAAAATTATTTTGCTACAGTGTTTTCAGTTTTCAGTTTTCAGTTTTCAGTTTCAGCAACAATAAGCTCAATCCAAACGGACCCTGGATATCCATTACCCCAAAACGTGGGTTTTTTTTTTTTTTTTTTTTAATCCGAAACCGGTGAATGATTATTATGTGAAGAAAAATTGTCTCCTAAAAAATATTGTATTTTATAAATATTAAAAAATTGATGGCAAGGGATATCCCATAACCATAAAATGTGATTTTAAAAATAAAATGAAAAACAAAGATTGACAGCTTGAGTCTAGGAGTAGTTAGTTCTTACTTGTTTAGGAGAAGATTCCATAGTAATTTTACTAAATAATTTGTAAAAAAAATTAAAAATTGTTGACTGAATAAATTTGTAGTTTTTTTTTTTTTTTTTTTTGAGATAAAGAGAAAGAGTTTCAACCTATGACATCCATTCTTAATGATAACTCTTTATCCATTCTACCCAGAACAAAACCCTTAAATAGTAGTATAGACTACTATAGAATGATATATTCTATTTTTGAATTATTATTTTAAATATAATTATGATATTAAAATATGTTAGTATATAGCGTATAGCTTAGACTAGTTTAGCCCATTGGGCTTAGCCCAGTATACTGTACTTGTAGTTTACTCCTTTTACTTGTACTGCACACATATCTAGCCTATATAAGGCTCTCTATTGTACATTATTTCACACACATTAATATACAGACTATTCAGTCTTTCTCTCTCACTTTACATTGTTAACAAAATATATGACAAAAATTATTAAGCATTTCTTTCACTTAATAATTAATGATTAAGATATCAAAGAATAAATTTACTTTTATAAACTCTAAAGAATATTCTCTTCTCCAATCTCCATCTTTCATTTTACACCGACAGTCCACCTTTATATACAGTCTTATACCTTTGAAGGTCGAGAGTGATGGATAGTGATCCCGTTAATTTAGCATAGACCGCCGCAAAAAGTAATCATATGGGGGTGAAGAGATTGGCGACAAGTGGTCTACTGGGTTCTTATGTCGAGTGTCGACCACCAAAAGCTTATATATAGCAGTTGCTTTGTGACTGATTATTCCACTCTCCTTTTGCTTTATTTTTTTATTTTTTTATTAAATTTATCATTTATCATATTTTTTAATAATTAATCTTATCAGGTGTTTTTTGCCCTCTTCTTTTATGTTGTTTGGCCCAAGATTTTTTTTTCCTTTGACACAAGTTTTGTTCACCTTTCTTTTACGTCTTCCACTATCGTTAAATATGAAATTTGATATTTAACCTCAAAAATTAATTAATGTTTTAGTTAGATAATAAAAATAATGTCATAGAGCCGTTTCTATGTATTTATATTTAAATAGAATATAATTTCTATATTGTATAAAAATAATAATAAAAATCGCTCTGCTGTTAGAGGTATAATTGCAGCTAAGAGAGAGAGGGCGAGATATAGGTGTAATTGCAGCTACTAGCAACTGACACAACCTTTACTTATTTCATAGACAACTAGGTTTGCATTATACACTCAAAGTTAGCACATGTTAAAAATTCAGATTCATTGTGCATAGATGGATATTCATGTCTTTAGACACAGAAGGATATACACATGTAAAAGGTAAACGATCTCTCACCTCAACCTCACTATTGTATGGCCACATACAAAGTAGCAGGTAAAGGAACTATTGTATGGCCACATACAAAGTAGTAGGTAAAGGTAATACATAAGAGACTAGACTACTAGGTTAGTAGGTTTGCATTCTAGCCCTCCGCATCTTTGTTCTTTTGAAAATACAAATTGGAGGGACCCCTCAGACCGACATTTCATGTGGATTTATATATAGCACTTCTTGGTTGTGATCCCATCATCTAGGTTTTCAAGAAACAATCTACTGTATTAATGTCATTCTCCATGGCTAAGTTTTGTTCTCTTAGTTACAAACAGTGCTAAAAGATTTTGGCTTTTTTCTTCATTTTTTGCTTCAAAGTTCAAACCCAATCTTTCACGTGAGAATAAAACGTATCAAAGTAGTTAGATTTTCATTTCGTTAGCAAGAGAGTTGTTTGTAAAGACAAATCATTTTAAATAATTGCAAGAATTCATCACATGTCAACTAGTGAAACCTCCAGACATGACACATTATGGAATCTAAGCATAGGCTTCTATGATATTATCAAGGAAGAAACATTGAAATGATTAGAATCCATAGATATCCGATTCAAAGTATATATTTTTATGACTAGTATGATTGAAATTTATTAAATTTTATATGTAAATTGAAGGAAATATTTCACAAAATTAAAGTTACTGAACAATAAATTTGGATCTCAAAATAAAACAAAATATTATATTAAATTACATGGTGAAAATATTGTAAGCTGAGTTTTATCACAAACAAAAAATTATGATCGATAATTAATTTAATTTAAAAATGTATATCAAAACCACTTCTAAATTTTATAAAGTTTTGATAGCAGAGTTTTATTTGGAGCATTTTTTTTTTTTTTTTTTTTTTTTTGGTGTGGAACTTAGGTAGTAAAGTTACGCTACACAAAAGCTCTTTACACCTTCACACTCCACATTAGCCCTAACATTATGGTTTTTCTTTTCTTTTTGATAATTTTAATAGCTGCATGGGGGAGGGGGGATTTGAACCGTGGAGTCTCCTTTAAAAATACCAAAAAATACTAGTTGAGTTGTAAGGCTCTTGTTACTAACAATTTTATTAGATACCATTGATAATTAATTTTTCTTCCCCCCTCAAATTATGTTATGGAATTCAAGGGGATGGAAATGAGTGATCTCTCTCTCACATATTTACAAGAAAATAAATAAATAAATAAAAAGAATTTTGAAAAGGTACATAAAAAAAAACATATTATTGATGGGAAAGAACCTCTCATTCAATAACCAAGCTACCCCCAATGACTAAGACTACTAGTCCAACGCACGCACCGCCCAACTTGAAGAATCTCCTAACCCGAACACGCCAATCGTCCAAAAGAATGATGACTTGTCAAATGACTAAAGAAACCTCGTCCTACCCCTTAGCTCACTTATGACAATGACTCCATGAAACGAAACTAGTGGAAATTCGCAAGCTTAGAAAGTGGCTAGGATCATGAAAGGTGGTCAATTCAAGGCACCTTTATAAACACCAAGCTTCCTACATTCTAAGGTGTGAGTGAAAACCCTAACTCTTACTATTTGAGTTCATTCTTGGTTTCTTGTGATTTTTTGTCTAAAGTATCAAAGAAGCTTAGGCCGACACCATATTAGTGCCCTCCAATAGACCGTTGCTTTCTTCCAAGTCTTCTAGAGCTCCAGTTTGGATGATTGGCTCAATGATTGTCCTTGCATTATCAGTTATCATTCTACATTTCCTTATAAATTTGAAAATAAAATAGTTTGCATAATGCTTGTAAGTTGTATTTCATGTTTATCTTTGTTTAGTGTGAAATCAATTGTTTCACTAATAACTAACTTGCGCACTACAAAAAAAAACGTTCAGTAGCCACATTTTTAAAACGCGGTTATAGGTTAGAAAAACGTGGTTATAGGACGATTTGGCCTATAGCCGCGTTTTTTTAGGCTGCATTTTCAAATGTGGCCTAAATCCCTTGACTATAGGCCTAAGGGGTTTATGGCCGCACTTTTTCAATAATGCAAACGATATGTTCTGAGTTATAATTTTTTTTTAAAATCTTTTTTCAATAATTGTATAATAGATAAGTAAGTTGCTGCATATATCTACCATCATAATACCATAGGAAAATAATCTTAAATTGGGTGGGATGTGTGCCTAACACTTATACTGTAATATAATTTTATTCAAACATTTCATTTCATGTAATTTAAATTCTTCATCAATAAAGTTTTTTTTTTTTTTTTCCTTTTTGAGAAACAAACTAATTGTAAAAAAACACACACACTTAATAATTACACTCTCTCACCAAACTCAAACACATTACTTAACACAAATAGGAATAATACCTACTATTGAATCTCCATCTTAAGATTCCCAACTAGAGGATTCGTTCTCTTTACTTGTTAAATAGGAATATCTAAGCCGTCACCTTGGGCCACAGTTCTATGCCCCGATTGGATATGCAATTAATCATTAATCCTCTATCATGATATATATAAACAGTGATAAGTGGTAACTCCACAACAATACACTAATAATTTGATATTAATTTATATGGAGATGATTCTCCAAAAATATATTTATATACTGAAATATTTCCTTTTCCTTAGTAAAATAATCTTCTAAGCTATATTTACAGTTTTAAAATTGAAACATAGCCTCACCTTTAAGTAATTGTACGAAAAAAGTAAATTTAAAAAGATAGGTGCCGGACTCCCATCAATAAATAGTACATTTGACTTTTATGTAAAGCCTTCCTCAGTACTCACTTTCAGACTTGTTGGCAATCTTACCTAACCTATAGCCTATAGGCTATAGCTATGTCGGGCTTGGGTAACATTTCAAGCATAAAATGTTCAGGTGGTCCTCCATATGACTTCTTCAAATATAGTAATTTATAGTTTAAGACTGCCACACTCCGCCATAGCTGTTCAGTGCCTGACTTTTGTTTAAAATTTTAGTGCCATCATCTTAAAATATACCGCCCATTTGTTACCGTGTACACGGTTTTCCGTATTAAATAATATTATATATTTTTTTACATATTTTTTTATTTATACATATTTTAAAAAAATACAAATAATATTATTAAAAATCTTTTACTAAATAGGTTTAATGTCTGTGACAACATGTAATTGGTGAACTTATGATAAGTCTATAGTGCAATAAATTTCGTCGAGTTTATAAATTAAGTGATAGACAAATTTTCGTTACAAAATTAATTGTAATTTTAGACTATAATTTTATTTAATATTTTTTTATTGGAGGTAAATTTTGACAAATCCATTATTAGATTACATCTTTTTCTTATACTCTCTGTGCTTGTAAAATTTCTAGAAATTTAAAGATCAATAGTTCATCAATAAATTATTTAAATTGCAAATTTTTATGGTTTAAAATTATGCATAAAATATAAGTTTATAGAATATATAATAAATAATGTCCAATTGACACAAAATTTGACATGTGTATTAAGAGTATAAAAAACATGAGCATATAATGTTTATTTTATTGAATAAAGTTGTAACCTTAAACTATAACTAATTTTATAACCGAACTTTATCATTACTGTAATTTCATATAAAAATAAAGTAATGTTACATGAATAAAGTTATAATATTCCTTATATATATGTAGCCTTAAAACCACCTAAACTTTTTAAATATGTTTAAGTTGAATTTTCTTTTAAATAAAATTCTTGTTCTTTCTTCAAAAAAAAAAAATCATTATAATATTTTATTTTATAATTCGTTAAAGTGGTCGATGGTGATAAAATAGTAAAAATTTATTATTATTTTTTTTTTTTATCGGTTTGACAACAATTGTGGCAGAAGGTTTTAGACTTTACTCCATTTGAAATGCTATACTGGGTGCCTCGCTGGTAAGACAGGTCACAAAATCTGTGGCAGAGAATGAGAGTAGACACGTGTATCTGTTATCATAAAAACTGTCCACTTTTCCACATGAGTCATGGTCCTAAATAAATGCCACCTGTGACCAGTGAGTAACATTTTAAAAAATTAAATAATTTTGTCGGACCTGTTGTTTTATCATGTATCATGTATGTAATGTTACTGTATCAGAGAAGAACTGATCAACTCAACAACTGAGCTCCTCTCTTTATGGATCTATTTCTCTCTCTTTGACTCTCTGCCTGTTTATTATTATTATTATTATGCAGCAATTCTTTGGTTTGGATATGAGAGAAAGACAAGTACAAAGCAAGCTACCCACAAGTTGTGCCAGCTGTTTAGGCCATGGATTCCGTGATTGCTACACTTAAGAGTCTATGTGTATGGATTATGGACCATCAATATTGTGATTGCCCCACCACTCACTCATTCTAACATGCTATTGCTCTTTATCTTTTAAAGCCACCACTCAATACTAAATAATGCATTCCATTATTTAGTATTTCATATACTGTATAAGAACATATATTTAATTTCACCCCTCTTTTTCTTTTCTTTTTTTATATATCTACAATATTTTTACAATATTTTCACAATATATTTTAAGTAATAAGTTATTTTTTGCTGTTACTGGTAGCAAAACCAGGTGGGTTCAGTTTAGAATTAGTAACAATTAAGATTTTTTGTGTAAGTGTTGTAAAAATATTGTAAACATAAAATTTATCTTTTTTTTTTTTTTAATTTATTTATAACCACTGGATTTCTCTCTATGCTATTATTTTTTTGATAGTGTCAATTATGAGTATGGATTCTCATCAATGTTGAGGTTTGTTTTTCTCTACTGCATTTTGGTGGAAATAATTACAAGCTAAATCTCATCTTTGGACTTACAAATTATACTAGTAATTGTATATTAAAAGGAAGAATGAATAAGTTTTAATGAACCCATGTCATCATTTGATTGCATTTTTCTATCCACTAATAATAACAATAATAAAAATAATTTATTGCAATTTATACCAATTTAAATGGTGTGTTCAAATTGGAACTAGTAACAACTAGAATTTGTTGTGAAAGTATTGTAAAAATATTGTAGACATATAACTTCTCTTTTTTTATCTACTTGATTTCTCTCAGTGCTATTATTTTCTTGATAGTGCAATTATTAGTATGGATACTCATGAATGTCGAGGTTTGTTTTTCTATCATGCATTTGGTTGGAAATAATTACAAGCTAAATCTCATCTTTAGACTTACAAATTATACTAGTAATTGTATATTAAAAGGAAGAATGAATGATTTTTAATGAACCCATGTCATCATTTTATTGCATTTTTTTAAATCCAAAAATAAAAATAATATTAATTGAGTTCATTTTATTCTAAGTTGAAACTAGACATTGGTACTTTGAACTCAAAAAATTATTGTTTTTGACAAAATTTTCAAAATATTTAAATGAAAAGATATGTATGTTTATACTTTATAGTAGAACATTATTAATTAAAAAAAAAAAAAAAGGAATAAGTCTTTATGTTTTCATGCAAAGTAAAAAGGGTCTTATTTAAAATGGCAATAATTTATAAACTTTAAAATAAAAATTAATGTCAATTCCAATTAATTCAACTAATAAAATCTCTCATAACCGAATAAAAAATATGTAGTTTAAAGTTCAAATCCTTCTTAGACCACAAAACCAATTGGTGCTTAGCTTGATGATAAGTGTAAGGACGCAGTTTGAGTCCTAAGCCCAAATGATAAAAGGATTTAAACCCAAAGAGCCCAGTATAATGAATTTGTAGAGAGTGGGTTGGAAAACTAGGTTCTAATTGGTTGGGTCACGGTTACAATGGATCTAGTAGACAATAAAACAAAAAATAGACTGGATTTATCTAAGGAAAATCGTCATCGGCACAATCCGAAAAGATCAGTTCTTGTATATATTATTTGAAGTTGGTTACAAATATAGTTTTGATTGCTACAATACTTCTTTCTTAATTCTCCATTCCTCTCTCAATGGAGGGTCTCTTACATTATATAGTTCCCTTGAAATGATCTTGGCCCTCCACTTGTTGCTTGTCCAAGCCACCACTTGAGTGCTTGTCACATCGAACACCCTCTCAGGCCCTCTGTGAGTTGGGACAGCTAAGGCAGCACTGTTTTGGGGTCTTCTCCTCATTAATGCAACTAGAAAGTTAGCTGTAGAGTATTTAATACAGTGATAACAACTTTTTCTTGAAATATTTCATGGCCTTCCTCTATCCTGTTACTTCTGGATACTTATCCCCATTAGTGGAATCATCTGGAACGATGCTCTTAGTGTTAGACCACACATTCTGACCTCAGCTTTGCTCAGCTGAGGAAGTATTCTTCCTCGTACAGCCTTCTCGAATGGTTATAATCAGACATCACCTCTTTACTTACCGACACAGATTCTTAGGAAGGTGTTTTCCTGTCTTTGGACTATTAATGTCTTCGGATTGGGCCTTGGCCCTATATATATATATATATATATATATATAAATAAATATACATTCCTGGACCTATTACCCCTACAATAAGAAATAATTATAATATAACGAATCCATAAATTAAAATTTTATCATATTTATAAAAAATATATAAAAAGATTTTTATGAGAAAATTATTTTTTGATAGAGCTTTATTCATTTTTTTTTAAAACCATAACTTTGCGGTATTTGTAAGTAGAAAATATCCAATTCTTTCAGTGATTGCACGTTACAGATTTTTATAAATTGACTTCATCCAAAACGGTAGAGTGTTATATCAAAAATAAGAAGACTAAAAAGGAAAAGCCTTTCGTTAATACTAAGCTGAAAGATTCCATAGTTATTACACATTAAAGATTTTTATTTTATGTCTTTCAAAAAAGATACTTTTATTAAATGATGACTTCATTTTAAAAAAAAAAAAAATCAGACTTTTTACTACAATATAATTATGACGCATTAATTTTTTTTATGAGATCATTAATTTTATGTCTAAGTACAAGTGTACAACCAACTGCCTATTTTTAAAGTTCCTAAAAAAAAAAAAAAACTATTTTTAATACAAACTTAAAAAAAAAATTTGAAATTTTTAATATATATATATAGTGCTTGGAGGGTATAAAAAATGCATGCTTTTCCCTTTCATATATATATTGGGAAGTGGGAACCATCTTGAAAATAATGATTGGGGTCCCAAATTTGATCACCTTAATAGATTATATAGAAAAACCACTAATAAATTCTCAAAAAAAAAAAAATAACCACATATAATTCGAAGTAAAATTTTTAAAGTCCTAACCCTTCAATAAAAATTGAGTAATTAAATTTTACTATATCATTAATAATTTAAATAAATACCAAAATAATGACATAAATGTTCCATTTGTGGATAATTGAGTGGTTTAGATTAATTCATTATTATTATTATTATTAAATTTTAATAAACACCAAAACAATTATAATTCATAAATGTCTATTTGAGAGAACATGGTATAAAATTACTCTTTTTTAAAATACTTTCTTTTTTTGGAAAAATTTAGGGGAGAAACTCTAGAGATATAACTTTTATGTCACGACTTTGAGAGTTCCATTGGGATAAGTTGACAAAAAAATAATCAACTGGTAAAGTTTCTAATAATTAAATAAGAGTTTTGGAGTTTAATCCTCAATTACAACAAAAATTGATTGGTGTCTTAATTGATGATAAAAAATTATTATCAAAAGCAGATATTATGTGTTGAAAACTCTTTTAAAAAAAAATTTATACAAACATGTTTGTACACCGCTCAAATTAGCTACGGCAAAATTTATAACAAAGTTCTACAAAACCTCAATCCAACTACAACCTTTCTAAATAATCCATTTTTAGAAAGCCGAAAAAAAAATTCTTTTTTTGGCTAATCAAGGATCTAGGATATTGAAATCTTTTTTGAGATTTATATTGAAATCTTAATCCAATTAAAAACACACGTGAAAGATTATTTAAAGCAGGACATTTTAGGCTAGAAAATTGGGTCCCAATTATTTTTATTTTATTTTTATTTTTTTAATGTAGACGTGGCAAAATATTACTACGAATAATAGTCAGGTGAAACTTATATGATAAGAATTAAGAAAAGTGGGGTAACCTCAAATAAATGAGTTTCATAGAAATTTTACTGCAAATAGAAAGCAGCAGAGAAGAGAAACAAAACAAGCACACAGCTTGGAGAGACAGAGACACGTAGACAGAGAAACACAAACACAAACACAAAACAAAACAACAGAGAATGGAATGGAACAGAGCATTCCGATTCATTTGTAGTTGTGAGTGTGATAGCTGGTAACAAAAAAGAAAGAAAAGAAAAGCCATTGATTATTTATTTAATTAATGGCTAAGACAGATGTGAATGATTCTTCTGATCCGACTGTGATGGCGAAAGTGACAGAGTTGAAGAAAGAGTTGCAGAGATTGGTGAAGGCTATAGTTGATGATGATGAGGATTGTAGCATTGAAAGCATTGATGAGGCTAAGGAAAAGCTTTGTGCTTTGAAGGAATTGAAGCAGAGGAGGAACCAGCGTTCGCTCTCGGTGAAGCTTCTTGATTCTCTGACGTGTCCTGAGGAGTTTCGTTGCCCTTTGTCCAAGGAATTGATGAGAGATCCTGTTATGCTTGCCACAGGCCAGGTTGGTACATATCTATATCACAATGTTATTTTGCTCTGTTTGGTTTCTGGGAAATTGTAATAAAAATGAACTTCAAATGATTTTTTAGGGAGGTGGGAAATCAGAGATAAGCATTAATTTAAGAGTTTTTTTGGTTTAATTATGGGATAATTGAGGTGGGTTTTGAATATTTTGCAAACCCAATTGACATAAAGGGCTATAAGGCTAAAACTTTTAACATCTAAGTTTCTTTTCCTCTGTTTTTTAGGCAACCAAATGGAGTGTGAATTAAAATTGAAATGAACTTCTTGTGTTTTTATTTTTATTTTTTTTTTCACGGATTTTTGGGGGCTAGGAAATGACGGATAATATTTTCCACTGATAATTTTTTTTTTTTATTTTAAAAGGACAGATAAGCAGTAATTTGAGATTTAATTATGGGATAATTGAGGTGGGTTTTGCATATTTTACAAACCCAATTAAGATAAAGTGCTAAAACTTAAAGGATAAATCTTGGCCTCTAATTTTGTTTTCCTTTGTTTTGTAGGCAATCAAATGGAGAGTGGTTTTTTTTGGGAAGGGGGGGGGGGGGGGGTGTTGTTAAGTGGATAGTAATTCTTTTTCTGGATTTTTGTTTTTTAATTTCGTAGTTCATGGATCGTTTCAATTATCTTTCAATCTCTGAATTTTGGATTTGGATTCATTGTGCTGCTTTTGTTTGTTCTTTGCTCTGTTTGGTGGCTAAGAAACTATGGGAAAAAGAAAAGAAATTACAAACAAATCCATACTTTAGTTTTGCTGTTGCGTAGTTTAAGTGAGTTTCTTTTCCCTTTGTTTTATTTTTTCCCTCTTATCTTCTTGGAAATCAAAAGAAGCAATCTAAAATTTCGAGGTATGCAATGTAATTTACTGTTAGTTTCTCTTCTTTACTACTATCCTGGTGGTTGCTTTACTGTGTTTTATCATTTATGCACTGTGAAAAGTTATCAAGGTAGCACTGTTTGATGGAGACATGAATTTTTGAAATTTTATTAGTTGTTCTGTGTTACTTTCTAAGTTTTGTTGAAGACAAGCATGTCAGAATGATGAATCTAATTAGTTTTCTTGGATAAGTACAGTAGAAAATTCAACAACAAAAAAAAACATGTTGAGAATCCATAATTCTTTGAGTAACTGGTGGTGCAGTTTTAGATAAAAAATTAATCATGATAAAAATTTTGAGTCTTTGTCATAATTCATTGGTGTTAAACTCTGGTGATCTGAGCTTCTTGTTTGCACATTGTACCAATTGCTGTTTTGCTTTGTTTTGACATTTAGTAAAATTGGTAGTGCTTTAATCTATTTATTTGGCATCCTTTTTCAAACCATACTTAATGGATCTGAGCTCCTTTGTTTGTACCAAATGCTGTTTGGATTTGTTATGATCCTGATGCTGGGCCCATATGTGAAAGAAACTAGTTTAGCTAGGAAATTGGCAGTGCTGTAATTCACACATTCTTCGTCTTTTGTCAAACCATACTTCCTGTGTTGTTTTGTGGTTTTTAATTTGTTTTGATTTCATTGTGCAGACATATGATAGACCCTTCATTCAGAAATGGCTAAACGCTGGCAACCGGACATGCCCTCTAACCCAACAAGTTCTCCTTCACACAATTCTTACTCCAAATCACTTAGTCCGAGGAGTGATATCTCAGTGGTGTAGAAGCCGGGGCATTGAATTGTCAGATTCTGTTCACGATATTAACGATGAAGGGGTAACAGATGCAGTTCGTGACCATTTTCTTTCTTTGCTGGAGAAGATGTCTTTGACACCTCCTGAACAAAAAAAAGCTGCAAAAGAGCTTCGGCTGTTGACAAAGAGGATGCCCTCATTCCGGGCACTCTTTGGCGAGTCTATAGATGCCATTCCTCAATTGCTCAATCCTTTTTCTGAAAACAAATCTCAAACCAGTATTCACCCAGATCTCCAAGAAGACGTGATCACAACACTCTTGAATCTCTCAATCCATGACAGCAACAAAAAGCTTGTTGCTGAAACTCCAAAGGTAATTCCTCTACTTACAGAAGCATTGAGGTCAGGAACCATTGAGACAAGGACCAATGCCGCTGCAACCCTTTTCACTTTGTCAGCTCTTGATTCAAACAAGGCACTTATTGGGAAATCTGGTGCACTAAAACCACTCATTGACCTATTAGAAGAGGGACATCCTTTAGCTATGAAAGATGTTGCTTCAGCAATCTTTAGCCTATGCATGATCCATGAGAACAGATCTAGAGCTGTGCGGGATGGTGCAGTGAGAGTGATTCTGAAAAAGATCATGGACCGTATGCATGTGGATGAGTTGTTGGCTATCCTTGCAATGCTCTCAAGCCATCCAAAGGCCATTGAAGAAATGGGAGAAGTTGGAGCTGTTCCTTGCTTGCTTAGCATTATTAGAGAGAGCAGTTGTGGACGGAACAAGGAGAATTGCATTGCAATCCTCCACTCTATCTGTTTGAATGATCGAACTAAGTGGAAGGAAATGAGAGAAGAAGAGAACACCTATGGAACCATCTCTGATCTTGCTAAGAATGGAACTTCAAGAGCCAAGAGAAAGGCCAGCAGCATTCTTGAGAGACTGAACAGGGTTGTTAATATAATGCATACTTCATGATCAACTCGCTTGTGCACAAGTAAGTATTCAGTAATTCAAGAGTACAATGTCGTTGTACTCTCTCCTCTCACGTAATTGTGGATTCTAGTAATTAAATTTATAGCAGAATCCACCATTTAAGTGAGAGAAATGAGTGCCATGTCATTATACTCTAGGAGTACCTAATAATTTTATGTTGTGCACCACAAAAGAATGCATTACTTTGTAAATTCTGCATATATTTCCAGCTGTTTATGGTCCTTAACGCTGCTCTCCGGCCTTGTGTGGATCATTCTCAATTGCCCTTGTGTATATTCTCGTTCTGTCCGGAATTTCAACTGTAGGTTCATGATGTCTTTCTTTTTCTTTTCTTTTTTTTTTTCTTTTAAAGATTTTGGTAAGTGGTTCATGAGTTTGTTACTGTGATTCTGTGAATAAATACAAATGAAGCTTTTATTTATAAGATTCTGCCTTTTGCATTGTTTTGCTGTGATTGCAAAATGGTTCATTTGGTATTGTTAATTCTCATTCTGTCTGGAATTTCAATTGCAGGATCATGATGTCTTTCTTTTTATTTTACTTTCTTTTCTTTTTTATTTTATTTTAAAGATTTTGGTAAGTGGTTCATGAATTTGTTACTGTGATTCTATGAATAAATACAAATGAAGCTCTATTTATAGGATTCTGCCTTTTGGATTGTTTTGTTGTGATTGCAAAATGGTTTATGTAGTGAGTGTTTATTGGTAAGTGAAAAAGTGATATTAATGATAGGTCTAGATGAAAACCAATAAGAAATTGGCTACATCAATATTTTGTAAAAATGTTGTAAAATAATTTGTGACTGTAGCATTATTCTTTGTTAATTGGGCCTGCTTAACCTTAATAACGGCTCTTAGGGAATTTTTTAATAGACCATTTTAGGAAAGTGTTTATGTCACTTTTATGAAAAATATAAAAAATTGTCAAAAAAATCAATTACTTTTTTTTTCTCATAAAAAGTTTTTAAAAAATAATTTCTAAATTTTTTTCTCATAAAAAATTATTGAAGTTTTTTTTTTTAATTTTTTTTTAAAGAATGTGATGTGATATATTTTGTAATCTTAGATTACGGTAATATTAGAAAAAAAATTAAATGAACCAAATATCTTAATATCATATTAAGGTAGTATGTATCACATCAAGGACACATCATGGCGAATCAAATTCCTCCTTATGGCATTCGTTAACTTTTCTCTTGGTAACTGAGTTTATTTAACAGATGCCCTAAGGACATTTGTTAATAGACCATTTTTGAAAAATTTTGATACCACTTTTATGGAAAATATAAATAATTGTAAAAAATATATTTTTTTTTTTTCCATAAAAAGTTTCTAAAACTATTTTTTAAACCAATAACCTTAAGACTCCGTTGACTTTTCATGACACAACGTGAAAGCTGTTTCATGACACAACGTGAAAGTTGAAGAAGCTCAAGTATGCAATTAAATTTAGAAAATTTCTTTAACTCATAAGTAATATCCAATTAAACATCAGAAAATACTTTGAGAAAATTTTTACTAAAATATGAAATTTTATAATTATAATAGTTATTAATTACCATTTATTATGATTGTATTTGTATATGAAATTATCTATTCTATTATTTGACCACCGTGTAATCCTGATGCGATGGTTACTCCACAAATATAAATGTTTGTTGAGTATGGAGGGCAAGAGGTGGGGTTCAAGTCTCTAGAAGTGAGCTTCACACACATGTACACTTAAATTAGATTAGAGTAGAATTTCTATCTTGTATATAAAAAATAAAAAAATAAAAAATCTATTCTATTATTTGAAGAAAATACGACGTGACAAGATTTCAATGGAATGTATAAATATAAAAGGTTTCATAAAGAATCTTCTAGAATTTAAATTCCATATTAAAATACTATATAACATTTTAAATCGTTGATATCACATAGCTTTAAGTTTGAACCTTCCTTTCTCTAGTAAAAAAAAAAAGGTTTGGACCATCCAAAATACATTTAGAAACCAAAACACCAACTAAATTTCTTCAGAAACCTAATTTGTGTAAATAAAATTAATAATACCAGTATTTTGGCAATTTAAAGGCATAATAAGCTTAGATATATGTGTCTAATATGTAAAACCCAAAACCTAACGGGTTTACAATTTTAAACCCAAACTTTAAATAAAAAATCCCAAACTTTTACTGTAGCATCATACTAGGTCGGAGAACCCACTTTATTTGACCAATTGCCATCCATAGTCTATTAAATTTTTAACAAATTACCGATATTTAAAAGAAATTTTATTCCAACCACATATGATGTTCAATGCTAAACTCTTTCCCTTAGAAATTAGAATCAACTTGTCCTCGAATTAACTTCCAAAACTCTTAGAATTTTCCATACCAAAAAAATTAAATATTTCAAACACTTTGAATTTGACATGATGTATCTGATCCATGCATAATATCTTGAAAAATAGATACAATTTTTGGCTGCTACTTTGTATCGGCCATAGATCCAAAAAAGCCTAAAATCTTCTTTCGAAACTTGTAATCCACCAATTGATGAGTTAATCTCTTTTTTTTTTTTTTTTTTTTTTTTTTTTTGATCTTCATGCACTTTTGATCATCTATCAAACAAAATTTGATAATTGAATATCATTCAACCTTAAATCAATGGACTTTGGTGAATTGCTTCCCAATAACATGATGGGATCTAGAGACTCCTAAGTTCCAATAATCAAATTTGATTTCAATGAGATCGTCCATAATTTTCTCAACAATATTTGATAGGATTTTGGTAGCCCATTCTATGACGTTAGTTGTGATCCAATTCAAGTCTCTTGGAATAATTTATTCAATGTAAAACCATGGTTAAAATTTGTACTGAAACTCCTGAAGAAGCTTGCTCGAGTGAAGGTGATTCTCGTTTAAGCGAACAGGACAAATTCACTCAAGCAAGAAAGGAAATGCACTCGAGCAAATCATTAAATCAACTTAAAACTTTGCCCATATCTCACTCAAGACTCGCTCCGGTAAGATCATGGAAAGATGTTTTCTAAATTTTCAAACTAGGTTTTCATTGCTTCTTTTATCTTACTTTATGCACATTTATAAACCTTGCTTTCGTATGATTCTTAAGTACAGAAAAGATGGCCACAACATATGTAAAATTTTCAAAGATATAAAATTGCATTTGTGTGGATTCGTTATGGTAGTAACAACTTGTTGGTTGATATGATAGAGGCCCGTAGTCCAGCCGAGTTTCTTTTCACTCGTGTCCAGACTAGCCAAGGTTGAAGCCCAGCTCGGTTAAGGAGTTTTTCTCAGACCAAAGTTGATTTTGAGTACTGTCATCAAAGAGGGCCTTTATTATGGATCGTATTCTTAAGAAGCCCATATAGCTCAATCTTACATTCTAGGAGCCCATTATAACCCACATGTCACGCTGTTAGTACTTTCAAAAAACATAGTGGCAAATAGATATATGAAGGTGACTAATGACTATACCCTCTTTATCAATCTCTCCATTTGTCCGACCTATGGTCATATTTCTGCCTTTAGATTTGTTAGTTAGGGATATAAAAAATCTCGGTTTCCTTGTGGTCTATTTGAATTGAGGGGAGGGAGAAGGGGTAGAGTAGAGTAGAATAAATTTGACCCAAAATTAGCCGATTTTCAGTTAACTCTACTCTACTCTACTCATCTCCACTCACCCTCCGTCTCCTCTCAATCCAAACAGAATTTTAATGTTAAGTTTTGTCTTTTGTTTGAGGGAGTTTTAAGTGAAATGATATATGTGAGTCTTTTTGGAAATAATTTTTATTTTTTAGGTGTTTTTAGATATGAATAGTGAAGGTTGGTGATGATAGTGATTGGGGTTATTTTGTTCTTTATTCTTGATGAATCATACTTTGTTCTTGGTTCTTAAATATTGCATAGTTCACGGTTCATAGAAATGAACTTTACCTTTACACTTAAAATATTCATCATTTTCAAATATAATTTGTGTTAGACTAGAAGCTAATGAAAATACAAATATAGAATCTAACAAGTTTGTGTAGCTTCTTTGGTTACAAAAGGTATCCAAAAAGTTGTTACAAAATGTATTAATAGTCCAAATTGTTAGATATTCTATCCAAAAAATTGTCTAAGTCAAAAAATTGTTAGATATCCTAGTAGGACTTTATGATTTTGTGTCAATTAGAATCTATTACTTATCCTCAAGAAGATCAATTTAAAGTGAAATTCATCCTAAAAAATAACTATAAATAGTGGACATCCCTCTCATTTTACACCAGTTTTTCTAAAGGTTAAAATTCTGGATAAACTTTGTCTTAAGAATACTTGAACAAATTCATACAAGCTCAAAAACACCTATAAACTTCAAAAAGCCTTCATGGACTCTCCCCACTCTATTAGTTAACCGTCATGCCAGTCATGAGTTCTCTTGGCTTATTTCTTACTCTAATTACTTAAAAAATAAATTATTTTAATTGGAAATATAAATGAAATATAGTTTACAAAGGGTGTAGTATAGATTTATAAACTATAACCCATTCTTGGTTCGACCATGCAATGAGTCGGTAAAACTATATTACACATACAAAACTCATCTAGCTTGTTTCAAACTTACAATTATTAGGACACTCTTATCAATCCATGTATGATAACATAAGTGTTAAATTTTGCACAATAAAATCCAAAAATCACCGACATTAGTTCATATAAACTTATATAAATTTAGATTATTGATACAGTAATCATGTAAATATATACAATTCTATTCACATGCAAATCTTTCATTTAATACATCTTTATTCATATAAACAAAAAGAGATAATTTGAGAGAATAATAAAAAACACATAAAGAAATAATAGTTTAATAACAGTAGTGAAAAACGGATAATATAATGTAAGTATTTTTGAAAAATCATTATATAAAATAGGAAAAATAATTTTTATGTTAAAGTAAAAATAATGAAATAAAATTTTTTTTGTACGAATTGATGTGAATAATGTAAAAAATAAGAACTTATTTAGTTAGAGATTTTTAGTATATTTATTTAAGTGTCGATAGAAATATATTTTAACCTAAACATTTCTGCAAATTTGTAACCAATTAATACTGTCCACAATTTCTGCACTGTTCTCTCTTTTCCCCAAGTTCAATTTTCCGGTCCCAACGAGTGGAGTAAGGTAATCAGGAAACTTCGAACAACTCTACTCTACTGACTACTCTCGTTTAGCGAGAAAAAAAAAAAGAAAAAAGAAAAAAGAACTCTGCTCTCTGAACAGAACTTTCACAATTTCTCTACTGTACTGGCATCTCTCTTTTCCTCAATCCCACCATTGTTTTCCTCTTCATTTAGTTTTCTCTCTCTATTTTCTTTCTCAAACTGAGCACCCAGAAAAAAAAAAAAAAAAAAAATTCTGCAACCAATTTTTGAGTCTCTTCATCTCCTGGACCTGACAACGTGATCTGCATCCTCAAGGTCACCTTTCTTCTCTTATGCAATGCTAATTATTTGTGTGAATTCTCTGTTTTTTATTTTTTTTATTTATTAGTTTTGGGAGGAACGTAAAACTTGTTTTTGGCTTGTTTTTGTGTGTGTTTATGTGTTTTCTTGTTGTTTTATATCTGAATTTCTAATCTGTAGGCTTGCAATTGTGATTGTCAAATAAAGAATATTTTTTTTGTTTATTACTAATATAATGTGACAAGCTAAGGGTGTTGGCGTGTTAGGGAATAGTTGTGAATATGATTTTTTTTTTTTTTGTGAAATAAATATGATATAATTTGTATTCCTTTAGGTTTAGCAAAACTAAATGGATGATGCATCATTGAAATGAAAAATTCACATCAAATTGTTCTCTTCTTCTGTAATTATTTTTTCTATTTAAATTGATTTTTTTTTTTTTTTTTTTTGGTGGTTCATGATCTGGCAGTATATTTCCAATGGCCTCTATGAGCACGGAAAAAGCCTCATCTTCATTATCATTTTCTTCAATACCACAATGGAAATACGATGTCTTTCTTAGTTTTAGAGGTGAGGACACCCTCTATAGTTTCAAGGATCGTCTATATGATGCCTTGAAACAAAAGGACATTTTCACCTTTAAAGACAAAGGAAAACTTGGGAAAGGAAAATCGATTTCACCGGAGCACTTGAAAGCAATAGAAGAATCAAGATTTGTCATTGTCATTTTTTCAAAAAACTATGCGTCTTCAACATGGTGTCTAGATGAACTTGCAAAGGTCACAAGATGCATGAAAAAGACGGGAATGACAATTCTACCTGTTTTTTATAATGTTGATCCATCTGATGTACGAGAACAAACAGGAACTTTTGCAAAAGCTTTTCTTGAACATGAAGAACATTTCAAGGAGAACATAGAGAAGGTGCAAACATGGAGAGCAGCATTAAGAGAAGTAGCCAATCTCGCCAGTTGGCATTTACAAAACGAGTAATTTAATTTAACTTATTTATTTTATTTTCAAATAATTCTTTCTATATATATAGCATGAATTATAGTGTCAAAAAATGCAACAAGAATTTTGCGTATAATATATGCTATGTTTAATTTGTGCACATTATGTATGATATGTAATCTGTACTACAATAAACAGAATAGGATTTGATAGTTTCATCTTTTAATTGTCAAAAAATTTACGGAAAAAATCTTTTTTTATAGAAGAATTTACTGAAAAATCTTAAATGTTGAAAAAGTGATAAAAAGAACAAGCGTGATGAAGAGAGGTCCGTGTCCAACAATCCAAGTACAAACGTAGTTAAAGATAAACACAATTACATACATATTAAATGTTCCTACCTAATTTTAATAATACTACTGATGTCCAAAGCTTTATCAATTCTTGAAAATATCTTGTAAGGACAACTTTTTTTTTTTTTACAAGATAGAATTTCTACTCTACCTTAATCTAAGTGTATATGTGTGTGAAACTTCTTCTTGGAGACTTGAACTCTGTCTTTTGCTCCTCACACCCTACAAGCATTTATACTTGTGGAGTAATCACCACACCAAGGGTGCGCGGTGGTTGTAAGGACAACATTTGCTAGAGTATGCAAACTATTTATTTTTAATTGCTCTATTTTAGTTCAGAAGAATAGTTAGTGTGCTAAATTATTTATATACTTAATTTTATTTCTTAATGTAATTTTTGTTATAGTAATGTAAGCAATTTATTCAATATTTATATTTTTCAAATAAGTTATGAAAATCGAGTTATTATGAAGATCTATTGAAGAGGAGCAGCTAATTTTAGAATATAGTAAAATTTATCATTGAAGTTTATGTTTGAATTAATAATAGTTTCTTTTATTGATATAATACACACACACACACACACATATATATATATATATATATATAAAGAAAACTTGGAATGGTAAAATGAGTTAAAAGTGTGTTGTTATTAGACTTCAAGTAAAATCGGTAGAAGTGGTTTTAATTAAGCTTGACATGGTTCTAAATAGATTAGAAGTAGTGATAAAAATCCAGACTTACGTAATCAGCTTCTATTGCTTAGTTTATATATTTTTTTTTTACTTTGATTTGTTTACTTTTTATTTTGTTAATTAATTCTAATAATATTATTGTTAGAATATTGGTTAAATGATTCAATATTCACAATTTTCTAATAGCTTAAACTGTTAGGATGATCAATAATTTAACAGTTAGTAAATTAATTGTAATTTACAGATTAATTTTGATGATGTTGTGCCCTAGAATATTACTAATCATGTATAGAATAGAACATATTCTATTAATCAATAGTTTGAGATTCATAACAGCATTAAGACTGTGTGGAGCCCAGAAATAATTCACCAAACTACAGTATTAAACTAATAATTTTGAATTCCCCCTCTCAAGAACTTGAAATGATCACTTACTTTAGCTACAATAATACAAAATCTGCTGCCTATGATTGTGGAACATAAAGTGGACTATTTAGAGTGGGACATATGATATATATATATATATATATATATATTTGTGTGTGTGTGGGGATAAATGTGGAAGTACTTGGCGTTATATCCTCCATCTTAGGAACAACTTAAACTTCTTTGGCTGATCAACTAATCTATAGCCCCTTTAGAATATAAGCCAGTATATCCTAGTCTAATTTCAATGATCATTAAATACTGTATAAGAACAACAAGTTTTTAACATTTCAACTCATCTTTATATTACTATCACACACCCTTGGTGCGATACTCACTTCACAAGTATAAGTGCTTATGGAGTGTGAGGGGTAAGGGGTACGAGCTAGGGTTCAAGTCTTCAAGAGGGATAACTTAAACTTCTTTGGCCGATCAACTAATCTATAGCCCCTTTAGAATATAAGCCAGCAAGTTTTTAACATTTCAACTCATCTTTATATTACTACCACACACCCTTGGTGTGATACTCACTTCACAAGTATAAGTGCTTGTGGTGTGTGAGGGGTAAGGGGTAAGAGCAAGGGTTCAAGTCTCCAAGAGGGACAACTTAAACTTCTTTGGCTGATCAACTAATCTATAGCCCCTATAGAATATAAGCTAGTATATCCTAGTCTAATTTCAATGATCATTAAATACTGTATAAGAACAACAATTTTTTAACATTTCAACTCATCTTTATATTACTACCACACACCTTTGGTGCAATACCCACTTTACAAGTATAAGTGCTTGTAGGGTGTGAGGGGTAAGGGGTAAGAGCCAGGGTTTAAGTCTCCAAGAGGGAGTTTCACACACATATACACTTAGATTAGGCTAGAGTAGAACCTATATCTTGTAAAAAAAAAAAAAAAAACTCATCTTTATATTAGATTGACTCTTGTCTTAATCATTGTCTTAGGTTAAAATAAATTCTTGCAATGCTTTTAAGCCAATTTTGCCAAAATCCTAATAGACTCGAGTGGACACTAAAAATACATTTTCTTGTAGTGGGAGATTCAAGGAGTTTCTAATTTTGCCAACTACTTCCAATTGCATAGTTTGATTCTTATGGCCTATTGGTTTTTATAAGTAGTTCTTATTATGGTCCGACAATAATTCTAGAAATATAGCTTGTTGCACAGTTTTTTCTATAACTTTTTGGAGTGGTGGGTTGTAAGTGATGTCAGGTAAGTCTATGTAAAAGTAATTACCCACCACTCACAATGCGAAATCTTAGCAAATCGTGAAAAAAGTTGTGGAATAAGTTGTCTCCATAGTAAAGTTGTGTAGTCTCCTATTGTGTGAAAATAACATTGATAATTTTAGGAGTAATACTAGAGACAAAAAAATATTACAAATTGTTGAGATGGTAAATCATGCTTGGTAGAACATCACTAGCCACTAGCATATGAGTCCACAACCAACACATTTTTTACCATTCACCAATCACAATCGGTCAACTCAATAGTTGTGAACAATGTTGTGCAACTTACTGTCTAAGTAGACTTAAATTACTTAATGTAATTACGTAGAGGTGTTGCTACTTTTTTTTTTTGGAGGGAAGTGTATGCTACTTTTTAGTTGCTAATTTCACATAACTTGAGTTTAATTAGATATCAAAACTTGAAAATCAAAAGGGAGCTAGTTATCTTAAAACTCCATTGAACTCCTCCTTTTCTTAAAGGCTTACAACATGCGAGAGTAGGGTGATTCGAACAGAAGTTCTCAATATGAGAACCACATGGTGCAGTGTTGACTGTTGAGCCATGGGACTTTTGAGTTTTGACAAGTGAACTCATTTTTTACTACAAACAATTTGATAGCACCTTTACACTTCACCTGTTCATTTTAGAAGCCAAAAGTGGTATTCATGTGCATTATATGGATTAATAATAAATAAATAAAAATCCTGTGTATATTAAAGATATAATTTACTAAAGTCTATGAAATTTTAGAAATAAAATAGATATAAATTTCTTCTAAAAATAATCTCTTAAGTTACATGACTGAAATACATTGAATTAAACTCTAATGGAACTCCAATAATGTAAAATCTACTAACCTTCAAACGCAATTATCTATGGAAATTAAGAAATCTTTCATGGAACAATCCATAATTGTATGGTTAATTTTATTTTTTGATAAACAATTGCATTGTTAACATTAACTACAACACAACACTTATATGGGTAGTTCTTTCGATTCTGGCTTGGAGCATTCAATTACATTTATGCATTCAGATTTCAGTTTTTACCAACTAAACAGAATGCCACATATCTACTAAATTTTTATTTGGGTTCCTGTCATGGTAAATTTAGACTTGCAGCTTATTGTTCTATCTTTTTTGCAGGACTGAGACCAAATTTATCCAAAACATTGTGAGACTGATATTAAATAAATTGAGTGGCACATTTTTAGTAGATACTAACGGACTAGTAGGAATAAATCTCCGAGTTGAGAAATTGAAGTCACATTTAGCCATGGAGTCAAATGATGTTCGCATTATAGGAATTTGTGGGACGGGAGGAATGAGTAAGACAACTCTTGCTAGAGTTGTTTATGGTATGATTTCCAATCAATTTGAAGCTTGTTGTTTTATTGCTAATGTCAGGGAAGTTTTTAAAAAATATGGTTTACTTTGGTTACAACAAACACTTTTGAATGAACTTTTGATGCATAATGATATGAATGTACAAGGTGTTGATTGTGGAGTTCTCATCAAGAATAGGTTACGTCACAAAAAGATTTTTCTCATTCTTGATGATGTAAATGAATTAGACCAACTGAACAAATTAGTTGGGGGACATGATTGGTTTGGTCCAGGTAGTAGAATTATCATAACAACAAGAGATGTGCATTTGCTAATGACAAGGAAAGTAGATGGAATATATGAGATTGAAGGATTGAATTATGATGAAGCTTTTCAACTCTTTAATTTGAAAGCTTTTGGAAAAGAGCATCCTACCACAGATTATCTAGAGTTGTCCCAAGCCTTCGTACATTATGCTAGTGGTCTTCCTTTAGCCATTGAGGTTTTGGGTTCCTTTTTGTTCAAGAGACGTATAGATGAATGGCAAAGTGCATTAGATAGACTCGAAAAATTTCCCGAAAGAAAAATTCTTAATGTGCTTCAAATAAGCTATGATGGACTTCAAGAAACAGAGAAGGAAATTTTCCTGGATAATGCATGCTTCTTTAATCACATGAGTCGAGATTTTATCATAGAAATAGTAGATCATCTTGAGCTTCTCCCTAAAATTGAATTAAGGGTTCTTAATGAAAAATCTCTCATAAAATTCCATGACAAACAATTGTGGATGCATGATTTACTACAACAAATGGGTCGAGACATAGTTTGTCACGAGTGCTCTAAAGATCCTGGGAAGCGTAGTAGATTATGGGTGTATAAAGACATTGATGATGTGCTAACAAAAAAAATGGTATGATGTTATTTAAACGACATGAGCAAATACTTTATTTTACACACACACATTGAGCAACATAGTTTAAATTACAATAGTTCTATTCATTTTACACTAATCACTCTTTCCTAATTATAGGGGACAGAGACAGTTCAAAGCATAGTATTAGAGCTGTCTGAACCGAAAAAGGTATATTGGGATCGTGAAGCCTTTTCAAAGATGAAATGTCTAAAGTTGCTCCAAATTCATCATGTTCAACTAATGCATGATCCCAAACATCTTCCTAATAGCTTAAGATTTCTTGATTGGAGTGAGTACCCTTCAAAATCTTTGCCATCAAGTTTCCAATCAAATGAACTTGTTAAACTTCGCTTGAATTGCAGTAACATCGAACGACTTTGGAAAGGAACAAAGGTAATTTAGGAACCCTTATAAAACCTTTTTTTTTTTTTTTTTTGTTAAGTTTCATTAAATTAAAAGACTTTGTAGAAGCTAATTGTTTCATGTCTTTTTTTTTTTTTTTTTTTTTTGTTTTGTTTTCTGGTGGTTTCCAACAGTCTTTTGAGAGGTTGAAATTCATCGAATTGAACAAGTCCCTAAAACTTATTGAAACCCCAGATATCACGGAAGTCCCAGTTCTTGAGAAATTGATTCTTGAAGATTGCGTAAAATTATGTGAGATACATCCATCAGTTGGAGTTCATGAAAGGCTTACTCTTCTTAATTTAAAAGGTTGCAAAAGCCTCAAAATTCTTCCAAACAAATTTGAAATGAAGTCTCTTGACATTCTTATTCTTTCAGGATGCTTAAAACTAAAAAGAATTCCAGAGTTTGCAAAAAACATGGGATGTGTATCTGGGCTTTACTTGGATGGCATTGCTATTACAAAATTACCCACCTCAATTGGGAATTTGACTAGACTTGCTTCATTGAGTGTAAGAGATTGCAAAAATCTTATGTCACTTCCTCTAACTCTTTTTAATATGGAGTCACTTGTAAATGTCAATTTTTCTGGATGCTCAAAACTTTGTAAACTACTAGAGAATTTGGGGACTACTGAAAGTGTAGAAGAGCTTGATGTGGGTGGAAGTGCTATAAGAATGATGCGTTCTTCCAATGCTTTCTTCAAAACTCTTAAAAAACTAGCTTTTGGTGGATTTAAGTTGAGGAATCCCGATCCCATGGGCTCGTTATCAACTTCACTATTGCGTTCGTGTTCTTTGATCGATTTGGATATAAGTTATTGCAATCTAAATGCAATCCCCAATGACATTTGCTGCTTATCCTCCTTAAAACATTTAGATTTAAGTGGAAATAATTTTGGTTGCTTACCGGAAAGCATTGCTCAACTATCTATTCTAAAATCTTTGAGTGTAAAGAATTGCACAAGCCTTCTATCATTGCCGAAACTTCCATTAAATATTGATTGTATTTGGGGATTTGGTTGTACCTCACTGGACACAGTACCAAATCTATTGAAACCAAATTCTTTATGTGAGGCAGAACTTTGGCTTTCAGGTTGCAGTAAACTGGTTGACAATCAAGGCTTCATTGACATGTTTCTTGCAATGATAAAAAAGAACCTTCAGGTCTCTCTCTCTCTCTCTTTGTGCGTGTGCACACGCGCTCTAAACAACATGCCTTGTATGTTTCAGGGACACTCTATTGCATATAGATACGGAATGGTTATTCCTGGAAGTGAAATTCCAGAGTGGTTTTGTCATCAAAGTATGGGGGCTGAAGTGAACATAAAACAACCTTCTCATTTATGTTATGATGAGTGGGTGGGAATTGCTTTTTGTGTTGTGATTTGTTCTCATAACCAAATGGTTGATCCTTTTCTATTTGGTAGTCAAATTTGCTTTGAATTGATAGCCAATGGAGAACATATATATCCTCCAGTTGGCACAAGGGTGGCTAAGGTTTCATCAGATCATCTTTGGTTACTCTATTTGTTTCCTAAATTTTTCGGAGAAGAAGATTTGATAAAATTATTGTGGGGATGTGATGAGAATGGATTCATTAAGATTGGCATTCACTTTAGAGCTCGTGACTTTGAGATGAAGAAATGGGGGTTGCGTAGGGTATACAAGAAAGACATCGAAGATCACAACCAAACAATGGCTCAAAGTAGCAACAATAACATCATTCCTTATAAGGGCTTGGATGTTTTCCGTCATAATTTTGTCAATTTGGCAGTGGTAGCGAAAGGTAGCAAAGCCAAGCGAAGTCGTGATGACTATGATGGGACTACACCTAGTGGAGAAGGAAGCTCTGATGACATACCACACCCAAAAAGAATTGAAAGAGTCCCTGAATTTATGGCCCTTGGTAATTCTGATTGTGAGGAGTCAAGTGAGTACATGGAATGTTGTGAGGAATTAAGTGATTGCCAGGAATCTAGTGAAAGTGACCGGGAAGCTTAATGGAATTTGAAAAATGGGTTCAAATTCTCTGTAAGTCAATGAATCGAAATTATTTTTTTCCTATCTTTGCTACTGATTATCTGTAAATTACTTTTTTCTTAATTTTAGTTTTGTCTGTTGCTGCATTAACTTTTTTCCTTTCCTTTGGCTCTTGGTAACTCTGTAGTTTTGTCTGTTGCTGCATTAGAGTTCTCAAGACATGATTATTTATTAAATAGTTGCTTTTATATAAATTCTTTGAATTATTGTGGTTGTTGTGCTTCTTTTTGCACTGCTTTTTTGTTTACTTGAATCAACTCTCTCTAATGCTATGAACAGCAATTATACTCACGCATTGTTAGATGAAGATGCAAGAGGCAGACAAAATGAATTTATTATTGTAATTGAAGACAAGGTACGACAATGTTAATCAAGTCTCTAATGGTCAGTGAAGTATTCTCTAAGTACCCTTCTGAAATGCAATGAAATGTTTCCTAATAGGAGTAGTAACTTTCCCATGCTTTGTGTGGGTTTGTGACTAGTGTTAATTGGTGTGCAATCATCAACCAGATAGGAAAAATCAGTTTATGCAGAAAATTTATGTGACTCAGCAGTATGCCTACCTCCAAGGGAGTGAGCGGCTGAAAATCCACTATATGAGAAAATAGGGTTATAATAGTGTTACATAACGAAACCCTACCCATTACAACAGTGTTTAAAGATTTCTAGTTGCTACATCAGTTTTTGCTTCATTCCATTCATTACGCTCCGCTCCACTTCACTTGGCCCATAAGGCCTTTTGGCCGATGGCCTGATAAAAAATATGAGCCTACTCCACATTTAGTCCCATGTAGCCACTAGCAAACTTTAAAGCTAAAAGCATTTAGTCACATGTAGCAACTAGCATGGGGATATTTGAGATGGACGGCAGCAAAGAGCATTATTGTTGTAAACTACTAAATATTAACTAGTCTTGTCACCTGGATCTCATATTATCTCTGCATTCAAATTCTAAATGTCCCCTCTCCCTTTCCTCCGCTTTCACCATCCCACCCTTCTATCCCTTCACCTCATCCTACCTATCACGAAAACAATGTTGTTACTGTTAGACTGTCATATCGGATCAGTGATTTACAAAAAGAGAGCTATGTTATGCAAAGAATAATAGATAGTATTGATTAGTCAATATTACCAACTGTCCTTAACCATCTGCTTCTATTCTTCAATGTTAGGAAATCCTCATCATCCCATGTGATGCTTGTGCAGAAGCTTTTGTGAGACCTTAATAATAATTGAATCTCACTTAAAAGTGATATGCATATATACCTTTTTCCTCTGCATTTTGTTTGTTAGATTTTTCTTTCTTTTCGCTCTTCTTCTTTTCATACATTTAGGAATTTAGTAGAATATATAATGTCAAGTTTGAATGGAAATGGGTGCTATCACATGAATTGCCTCATCAGCCAGTAATATTAATTGCATTGCTCTTTAATTATGCATGTTATATATTACCATATGACTTTTGTGCATTTGACAAGCTCAAAGAACCTCTTTCCAAACGCAGGGGCCTATTTGGTTGAAAAAGGATACTGGCTGTTGCATGCTAGGCATTGTAGAACCCAAGCTGGAAGCTCTGTTATTCGTCTCACTGACACAACCTTAAGTGAAGACCCTGAGCTCTGGAACCAGTTACGTGTGCTACAATTTCCTTCTAAAATGATCATCTTTCTTTGGAGGATTATATTGAATGCTCATCTTGTGAGGGCAGAATTGAGAAGACAAATCAGAACTGAGGAATTATATGCTCTTTTGTGTCCAAGATACACTATAGGGCATATTTTTTTTCTCGACATCTAGAGCAATCTGGTCTGGTTCAATCTTTCCAGTAAAACTAATTTCATTGAGCCTTACTCGATTCAGGCATGGATCAAAAGCTGGCTGACAGGCATTAGGGGGAATTTAGAGAACATAAAGTACTTCTCAGTGTCTTTTGTCTCTATTTTATGTTCTATGGACTTCTAGGAACAAGGCAACCAGGAAGAGAGAGCCCTTCTCTGCCACTAATGTGATCATGTATAGTAAAAGTTTGAATTTTATGTGCAGGGTAGCTAACAGTTTCGACACAAAGAAAAGCCTCAGCAGCAGCAGAATAAACAAGTCCAGACCTTTAAAGAGTGTTCCAATTCTTTATAACATTAGCTTGAATGGTATCAAGTCCAGACCTTAAGAGAGTGTTCCATTTATTTATGAATTTTAGCTTCAATGGTAGACAGCGGACTCCTGATCTTGAACTCTTTTCTTCTTGTGTTGTTTTTGTTCTTTTGTTTCAATGTTCCTAAAAACTATTTATATGTATGTACTATTGTCATTATTTTTCAGTACATTTATATTTTTCAATGATACAGAAAGTATATTTTAGGGATTAAGTGCGTTTGATGGGCTGACTTTGCCAGGTTGAACCCCATGATTTCCTCGAGTTTAAATTATACTTTCTTGCTGTTTATGCAACTCTCTGATATGCACCACCAAACCTCAGAACTAATTGAGAGTGACAATGCTGTCTTGTTCTGTAGAATTTTTATTACTTTCTATCTTCTCTGCTACTCACAAAGAAGTCAAATCTGACCGGAGAACTTAGTGAATAATGTACACGACTTGTTAAATGTGGATACTTGCGGAGTTCACATTTCCAAACGATCCTAAAACAAAAATATTCACAATCTATCAAGAAACACGTAAAGTCAAATCTATTTTAAAACAATTAAGAACATAAAGCACTTACAGGAGACAATCTTCAAAGCTAAAAGAAATTAATTTTGATTTATCTGTCACCAAATACAGTGTTATAAATGACTATATATTACTAGATAGTTATACATGCCGTGATGGATCAGTATTTAACAGTTATAGAATATGAATTGTAAGTAGTACTAAATGGCCTTAGCCATGTGCTGCTTTTATATAAGGAAATCACCATTCACGTCATTGTCCTATGTAATGCTTGTGTAGAAGCATTGGTGAGACCTTAATAATATTTCAATCCGATTTTAAAGTAACATCTTTCTTCTCTGCTTCTTGTTACTAGCTTTTTCAGATATTTATGAGTTTCATATATATATATATATATATATATGATCTCAGTCGAGTTTGAAAGAAAATGACAGTTTCCTCGAATCTGAATATTAATAGTTTAAAACTCTTTTTATTATGAAGCAACTCTTTGACTATGTAAGTTTTTACCATAGAGACTTTTCTGTTTTTGCCTCTTCTTTGTGCTTGAGAGTTTTTCCACCTTTTTTAAACTATCACTCTGAATCAAACTGAAGGTTCTCCGTACCCATTTCAGATCATGACCAGGCAAAGCTGAAACGAACCATAACACCTATCTCAAGTGGTTACTTAATTATGTTATACCCCATCAAAGAGACTTGACTAAAATTAGAATTAAAAGTTGACCATACATCAAACTTGATTATATATTATTAAACACATCTGAGGTATATTCACCTTTACAGTGATCAGAGTCGAGAAAGTCAGCAACTGTGTAGACAAAGGTTAAAAATTGTAAAAGGTAGCCTGCTTAGATTGGTAAGACCTCCTGTCCTACTTGCAAAGTTGCTATCATTGTTGTGTTACATCTAGAATTTTAAGTATTCTCACATTCTTCCCATTGGGTTTGTTATTTTGGTTGAATGTATTATATTTCATAGGGGAAAGATGCTACACTTTGATAATCATTGTCATTCATTTTAGAAGATTTTATCTTTTTTTATATTATATTTTGGGATTCCCTTAGGGAGGTCAAAACAATCAGCATTTGTTAATGGTATTTAAAGTTACTTTTGCACACTTTGACTTGGAAACAGGACATGGTTAGGGAGCGATGCGCTACTGAAATGGCTGCTTAAATTTTAACCACCCCTATCTCAAGGTGAGGAGAAACTAATAAGTTGATATGGCCTCAATGTAACACATGACATGGTCGATATAAGGTCAAAAGTAAGCTACCTTTGGAAGTAGGGATAACTCAGGAGGATTCTCAATGGAGGGTCATAGCTCTTAGATGGAGGCATCTATGGGGATTGAAGCTTCCTTTGAAGTTAATAATTCTTGTGTTGAAGTTTGGGCATGAGGACTTACTCATTAAAACAAAATAGTTAAATGAAATTGTTAGATTTATTATTAAGTGATTAAATTTACCATTTCCTAATAGCTTAAGTTTTTAGGACAATCAGTAATTTAACAGAATCATAGTGAGTGATAGTAAATGTGTCTTATGCACTGAGGAAAAGTAACACTTGGATAATTTATTCTTGAAGTGCACTCTTGCTCAAGTTGTATTGTTTGGATTAGATTTGGACCTTAAAATTGAGTTCATTTCTCCTTGCTCTTTGAAGCAGTGTCTGGCTTAATGGATGGAGGATCCAAAATTTTAAAAATAGGAATATGTGATGTTCTATAGATTAATGATTAAGGGCATACTGAAGAAGTGCTATTGCTCACTACTAGGAGGCACGGACACCGTATAATGGGCTGCATGTCCGTGTCTAAAACATATCAGACACAGCTACTTGCGTGTCCCCAATGTGTCCTGCCAAAAAATAATAATTTTTGTTCAAGAATCATTTTACTGACTTTTAACTTTAATTATTTGTTTAATATTTGTTAATTGTTAAAATTATAAGATTTGGAATAAATGATGGTCCAGTTAGTATTTGATGGGTTAGAATTTTTTTTTTTTTTTGGGAATTAATTGTATTTTAAACATCATTTACTTGTCATGGATTCACTTTATTATTCATTAATTTTCTTAAATAAATATATGTTTAACAATATATAAAAAATAAAAATATATTTAATAATTAATTAATTTATTAATTGTAAACATTATTTAATAATGGATAATCAGTATAATTAATTGTATTTTAAACATCATTGAATTTTCCATAAATTCACTTTATTATCCATTATTTCTCTTAAATAGATATATGTTTAATATTATATAAAAAAATAAATGCTTAAAAATATATAAAAAATATTTAATAAAAATAATTGATAAACATATCCCCATTATGTCATATCTTAATTTTTCAAAAATTAACATATCCCTGAGTCGACCCATACCTATACCTGTGTCCACCTCTGTGTTCGTACTTCATAGATGCTCAGTAAAGCTTTGTTTTGCAGCTCTAATGCACAAGTTGCACGGACACGGACATCGATACGAGTGCGATACGAGTACGAGAGAACAACGATTATTGAAAAAATAGGATACGACACATCTGGGGTACGACAATTAATTAATTAATTAATATTTATTTTTAAGTATATTTTAAATATTTTTGGACATAATTTATGTTTATTTAAGTTTTAAAATTAAATAACAACAATAAAATTTCAAAATAAAAAAGAATAGGGATTTATTTGAAAATAATTTGCAAAACATCTAGCCCATGCCCAACCCACTTGCCGGCCCAATATGCTCATGCTCATGGAATTAAGGGCCCATTTGGTTAGAGATTTTTAGTATCGTTGTTTAAGTATTGTGAAATTGCATGTGAGTTAAAATGTGTTGTAGAAATACGTGTTTCAATGTTTAGACACTAAAAACTGTTGTTTAAACACATGTACCAAACACCCCTAAACTGCTCATGAAATAAAAAACATCTGACCTTAAAATAAAAGAACATGACATGGCTAAACATTGCCCACAAAGAGTAAATAGCTCTTTAGCTGCTGTCAAAAATCAAACAAAAAGGTAAGTTTAAAAAGAGAAACCAAGCAGGTGCAGATGGCAATGGTGGCGGTAGGTTCGATGAGAGAAAGAAAAGAAGACTGCTGTAGTTTTTACTTGATCTTTGCTGCCTTTAACATGATCGGCGGTGAATATTATGCCAGATGTCAAAATCCTGGTGTTCTTCTTCTGTTTTAGCCTCTCCCGTGTCCAGGACGTATGCAGTGTGTCACAACAGTGTCCGTACTGTATCCAAAATAAATAATGGTACAAAATTTAGCTATAAAATTTGTTGTAGTTTGAATTTTGATAAATCCACCATTGGATTACATCTTCTTCTTATATTCTCCTTACTTACAAAATTTCTAGAAAATTAAAGATCAATAGCTATATCATCAATAAATTTTTTAAATTGCAAGTTTTTGTAGTTTCAAATTATGCATAGAATATAAACTTATAAATCATATAGTAAATAATATCTGATTGACACAAAATAACTATAAACTTATAGATGATAAAGAAGGATTTTTTTTGGAAATTAACACTAAAACTAACTATTTTGTTAGTTAGCACACTTTTCAAACTATTTAGCAATCTAATAATTCGAGAGTAAAGAACTAGATTTTGCTGTGCAAAATCGAGTATAACAAATTCGATTCCTACGTTGCGGCAGGAGTTGAGGTGGACATCTCGTCTACGTAGGCATGCAAATCGAGTTCGTTAGGCTTGAGTTTTATTTTATTGAAATCGAGTTTGTTGGACTAGAGTTTGCTTAAATGAAAACTGAGGCTTAGGAACTCGATTTCTATGTGGATCCCAACGGTGCCTTTTTCACGCTTTTTGGCCAAGTGCATACATACTGAACTTGAGCCCGTTAGACTGGATTTGATTTAATGAAAACCAACTCCTAAGAACTCAATTTCTATGCATGGTGACCAACCCCTCCACGTGTAATGTGGGTCTCGGCCGTGCCTTTTTCCCCCTTACCCATCTCTCTCACTCAATCACAACACCTCATAGCTCTCACACTCTCCCTCAATAGCTCTCACCCTCTCCCTCACAACTCTCACACTCTCTCTATCATTCACACAACACTCTTTTCCTCAACAAAATTAATCCACTCTCACTACACTCTCTCACAATGGAAGTAAATTTACATCTCATAGGTAATGTTTTATATAATTTTCTACTTGAGTTATGTTATTTATTTATTGAGTGTTTAAGATATTATTCTAAATATTGGGAATATTTGTTTAGTTTTGTTAGTGTAAATATTGTGATTAATTATTTGCTAGGTTTAAAAAAAAAATTAATATTGTGATTAATTATTAGGAATATTTAGTATTGTAAATATTGTGATTAATTATTGGGAATATTTAGTATTGTAAGGTTTTTATCATGGGTATGAAATGGATTATGAGTTTGATACCTAAGATAGTATTTGTTGTCTAGGTTTTAAAAAAAAAAAAATTAATATTGTGATTAATTATTAGGAATATTTAGTATTGTAAATATTGTGATTAATTATTGGGAATATTTAGTATTGTAAGGTTTTTATCATGGGTATGAAATGGATTATGAGTTTGATACCTAAGATAGTATTTGTTTAGCATAAATTATTTCAAGATATATGATTTGTAACATAGATGAAATGGATAATGAGTGGCTTGGTATAATATTTTTGTTCATCATAACTTATTTGAATGGTTTTTGAAAGTCATGCCCCCAAAATGATTTGGAATTTTATAAGAATATGAAATAGGTAATGACTATTTTTGTATGTGATGTGGGGGTGAGTATATGCAAATTTGGTTGAGGTGTTGGAACATAACGTCATAACTGTATCATAGGTTGTAACAAGTTGTTGACATTTCATATGCAAAGTTTTGTGATTGATGTTGAGAGTTATAAATTTGTCACTAACATAATTACACTTGATGATCAATAAGTTGACAATGATCCATATAAATATATGCCGCAGTGGACCCCTTAGCAATGCCAACACTATTGACGGATTCCCATTTTAAGGTCCGGGTATCGAGTGCTATTATATGATGGTAAATCGTAAGCTAAAGACCCTGAATGATTTGAAGATAAAAATTATGAAAGAGTTGCATGTGAACCTTGCTTTTCAAAATATGTAGTAATATTTATTTTATTAAGTAAGGTTGTAGCCTAAAACTACAACTAATTTTGTGGCTAAACTTTGTCCTAATATTTTTCTTTCACTTGGTATTTCTTTGAGGCGTGTCTTACCAGTACCTATATCCAACACAGATACATGGCCAAAATTGGCGTGTTCATGCAACTGGGTAGATTAGAGTAATTGCGGGAAAGTACTAAGGCAAATGTGACCAATTGTGGAGGGTTTGTAGGTGTTGCTAACAATTGAGGGACACTACAAACTAGCATGGATTGTGTGAATGGGGTGGTTTTGACATGCAGCTAGATGCCCGTCTGTTAAAATTAGGCTATACAACTTGATTTTTGCGGACTTGTTTCGATAAGTTAAAGAGTAAGGACCTCATTTTGAGAATAATTGTTTCAACTTGCTGCGCTTATTGAAGGCCACAAGTGCATACTACATGGAAGTTGGAGAATGCTAGTGGTGTATAAATGGGGTTGTTAATATTGGGTAGTACCATACTCTCTTCTTCTCACATAAAGGTAGGCCCCATGGAGAGAGAATAGTCCCGGACTATATAATAATTTTCCGTATAAATGTTGTCCATAGGAGAGTCACTTCAGAGGATAAGGCCTTGGCTACTCTTGCTTCAAAGTCTTTTATGAACATATTTTGGGGCTTGCAACTCTAATTCTAGCTTACTCTTCTGACATTATTGCATCAAAAAACAAAAAAGTTATCTTTACACTTTTATGGACTAATTTATGCCTTTTGTGCGTCCTGCAAATGTAATGTTATTTTTAAAATTTATCACATAAAAAATTTGAAATATTCTCTTCCATGTGTAAGGGTTGCTGTGTACTTTAATTCTTGTTTTTATTTTTTGCTTGAAAATATTTGTGTATTATGAGTCACATTAAAGAAATTTTCAGTAAAATTTTTTTGGCTCAAATCATTTTTTTTTTTTTAATAGAAGGGTAAACAAGAAGAACAATGTCAAAAATAGAAAGAGTATAATAAATAAACTTTGGGTAATGATAAGAAAAGAAGTAATCCTACCATCATAAACTATTTTCACAAATTTTTGTTGTGGCAAATTTTTAATCTCATCGTATCAACAATTTGTAAAAAAATTTGTAATTTTAGCATTTTCCTAAGAAAAGTGTAAAAAATTTCAACAAAAAAAGAAAAAAAAAATTAATAACTGTAAGGACGCGATTCGTGGCGGACCGTAACAGTGTCGGGTTCGCACGTAAAAAGGGCCCTTTTATTGTGGGTACCTAAGGCATGCTTGGCAACGTCCTAGGCGTGCTTGCAACGTCCTCGGCCGTCCTCGGCATGCCTTGCAACGTCCTAGGCATGCTTGACAACATCCTTGGCCGACCTAGGCATGCTTTGCAACGTCCTAGGCGTCCCACATCGAAGGAAACCCCCCCCACTTTCTGCCTTATAAGCTGTGAAGTAAAGGGAGTAGTGTACTACTAAGTCTCTTGTGATCACAGAGATGCTTGGTGGTACACTACTCCCTTTGCTTCACAGCTTATAAGGCAGAAAGTGGGGGGGTTTTCCTTCGATGTGGGACGCCTAGGACGTTGCAAAGCATGCCTAGGTCGGCCAAGGACGTTGTCAAGCATGCCTAGGACGTTGCAAAGCATGCCTAGGACGTTGCAAGGCATGCCGAGGACGGCCGAGGACGTTGCAAGCACGCCTAGGAGGTTGCCAAGCATGCCTAAGCATGCCTTAGGTACCCACAATAACAAAATCAAGAAAGTTAAAAAAATAATTGAAAGACATTTGCATTTTTATTTTGTCAAAACACTATTTGCATTCTTGAGTAGGCATGAAACATGCCTATCTATACAAATCATTTTCCCATGCAATTTTCAATTTATAAACACATGTATGGTAAAATAACTACACCTCTCTTTTTGTCTTTCTATTTTAAATATTACAATTTTTTATAAAGGAAAATTATTAAAATATCAGAGGAAACTAATAACAAAATGCACCAGATCGTGCATGAACTCGGCATCATGCGTTAACTCGGCTAGTTCTTACAATTGGAAAAGCTTGTTTTAATCTTTATGAAACCAAGAAGAGATTGAAACCGGTCTGTCTATCTATCTTTAGATTGCAAACTACCAAATGCTATTTGGTTGAGAATGAAGTCGCTACATTTATTTTTAGATTGCAGCCTAACTAGTGCTCTTTGGATGGGATTAGGCTTAACTCTAAAAAATTCTTACATAAACCAAACTTCATTAAAGCAATGACTAATGGTAAGGGTGTCCATCTAAACTGTGAGCCTGATCCATCTATTCGCTCTGACCCGACACCTGTGACGGTTAGTGGTGGGTCTCTGCTGCTAGAAACCAATTTCAATTGGTCAATTGGTGAGTCACTGCACAAAAATCGAATCCAACCAACCCAATAGACCTCCACCCACTAAATTCACATTTCTCCACCGGTATCAGGTAGTCTCCAATCACATCTCGATAGATCAAACAAAATCTCGTCTCAATCTGGCTAAATCTCAGCACTAGATCTCGTTGAGATCTCAAAAGATCCAACTAGATTTTATCGAGATATCGATAAATCCAAGGATAACTAGCCAAATCCTGCTGAACTTCAACCAAATCTGAGGGATTTTTAGCCATACTAGGCGAGTTTCAGCCAATTTGCTCTTCCTCGACTCTAACCGAAAATCAACCACCACCCGTGGAGATCCAACTATCCCGAACCGACTGCTCTTCACGGTCGGCGGTGGGTCCAATTCTTGGGACCTAAAGTCATCAGGTCTAGTTCAAGTTGGGCAAAAACTCGGCCCATGGACAACCCTAGCTAATATGCATCAATACCTCAATAGAAAAATATTAAATCCTATGCTAATAAATAATGTTCACCACCCTATGATCTCTCTAGAACTATAAGAATTCATGGTATGAAGCCACCTTAGGTATCAAGCAACCTACGATAGAAATTCACCACAAAATAACAAAAACAAGAAAGCAAATCATGAAGTTAAGCATAGGAAGGAGTGGCAACTCATTATCAAAATATTAGGATATGGAACAAACACAAGAAAGGTCAAAGATTTTTGAAGAATGTGACAACATCAAAATTGACTCATCTATAACAAACAACAAACAACAATGCAAATAACAATGATCAAGGGTAAGAACTAGGATTTCAACACTAAAATCATTCTCACCAACAAGTGTACTGAATAAAATTGACTGCAAATGCAACTTGTGGCAAACCTACGACATTTGAGGCAATGAGATATGCCCATTTACCAACTCTAGGTCAACCAAGAATTTTTAAATAAATAAACTAGTTTGGTATGTAAAGTATTTGTGGATCATTTAAACCTGCCATTGCAATGCTTTATTAAACATCCATCCTATTAAGATTTGTTCTCATGATGTCACCCAAAAAAATTACATTAAGGATTTTCTTGAATTAGTAAGAAACAAGTGTATAGTTTTGCTTTCATCTCTCCATTACAAGTTGTTTTAGAATAGAATTTTGGGATGTTGGGTGTGTTGTAAAATGGTATGATGTAATTGATAAAGTAGCTTTTTGGGATGGTAAAATAGGATAGGATTGAAAAAACCATTGTGGATGCTCTTTGTAGGAACCAGTATGTAGTTTGGCTTTTTGCCTCGTAGAATAAATTTTTTGGAACGGCAAAATCATATTATGATATTTGAGAGTTGTCAATATCGCACAATACGTAACGTATTGTACTATATGTATCGTATCAATGTATTATAAGTGCTCATGAATCGTACGATACAATGTTCATATCATATGAATCATATTGTATCGTACAATACATAGACAAATGCCTTAAAATGATAATTTTTGTTAAAATTTGTACTTTTATTTGAATCTAACAAGTTGTTAGACTTGTTTTTAGCACAAAATTATTATGTTACTAAATTTAGCCTAATAAAATAACATATTCATAAGTTTTTTTTCCCTCTCTTTCTCCTACAAAACTTGGACTAATAGTACACACTTACACTATAAATAAGATATTAATTGACAATATAATTTTTTTTTAATTATTGTTATAAGTCCAAGAAACTAGAATGCCAAGAAGAATTTTTTAAAAAAATTATTGAAATAAAAAGAACAAGAAGATAAAGTAAATGTTTATGACGATGAATAAAATTTTAATGAAGAAATAAATTTGCAAAATGATAAACGTGATAATAGCATTGACTTAGATGGGGTTGATTATGCAATATGATGATGAAAATAAATTATTATTTTTGGGTCATTTGTAATATATTATTACTTTTGAATTTAAACAATTTGAATGTGTATGTTATAAATACATGCTATTTGATTTATTTACTTAGCTTGATATGAGAATTGAGATATAATAAGTAGTGGACCAAACATGCCCTAATAAGACTTGATATGCTACTTATTTTTTTATTTACATAACAAAAATGTTAGCAAAATCATGTTAAACGAAAAAATTGTTTTAGATAGACCTGACTTTATATTTAAACTTGAAGAAAAGTCACTAGTAGCTTTAATTACCTTCTCCTCTCCTCCTCCTTCTTCGTGCAACTATGGAGATTTTGTTTTGTGGGTATCACGACGGTACAAGCCAACCACCAAGATACAAGTGGTATCTCATTGATGCCAACCTCTTGAAAAAAAATGTAATAGATGCCTCCCCCTTTTCCTTTTCCTTTTCCTTTAATAAAAAGAAACTCAATCCGTTTTTTCTACCCGATTCTATGTTATACGAAGATACAATTCCCAATTGCCCATTTCAAAGAACCGCATATCTTGTCATTTACCGCATATCTTCATCATATCTCTTAGGCTGGATAGAGGTTTTTGACCCAGTATTATAGGAGTGGGAACCTTTACCCAATCCTTTTGGTATTGATCTAGCTGGTATGATAAGCTTCGTACTCCTTAAGTCCAGTAAGGAGATCCTTGTCACTTCTTAGATATTGGAAGGTAATTCTTTTCCATTTTATATCTATAAAATAACAAATCGTTCTTGGAAGAAACTAGCAACTTCTGTGCCTAGTTGGAACCTAGATGTGACCCCTAACCATCCATTAGATGTGGATTCTATTAGAGTGGTAGGTGTTGCTAATACTCTTTACTAGGTTAGGTTAGATGATAACAAAAGCTTATAGAGACTTTTGCTTCATGTAGGATTTGAAGTCTAAGAAAAAGAACACTGCTATAATAGAAACTTTTTTCTCCCAAAGCCAAAACTTATCAACAAAAATCAATGAAACCCTGCTATAATATAAAAATATAGATGCAAACAAACAAAATCAGATAATAATCCAATATCACACTATAACAAAAAAAGGCATGTTACAATGGGAAAAATTGTTACAATAACTACAAAGCTATTGCAATAAGGTGTTATTACAACGACGAAAAAGTTGTAGCAAGTCATTGTAATAAACTTTGAAGTAATAGGTTTATGCAACACAAAAATCTCATTGCAATAAATTCTACATATTGCAACAAACAAGTTGATGCAATAACTTCTTTATTACAACAAATAAATTTGTGGTAATAGTTTATCGCTTCAAAGGTTTTGTTGTAATATGTGAAAAATGTCATAGCTTATTACAAAAAAACAACATTGTTATACGAAGATATTATATAAATATTATATTATTTTGTCTATTGAGTTGCTTTGTATTGAGTTCCTTTAATAAAAAGCAACTCAATCTGCTTTTTCTACCTGATTCTATGTTATACGAAGATACAATTCCCAATTGCCCGTTTCAAAGAACTGCATATTTTGTCATTTATAGCAACAAGTCCTAGTGATAGAGAATCTAAAAACAATAGTACTAAAGTATAGGCATTATACTTGACCGATCCTAGCCAACATTGGAAGCATGTCCTCCAATTACTCATCCTAGATTTGACCTTGCAACAACCATCCTAGATAGTAAGACATATGTTTTTGGTGGTTCTTTTAAACAAGATTCTTCATCATATCTCTTAGGCTGGATGGAGGTTTTTGACCCAGCATTAATGGAGTGGGAACTTTTACCCAATCCTTTTGGTATTGATCTAGCTAGTATGATAAGTTTCGTACTCCTTGAGTCCAGGAAAGAGATCCTTGTCACTTCTTGGATATTGGAAGGAAATTCTTTTCCATTGTATATCTATAACACAACAAATCATTCTTGGAAGAAAATTACAGCTTTCGTGCCTAGCCAGAACCTAGATGTGACCCCTAACAATCCACAAGATGTGGAACACGGTTATAATAGAATTTTTTTTCTCCCAAAGCCAAAACTTATAATATAAAAATACAGATGTACTCAAACAAAATCACATAATAATCTAGTATCTTCAGCTAAAAAAAATTTCTCTTTAATTCACAAATGCCAAGAAGATGAACAAATATATGTTAAATCATCAAACTAAAGCTAGCCCAAAGCATACATACATACATTCACTTATACTTATCATTAATTGCAATGTAACCCTAGCCAAACAATGTGAGAATCTACAATTTTACATTAGATTAAACCCTAAAAAGAACTTCATTTTTTCAAGTACGGTAAAATTTTCGAGTGAATTGCAGTAGCAGAAAACCCAGTATTCAAACCAAACCCTACACCAACCAATACATTCACACATATATATATATATATATATATATCATCATGTATATCCTAAATTCAAATTTATTAAACAAAAAAAAAAAAACAAAAAAAATAGACAATCCTAAACCAATAACCCAAACAACAAAAATCGTGATTCTAACATGAGTCTCTCTAATAAATCTTAATCCTAATATGAGCCTCTCTAATAACTCCTAATATTGCAGTCTAATTAAAGAAATTAAGAAATAAAATAAATTTTAATGAGGTGTAAATTTATGAAGCTGATGGTTGCAAGTGAAGATACCCTTAAAAGAATAATCCATGACTATTGATAAACTAAAAAATTTTGATGTTAAAAGTTCCAAAAGTCATAAAGATTCAGAAGATTATAATCCTAGAATTTATTGAAACAAAGCAAAAAATATGTGACTACACAATAGAAGATTATAATCCTAAAATTTATTGAAAGTTTGAAACAAAACAAAAAATAAATAAAAATATGTGACTACTTAATAGAGATCAACCATCACTGCACTAATAACAAAGCCCTATGATCAGAACCATAATCTTCTTGTGAAATTTGTTTAACGTAGGGATTTTGGAGTTTTTAAATGAAATTTGGTTAAAAAATCATATGAATAAAATAATGATATAAGTATTTCAAGAATCATGAATCCTAATGGCTAATACGACTTATTTTTAATTTTTTAATTAAAAAAATTCGTGATGTTGAGGGTTTTTCTCTATAAACGTGTTTCTCTAAAAAACCTAATGACCCTAAATGTGTTTTTTAAAAAAACACCAAGTTGAAAAATTAAATAATTTAATAAATTAATAATGATGTGTAAATTTGTGGAGGCTACAAAAAGTTAATTACTGTTCAATAGACTTCGGTTTTATAGCGTATAATATATAAATTATGCATAAAATCCCCCTACCACCTGTAACAAGGAATTATATATATTTTTTAAAATCAAATTTTTTTCCTTGCTTGCTTGTTTGTTTTTGGTGGAATGATGCTCAATTGGTCATTACTTATTACAACACCTCTGGAAACTGGAAGAAAGTCCTCGCACTTCTTGGGGTAAAATCTTCATCATCTAGAATTAATATGTGTTGCGACCTTTTTGCCCAAACTCCTCCAAGAATCCAAGAATACGTTGTAGACCACGTGCTTTGTATATGTGTAGATTAGAGTGTTTATGTAGCCTATTTCATGCGTAAGACTCTGTGGTTTGAGTGCCGGTTTATCGGCCCGCTTATATAGTTAAATTTTGTTTACTGGGTCTCCCGGTTTTCTTCTGTTCTTACTTCTTATTGATGAGTTTTCCATGTTTCACACACATCATTTGCAACACAAAACTTAGCCATTAGTTAGCCCTCAACAGTCAACATTAACTTAAACCCCATTTATTTCAACAAAAAAAATATTTTTAAGTGGAAAATGAATTATTTTCTTAACATTTGGTTGTATTAAATATTCTCAACAATAATAATAGTTCAGGGGAGGAGTAGTGGTGGCAACAATGGTAGTTGGTCGAAGATGATTATGATGAAAGCATGCGGGTGGCAGCCAGCGACAGCTCACAATTGATGGCCAAAGTCTGGTTGTCACCAATGGATGATAAGCGAGCGAATCACCGTGATCAACAAATGGAGGTGGCGAAGGCAACTAAAGAATCATAAGAGGACAATAAATGGTTAAGTACGGCAAGCATTTTTTGAAAAAAATAACCTTAAAGTTTCATAAGAAGACAATAAATGACTCTTTTAACTTAAATTTAAAAGCATAACCGGCTCTATTTTCGCCCATTTTGAAAACTATATATCTTGTTTCATTCTGTACGTACTTGTGATATGGATCCATCGACTAGGGAGAAAGCAATTGACGATTTCATTTTGAAAGCAATTTTCAAATTACCACTAACCATCAGATAAGTAATTTACATTTGACACTAACAAGAATGATCATAAGTCACAACTTTTCAATTGATGCTCAAGCATCATTCTTTTAGGGTTTTTTTGTTTTTTTTTTTTGGGTGCAACCACATTCTTTTAGTTGTTTTGCTTGAACATATTCTATTTTTGTCAGGTACACTACTTTTTTCAATTATTAAAAACTTAAAACATCAAGTACATTTTAAACCCATGAACTCACCCTCCACTCATTCTTGTGGGAGGAAAAAATACGTATAGCAAAAAGTGATCAAAGCCATAACAAATGTAAGACTAGAAAATAACTAAAATCTACTGACTACTAAAGCAATTAAGTCTAAATCACTAATGTTTTTCCTATTTTCTATTTATCCAAAAAATACCAACCCTTTTAAGGGCAATTGTTAGTAAGCTTCAGTACACAATCTGTACATGCTAGTGAACAGGTTGTCATACTTATAACAGTCTGTACAATTTAAAAGAAGAGGAACATCTCATATATGACTGAAGCATGGCATGATACATTTAAGATTATGCAAGGAGATATAGTAGACATGATTGATGTTGCACACAAAATGTAAAATAAGAGGCGCAACCATACAAAAAGAATACTGCAGTGAGACCCCATTATAGTCTACATGATGAGCACAAACTTTCAGTCTGTCTTGTAGGCCCAACCATGTTCATCTAGAAATGCTTGCACTGCTTCCTTTATAGCCAAGTTTGGTATCAGCTGGGACTGGTCAAGTGGTTCACGAGTGACCGGATCAAACTTACCCACCTGGATTTTAGATAAATCAGATATCAATGCAATGGAAGGAAATTTCAGAACTCAAAACTTAAACACGCTATATCTAAAAGCAACATCACCTTCTCAAGATGGTCAAGAATCATTGCTCTCTCATATGTTACCCCACTTGGAGTGATGACAGGATCACGGAAAATATCAAGCGTGATTTTACAACAGAGGTAGTCTGGCACCTGACAAATACAGTCTCCACAACAAAATAAGGTAGCAATTCATCAAAAAAGACTCAAAGATTACTCCATTAAAAAGAGGTACCCAAGTACTCACCTCTGATGCACAGTCAGCCTCTGCAGCTTCTCTAAACACTCTTCTTAGAGTCTCTAAATGTTCCAAGTGGGAAGTAAGAGATTTGTCAGATTCATCCAGGAACCCTTCCATTTGATAAATGTCACGTATATGTTTTTCTTTAAGAGCAGTCTCGCAAGCTTCTCTGAGACATAAACAGAAACTATATGAAAAAGGATGGAAAAGAGCCAATGGCAAACAAACATGCAGAAACTACTCATAAAAGGGTGACCCCTTCCAACATCATATATGAAACTCACTGGGAAAACATACTTCAAGCTTTGCAGTTCCCATGAACGACTGGTTGATGCATTCTCCCACTCCAAGTATTTTGCTTTTGCGAGTTCCTGCCAGATTTCCTCCACCATGTAGCTCTTTGGGTTAGCACCCCTTCCCAGATCCAAAGCCTATACAAGAAAATTGATCAGATCTCAATAAAGTAGTATGCTTACGAAAATATCTTGTAAATTTTGACTCCAAAGAGCAGTAAAGTAACAGTAGACATTATAAAAAAACTTCTTTGCAATAAAGGGGAACAAGGATATGCCCACAAACTCTGTAAATTACTGGACTAGCACTAAGCATCTATTTAAACTTTTGAAATCTCATATCCAGGTAAGGTCATCAAATATTTCCCACAAACCATAAAACAGCATAATAATCAAATAAGTCCAGGCAAGACACCTGTGACCTGTCCCACAAGCAACAAGCCCAACTGATCTTCATTCCTAAATTCCCTCCAGTCAACCTTCCTTTTATCATTTGTAGCTTCAAAATCATGAAGGCCCCTTAACAGAGATCACCAAAAAAGATATTTTATCCTTCTTCTTTTAATAGATAATTGGATTTGAACCTATGGCGTCCAGTTCATGATGATTGCTCTATATCATCAAGTCAAGATACTAATTGGATTTTGGTGTAAGCAGGATTTAAATCCTGGTCCCTTATTTGAGGACATGAGCCTTTACCAGTTGTGCTAACTAAAACCCACAAGAAAACCATTTTAACCATGAAATCATTACTTCTTAACTATCCATATTTCCAGCTAACACTAGGAGCTCTCCTATCAGCCACTAGATGCCACCTAAGAAAGCATAAGCTATTACAAGTCAAGCACCATAACATCAGTCAACATGCATCACACTTGTTGCACTTTTTCCAATTTATAACGCTCCGTTTGTTTTGAAGTAAAATATTTTCCGTAAAATGTTTTCCCATTTTTAGGTGTTTGTTTGCATGTCATAACACTTCGAAACAAAACAACTGAAAATTCCAGGCCTGCTCTCAATTTCACAGCAAATGAAAAGAGCAAATATTCATAACTAGAGCTAATCTGAAATTCATCAATAAAAGTAACACGTTAAAATATAATGCCTATTTAATCCAAATTACAAAGTTTTTAGTGTAAAATTCAACATAGTAGAAGGTTAACAACGAAGTAATTTTTTCATAGATAAATCATTCAGTCAGGATTGAACTTGTGTCCTCACCTTCCACCTTTTTTTAAGTGAAAGGAGATCCATCTGGTCTGAGGTCCATTGGACAAAACAATAAAGATAATAATCAGACTACTAAATAATACCTTGAAACAGAAAACAGGCAACTTCCAGGCTTAAAATCTACCTATGCAACGCGCATAGTGAGTCTTGAAGCCACGACCTTACCTCAAATCCCATTATTGAGGGAGGAAAATATACAACATCTTCCTTAAGAAAAAATAAATTAAAGCATGCTTATCAATAAGCCAGATATAGGGTATTGATAAGTATATATAAGTCCTAAACAAATTGTGAAAAGCATAGAGTAATGGCCCAGTAAAGACATTCTAGCGAGGGGAAATTAACAAGGATAGCCATCCTATTATGTGTTTGGAAATAGTCTGGAAAAGAATTCCACCTATACAGACATGATTTTAAGTTAAATCATGAGTGCTACTTAAATATACAGTACTTATGTATGAGATGTCCATTCTATTATAACATTAAAAATTTGCCTAAAATCTGGTGGAAAATTTGTCAATCAATCAATGAGACAATTACCCTCTATAGTCCACCATACATGTAAAATTCTCCAAAAATTTGGAGTTCAATTACCATACATTATTTCTTCTAATTGACATTCAGTCATTTCCAGTAGAACATCTGCATCAAAGTCAAGCATGCCAAAATGAACACTCAAAAGAACTGTCTTCTACTACTTAACAAGTGATGCAGCCAACAAAGAGTTCAAATAAAAACAAGATTAAATACCAAAAGAGTCAAGAATTGTGATCTAGTTTCGATGGGATGCCTTCTTGGCACCTTCCCAGGGCTACTTTAGTTATTATTGAGCCTTAGTATAAAATTTCATTAAGTATAGGTTAGAATTTTGAAATTTGATGGTTCAGTTTCAATTAGGTTTTACTACAAGCAAGGTCGGTTTGTTAATCTCTAGATTTACTAGAATGGCTGTAATAGGCTACCCCAAAGGCCCATAGATCTTATTTTATGTTGAGTCCTTTTTCTAATTGGTTTAGAAGTTATTAAGTACTTTTATTTGCTATTAATAATCCTAGTCTTTCTTGGAAAAGGTATTATAAAAGCCTATATAAAATGATTTGTTATTATTTTTGTAGTACTAGTCTTTCCAGAAAAATGATCGACCAATAGCCTATATAAAAGCCTTTATGTAATCCAAAACGAAGATATAGAGATTGAATTTAATAAAATTTCAGCACCTTATTTTAAGCTTAGCAGGTGTGATTGCCTAGGATTTTTTTTTTCTTTGTTTCTCGTTCTATCTACTGTATCAACACAAACAGTTATCAATTGATTCAAGATCCAATCTTTTTATTTCCTAAGCCTACCTAAACCCTTCATCATCAAACCTATTCAAGAACGAATCCTTCAAGATCTCATCAAGAATCCTAATTTAGGGCTGCATTTCTAGAAATCCTACATCAACAGCATCTCAAAAGAAAATAGGAACAATGATGTACAGAGACATGAATACAATGTTTAACGGAAAAAAATAAATAAATAACATACATATCACTTGCAATAACAACCTCAAATGCAAAGACTTCAACAGTGACAGTAATGGAAATAGAATTTATGATTGGGATACTGTACCTGTCCTATGAGTTCATAGTTGAACCACATGTAATAACGTTGAATAAGAATTAATCCAAAAACTTAATGGGCTTAACTAGACAAAGAAAACATCAGCAGCAAAGGAGAAAACAATTTTTCAAGAACAATCAAGATCAGAAAACGCTTCGTACCTTCTGAAGTTCTTTGACTCCTTTAACATATTCTTGCCTCTGTAGCAATGCAAGTCCCAACAAATAGTGAGCCTGTTATATTGCAAAATTTTCAAAGCTATCTCTGAGATTATAATGATCTAATGGAGAAAATTTCACTTAATACAAGAAAATAATTAGACCCAAATAACAAATCATCTCGTTAACAATAATAATAAGCTAAGCAAACATATAGCAATACCATTAATAAAAGGAACTGCCAATCAGCGTAGGTACTATGTAGTAAAATGGTTACAATCTCATCACACCACTAAGTTACATCCAAAAACAATTACACAAACTGTTGGCAAGTCAACTCCCAAAAAGGAGCAAATCAATCTGAGGCAGCATTGTCAAAGTCAGTGTATACAAACTCAGACACACAAGAAACTAAAGAGGCTCATAACGTGATCCCATAACTGACCTAATATGTAAAGTCCTGACAGATCTCCTCCACATTATGATCTTATGATCATAAAAGGGAAACAAAACTCCGTAACACAGGCACACACATACAAAAACACATAAAATCCATGACAGCCCTCCTCTGCAACTTGATCCTTTCTTCTTCATAAAAGGGAAACAAAACTAAAAAATTACCTACACGCTCATGCATTTGTAAGAGCCATGACAGCCATCCTCCACAGCATGATCTTCAAGTTACACATTCATGCATGGAGACACAAACAAACATAGATACACACTCACTTAAAAGCCATGAACCCTACTTTATAATCCTATCATCCTCAACAACAGAAAGAATGCAACGATTACACACACGCACACATGCAAAAGCCATAGCAATCCTCCTCCACATCCAAGAATGATCATATCATTCTTTATAAGAAGGCAGTTAAGAAGCATGGGCATGGAAAAAGCCCCATTTAGGCTTGTTCATGTCACTGTGTTTGTGTTGAACACGAACACCTTTGAGATACGGTTGCATGCGTATCAATGCTGGGTCCAGGGAAAAAAAAATTATTTCCAACACAACAAGAGGAAAAATTAATCTCAAACACAGTCAACAATTAACCCTCTTACTCTGTCTCCATGGCCACTCAAATCGACCATCACCCAATCAAGTCAGCACCAATTGAAGTTCATCACTTCCTTTCTCTCTTGCCCAGTATAGATATATTCTTGAACTCTCACTTCTCTGATTATTGTTTGTCTTCTTTATTTTTATTTATTTATTTTTTTTAATTTTTTTTTTTAACTTTTTAGTTTTATTTTCTATATGAGTTGTGGACTCACTCACCCAATATATTAGTTTTTAGGGAAAATTACACCAACCTCCCTTGAGGATTCACGAATTTTTTATTTTTTTATTTTTTTATAATTGCAAAATACTATTGCAATTATAAAAACCTCAAGAGTGGAAGTTTCATTTCTTGAATTGTTTGAAGGAATATCATTTCATGAAAGGGGAGGTTGGTGTAATTTAATTTAGTTTCTAACTTTTTATTGTAATTTTTTTCAAAGTCATTGTTAAGCATGATATATATGTTTTTCACTTCACTTTTTCAACATTTTTATTAAGGAATTATTAAGCAGATCACTTAGCTGATTTTTTTTTTTTTTTTTTTAAATTATGGTATTTCGTTCAATTTTTAGAAAATCTGGCTACTATCTAAAATAAATAAAATATTCCTAAAATTATATAATAAATTATTATAGCCATGTCCCCCACTGTGTCATGTCCAGTGTTTCAAGAATTGTACGTCTTCATTTCTGTATCATATGGGCCCATATCCATGTTTCTAAGGAATGGGTGGGGGTGGGGAGAAGTCTCAAATACACACACACGAATAACAGCCGCAAGCAACCTTCTCTAAAGCATGATTTTATCACTATTACACATGCCAAGAGAAACTTTCACATGATCCTATCATCCTTGACAAAAGGGGCAAGGAAACTTCAAAGACGTGTTTGCATGCATGCAAAAGCCACAATATCCCTCCTCCATGGCATAATAGTATCATATCATCTCACACACACAAACAAATGCACATGACCCTATAATTCATTACAAGAGGGGGGGAAGGAAGGCTGAGATCAGATACAAAGACCATGACTCTCTCTCTCTCTCCACACATGGACGCATGCACACCACGCACAAGACAAGAAAGAAACCCCATCTATACATTTGAATTATCCCTCAAAGTCAAAAGAGCACAAGAAGAATAGAAGCCACTGGTAAAAAAAGCAATCACAGGACTTCACCATATCAAGCGTTTGCAAACTAACAATTAGTTTGTTTTGATGGAAAGCCTTTTGTAAAAATAGTTTTCCACATTTTTTGTGTTTGGTAGTATTCAAAAAGATTTTATATATTGAGTCAAAGGAAAACTATCTTTGGTCAAAGAAAGACCATATTAAAAATATACTTTATTTTTTAGAGATTTTTTCCTGCTAAAGTTTTTTGGAAAAAAAGCTAAACAGAAACATATCTTACACTCAGTCTCACTGTAAGCCCTCAATTGTATCTCTCTTCCATTTCTCTTCCTCTGTGACTCACTTTCAGTGATGAGTACTGCATATAATATGCATTTAGAAAATCATTTTGGTTTACACTTTTAACTTTTGCTGACTTCGTCAAATGGGCTGTTTGACCATTTTTCTACAGTTATGATTCTGTAAATTGTTATTTGAATCTGACTTGACAATACTTCTCATGTTGTAGCTTTAGAGATTGGCATCATGATAGCTACTATTATGGATCAGGAATACTTAGCAGGAGAAAACTACAAAATCATTACACAAAAAAAAATATATTAAATAACAAATGGCATAGGCTGCCCCAATTAATCAATGTTTACAGGTATCCAATTGTTGAAAAATAAGAACTAATGGGAAATGCAATTCCAAGGAAGTTTCTTTTATGTATTTTGATTTTTGTAGGATTAGCTGATTAGAATGCTCTATAGTTTTTTAGGCATAGTGAAATGAGAGGAATGAATTTTGTAACTAATATGCATTTAAATAAACATTGACATATAGTGCATACCAAGCACCAGGAAAAGCTTTCCAACTCACTTTCAAGGTTGCTACCAAACACATGAAAATGAGATAGTTTTCTAGAAATTTTTTTTGAAAAATGACTCGTTTTCCAGGAAAATTTAATGTTGAAACTTGAAACAAACAGAGCGTAAGGCACAAAGAAACCCCAGTGTGTCCGTGTTTGACACCCCAAGGACACTTCTGCAAGCATTTACTCATTATGTTGGGAGAAAGATATATTTTTTATTGAAAAAAGAATCCTTTATTTTTAGATTTTTTTTTAAAGATTTTGATAGTTGTAATTTATTTTGAAAAATGATAAATAAGCATTCAATATGCATATAAATAAATGTCTAAAAAATTAATTAATTAATTGTGATATCTCTGCCATGCCATGTCGTGTCCTAACTTTTCAAGAATTGTCACGTCACCATATCTCATGTCATGTTGTGTCTGTGGCTATGTCCACGCTTCATAGCCTAAAACCCAACAAGAATGCATAGAAAAATGTACTCCCATCTTATCAAACTCTAGTCAATTTTGAGTAATACCCTTTCTACAAACTCTAAACATTAAGAGCCACAAATTTGCCCAACCCTAAACTCACAAAAAGCACGCATAGACAGATTTCCTACATCTGTTCTGAGCTAGTAAATATTGGCACACATATTTTGGTCCCCGAAATTTATGTGAAGTTCCAATTTATAATAAATAATAATTAAAAAAAAATTATGCGATGGACTAGTAAAATAAATATATGATGAAAATTTTATATTGAACTAGAACAATAGTTTCAAAACTAATTGACGTTGAGCTTATAAATCAAGCCACAAATGCAAAAGTATGGTTGTTATGAGCAAAAGCATGGTTGATTTGAGCAAAAGCCCTAGCCAAACCTAGAAGTCCCTTAAACATCTAACTGCAACAACCAAGCCCTTAAGAATTGAATTCACATCTCAAGAAACACAAAACCCTAAATGTTTTCCATACAATTGGTATCAAAGCCATCGACCCGAGATGACTGAATGTGGAGCAACTCATAAACGATCCATAGAAGCAATCAAGAACAACCTTAACAAGATTAAAGAGTACGTGGCCATCTTCATTCAAGCCCAAAAGGCCAAAGACAATGGTGTGTTCATAATCTCTATATACCAAGGTCCGCCAAGATGGAATTCCCAAGATTCAAAGGCAGAGATCCGTGGTGTTGGATTTACAAAGCCAACCAATTCTTCGACTACTACACAACACACTGGCGCACCAAAGGATTTTAATGTCCTCACTCCACACGGAGGAGGAATCTTTGGTGCAGTTCCAAAAAGCAGCGGAATCAGGCATATTAACAAATTGGGTGGAGTTCAAAAACACCCTACAATATAGGTTTTGATCAAAAATCCATGATGGAATAATGAAGGCTCCCATGGTGGTGGACTATATGACTCAAAGCTCTTGTCCAACCCATTCAAGAATAAAATATTCAAGAGCCAATAAATCAAATGCCAGAGGTCCAAGAACCATCGAAGATGTAAGAGCTAACAACTCCAACAATTCAAGAGTTAAAAAAGTTCTCGAAGATGCAGAGATCATCGAACAACAAAAGATTCAAGAGTCTAAGACAAGTTTGGAGTTCTCTTGAAGGGTGGTCAATCAATGTGGGTCAGATCATCTTGAACTCAAGACCCCTCGCCAAAAACAAGTGTAGTAACAAGGTGATCAAAATGTCATTAACAAATTGACTGATTGTAAGGTGACCTTGAGGATAGACTATTGATAGTTAAAGGTGAAAAGATCCACCCACACCAGGCACCAATAAGGCCTAATCAAGAGGACAGGTACTTTAAAGAGGGAGCAATGTTAGGAGCGAAAGCCCTAGCAGAACTTGGAAGTCCTTTAAACACCTAACCACAGCAATCAAGCCCCCAAGAACCCAATTCACACCTCAGAGAACACAAACTCTAAGCGTGTTCCATAAAATGGTTCAAATCACCCAACAAATCAAGCACCCAAATGGAGCTATTAGAAACCTCTATGAGAAAGCTCAATCCAAAATTTTGAACACATCAAGGCATTTACTCAGAACTCAAACTTCAATAATTATTAACACCTATTGCTATTCTTATTAGATTGAGCCTCTATAGAAATTCCAGAAAATGACTCTTAATTCAAAACTATGACCTATAAATTATTAAACAAGAAGATAAATAATACATAAGACTTGTTGTTGTATTGACATCTTAAAAGGGAGAAAAAAGCTGGGAAAGTTGCAAAATTTCTGAGAAACCGTAGAAATAAGAATGAAAAGAATGGCATACCTTAACACAAGAGTTGTCAAGCAGAATAGCTTTCCGGCAATCTTCCTCGACTTTTAGCCAATCTCTATAAAAACAAATGCCATAACTAGGTGAAAGCTAAAAAGGGTCATTGAATTCAACCCCAAAACAACAAAAAAGAATCATTGCAAAGTGAAATGAAACTTAAAAAGGGTTAGTGCCCGTACATACTTCCGCTTGCGATGACACAAAGCACGATTCGTCAAATACACAGGAACATTTGGGCATAGCGTAATTGCCTTCAAAAATCAAATCCAAACCCACAGTCAATTTTTTTGGAACAAACACACAAAACCACAAGAACCCAACAAAATTTTTTGAAATTTAAGGCAAGCCCATTTGAGAAAATTCCATTAGAGTTAAAAAATAGTACCTCTGTATAAGCATCAATGGCGGCTCCAATACGATCTTTCTTGAAGTATGAGTTGCCGTCTTTCTTGAGTAACTCCGCTTGTTTGGCCGGTGACAATACACCATTTCCTCCTCTCATTTCCTCTTTTTTCTCTACAAGTTTTTATCTTTCTCTCTTTTTCTTTCTCTTTCTTTTTCTCTTTCCCTTTCTATGTGGGATGGGAAATGGAATTTTTTTTTAAAATAACAATAAATATTAAAAAATTTAGTTAATTGTCATATTTCAAAACAATTTTGAAAAATAACATCTCGAGTATCTAAAACTCGAGTTCCAGATGGAACTCGAGTTTTTAAGTCTCGATTTGAAGAAAAAAAATTGCGCTGAAAATCGAGTTTTAGAGACTCGATTTCCATAAATTGCAAAAAACGCCGCTATATGGCTTTAAAACGTCACTATAGGAATTAAAAACGTCACTATAGGGCACCCTAAACCTGGTACTTAGAAAAATTTTTTGCAGGAAAACGCCGCTATAGGGCTTTAAAACGTCACTGTAAGGCTTAAAAACGCCACTATAGGTGAAATTTTTTGCATAAAACTCGAGTCTTAAAGACTCGAGATCTATGTGGCATTTTCCCACCCAGACCGCGAGTCTTTAGCACTCGAGTTTTAAGATGGATCTCGAGTTTTAAAAACTCGAGATGCTACTTTTCTAAATTCTTTCAAACCGTTCCTAACTTACTATTTTGAATCACCCTCTGAATCCATTTTGCACAAAACCTCTGGGAAATGATAGAAACTGACTCGGAAGAGACCTTTGGAGTTAAAAGGATTTAATACATTATTAAATTATTGGTGGCAATATGGTAAAGTTCTTGTACCTTAACTTATTTAGTATTTATTTCTCAAAAAAAAAAAAAAACTTTATTACAGTATTTTTTTTCCTGAAGAAAAAAAAAAAACTTAATTAGTATTTAATTTTTTTTAAGGAAGTATTTAAAGAATTAGATATAGTAGTATAATTCTTTTTTTATAATATAAATAAACCAGTAGAATTATAAGGTAGATAGTTTTATCTTTTAATTTGTTAAAACAATTCTCATTTCATACTTAAAATAAAAAATTAAGAGAGTTTTTTTTTGGGTGGGGTAACGTAACAATTAAAAGAGTTTAAACATTTAAAACTGTTATTTATACACACCACCCAAACACCCCTTAGCCTCTCGAATTTTTTATTACTTTAAAAAAAAAAAATTAGCTTATTTTGAAGAAAAGATAGGTTATTTATCAATTTACTAAAAGCTTAGATAAGATATGGATTTTAAGCAAATTAAGTAACTTGTTTCCCTCTTCATTTAAGTCTATATGGGTTTTTAATGTTGATTTATTTTTCTTGAGTCAAGCTTTTTTTTTTTAATGTTTGTTTACTAGGAGAGGTCTTGGACATGTTCTTCCTCCATTTGGTAAAAAAAAAAAAACTTTTTGATTTTATATTTTTTTAAGGAAAATATTTATATTAATTTTTTAAGTTTTTTTTTAAATTTAAGAAACTAAATAAAATCAAAATTATTATTATTATTTTTTTTTCCTTACACTTCACAGCAACCTGTTAAACCGAAGTTGACACAATAAAATTAAAAGATGAATGTATATATAATAAATTTTCCTTTCCTTTCCTTTCCTTGTCTGTAAGTTGTGGTAGTATCATTTTGTCTTTTCCTTTTCCTATATCTCCTAAGCTTAATCCACAAGTTAAGCTTTTAACTTTTTATCTCAAAAAAGAAAAAGAAAAAAAAAAAAGACTTCTTATCTCATTAGTGGCGGAACCAGGAATTCAGTTAATCTAAATAATAGAGTTTAAACAATCAATTTTATTTCATAAAATAAATTATTGTAAAAGTGTTAAGAGTATAACAATGTACTAGCAATTTTGTATCCTTAATGCCTTGAATGCTATTAAAAAATAATGTTGAATTCAACATTTTTTCTCTATTCTTTTAAACAGTTAAAATTTGGATTATAGCAAAAACAAGATTGGGAAAAAAAAAATAAGAAAAAGAGTGGAGGTTATAGTTTTAGTGCTATATATGAATATGAGTAGGCCATTTTTATTTTATAAAAAATAATAATTATGTGGAACCCACCAAGAGGAGAGTTGGTATTTTTACAAGTTGACAGTGGGAATTATATAACTAGTAGATAATAAAATAGTGTAAGTGGTGGGCCAAAATGGAAATTGAATGTTGAACAATTGTGAAATTTATTGTGAGAAATATTATATATACTATATAGTATTGCTCTAACAATTGTGAAATTTGTTATGAAAATTTTGTATAAATTCATTATTTACTGTTGGGTGGAGCTTGTGTCCAGTGGCCAGTGCCATTGGACACGTATCCTAATGGGTCCAGTGGCTACTGGCCACTAGACAGAAGCCGGATCCTTTATTGTTAGTAGTTTGGGAACTTGTCGAAAGGACAATACTTTTAATCTTATGTGGGGCCATTGAACTTTGTTTTCATTGGAAAAAGATGAAAATGTGTTATGTACTTATACAGGACATTAGATTGCTTTCTTTTAAGGGTCTGGTTAATGTGTGTCCTTAGGTCACACATTAAGCTATTAATTTTTGGAAATATTTTCTCGGAAATTGAAAAAGCTATCAATACTTTTTCAATTCTCGAAATTTTTTTTTCTAAAAATGAAAATTATTGTGTGTCCTTAGGGCACACATTAACAAATCATTCTTTTAAAAGCAAAGAAGTCTTCTTATTCATGCTAGGGGCAAAGTTGAGATAGAAAAATTTTGTCAGGGGGCAAAATGCTTTATAAATACATTATATAGGAGTTTGGGGGGAGGTTAGGAGGGCACTTGCCTCCTCTTGCCCTCCCCTGGCTCTGCCCCTGAATCTCATCTCCCCTCCCACATATAATTCCAAAAAATAAAAATAAGAATTCCAAAGTGATTATCTTAAGGATGAAATTATTTATACAATAGTAAGCTAGTATTAGACATAATCATAATTTTATATATATATATATATATAAAGCATTTTAAAGACACATACAGAAAAAATATAATTCTTGTTTGAGAGGATAGTTTAGGGTTTTTTTTTTTTTTTTTTCAAGTTTTACCCTAAGATGAAATTTACTCTTCTCACTCCCCCCTAAAATAAATTAGGTAGAACTTTTTTTTTCTTTTTTTCTCATAAAAGAGTGAAACAATTGGGTTGATTCAAAATGATTGTACTCATCACGTATAAGTTTTTGTTTTTGTTTTTATTTTTATAATACTTATATATAATTATCACCAATATATATATATATGGACAAAACTTATATACAATATCTTAAGTGTTGTTCTTTAGGTTCCCTTTTTAAGATTCTGTCATGTGATTACTTAATTAAAAATACATTTTCATTCCATGAGAAAAAAGCCACGTGACAGAATTTTAAGAGGGGAACTTAAGAAACAGTATCTAAGTACTATACATAAGTCTTACTATTAAATATAAAGTTATGAGAAAAAAGTCACATGACAGAATTTTAAGAGGGGAACCTAAGAAAGAATAATTAAGTACTGTACATAAGTCTTGCTATTAAACACAAAGCTAAAAGTAGTTATTATTGAAAATAGATAATAGTATTTACAGCTTTGTGTTTAATATAATTATTGCTGCCACCTTCTTGGCTGGTTCTATTTTAATTATTTTATTTTCAAATTGTTGCTACGGCCTTCTTGGCTGGTTTTACTTGGTTTTAATTATTTTATTACTTCTACCGCCTTCTTGGCTGGTTCTACTTTGATTACATGCTGTTTTCAATATGATATTACTATGTTTCTGCCTTCAGTGCTGTGTTCCGCCCCCTTTGTTGTATCAAAGCCTATGTATGTGTATATATATATATATATATACTGAAATTAGTGATTATTGATGTGGTTTGTTTTTTTTTTTTTTTTAACCTGTGTTCTGTAGTTGCTGAATGCCAAGTTGAGATTCTTGAGAATGCTGGTAGATCATGGTGGGGTTTGAATTTAATTGGATGATTCTAGATTCTAGAGGTCTGTGCGTAGACTTAGAGACCAAGAAATTGCACACATAAGGCCGTACGGGTATATAACTAATTGTTTCGTGTTTTCAACATTATCCTTTATTTGCAAACAAATCTAGTTTTGACGATGCCTTTGACTTGTCCTTTGTCAAATGGTAAGGTATCTCATATTTTCATATTACAGTTTAGAATATCAGACACGTTTTTTGTGTCAAGCTTTTTTATTTTTTTATAATATTTTATTTATTAATAATTTGATATTTAAGATAGAAGGATTTTAACACTATTGCAATTTACGAGATTTATTAGAGGGTACCGAACATGCCTTAGATATGTGAAAAATAGTAATTGGAATAATATTATATATTCACAACTTATTGAAATAAAAACTCATGATTAGAATAACTTAATTTTCATGTGTGAAAATTTATATATATCACAAAAAGTTATCTCAATGTTTGTGAAAATTTACATATCACTAAATTAATTGATTTTCGTGTGGTCATAAGAGATTACAAATCATTTCCAAAACATACAAAATTAAAAAAATTATTGGTTTTGTGATCAGAACAAGATTCAATCAATCATCGTAACTTCATAAATAATTTAATTTATCATCTATTTAATGATATGAATTGTGGGATGGCAATAGGATTGGCACAATTGGGCTTAGTCTGAGGAGTGCGAAGGCCCAATTACCAAACTATTTGACTTATGCAGGCCCAAGTGGACTGAGAAAGGGGCTTTTTTACTAAAGAGTCATTTGGTTTGAGGAAGGCGCTCAAATGAGGACAGCACGAAGAAAGCAAGACGAAAATTGCATAAGGCTGGGGCATACAATCTGAGGAAGACAATAGTGGCCAATGTGAATAAGGATGAAAGGAAATTTCCTAAAAAAGCATCTATCATCTTCACGTTAAATACACTGCACCAACCATGTTAGCTGCATTAATGGCTGAATGACACTTGAACAGTACCAATACAACCTGTAACCTACTTAGCATAGCCTCAAAAGAGAGGATGGGACAAGTATCTTGGAGGGAGATCGACAACCCTCCATGTGGAGGGCCAGGAATGAAATAGGAGCACTATTAAAGAGAAAAGGTCCCCAATGACTATGGATCGAATCCTACAAAAACACTTATCCTTGTAACCTATCAAGTGTAAAAGGCTCTTCGACCATTCCGAGGAAAGATAAACTTAACATTTTATTCTTAATCAGCCTATTTAAACCCAAACTTTTTGTTTTTACTTTATCTTTGAGCATAACCTACCATTTAGGAATCTAAGTGTTGGCCTGTAAACCCATCTTTACAAATTAATTCTAGTGGGACTTGATCCAGGCCCAATCATCTTTTGGTCCTTGGATTTTCACCCCACACATGAATAAAGTAAGAGTCATGGCAGCTTACACCCCCAAGAAAAGTGCACTAAGGCTATGTGTGGTTTCTTTATGTACAATTTTTTAAAATTACATTTTTTTTCTCCTCACATTTTCAAAGTACAAATATATTTTAGCACAATTTCAATAAAAAGCTAAATAAATTATTCCCAGATGAACACTTAAGATTTTCTTTCTTCACTGTCAATTCTAACAAAGGAATTCAGTACTTACTACCATCACCATCCACACTAAGAAACACCTCCAAAAATTTTCTTGTATACCTCACACTTTCATCATTCACTATACTTTACTGAATGCCATCCTCAAAGGAGACAAATGCTTATCATCGAAGTGATCATTTTCCTCTAAGTTGGTTGAAAAATAAGGGAATTCTAGAAGTGATCAAAGTTGGCTAATTTTTCATAATTATTAGTACTTCGGCCCTCCCTATCTTTGAATTTCTTGTTTGGCCCAAGAAAATAAGTCATGTTGACCATCAAGAAATGCCTACCAAAGAAGGGAGAGAGGGTGGGGGTACTATAGTTAAAATGCATGTTGTCACTCCAAGTGCTCCTGAACAACAACAAAAGTAAAAAATAGGGCTCACAAAAATTATAATTTTAACTTCACTTCTTTGGGGTTTAACCGTTGATCTTCTTACACATGCACTTACGCATAATAGATTTTGACACACGTGTTAAAGAAATTCACTAACTACATTATCTAATGCAAAGATGTTTAAAAGGAAAGCAGCACTACTGTTATGAATGTCTACACTAGAAAATTCGTGAAGGCTTTCTATACATGATGCAAACTGATCATATCTCTATAGACATAATACAAAATGATTGGATCGACATAGACGTCATATGATACAAACTGACTATACTCGCTGAAAATTACTTACAGATGGTGGAGTGGCTTCCAATGAACAAAAATGAGATTTTGGGATGATAAGAGAATGCCTGGGGAACAAAGAAAAGACAAAATACAATAAATAGAAGACATAATGATGTCAAAAGAAAATCACAAACAATGCATCTCTTGGTTTTTTATTTATTGGTATAGGGATCCATTCAGAGCCAATTTTAGCAACTCACTTCCTTTTTCACCTGTAATTTGCAGGTGCACCCAATAAGTGTCGAAGGGGCCAAGAAAGGATAAATGGATGCAATACAGCTTCACTCAGCAAGTGAAAATAATCAGATTTTGAGGTTTCAGAATTCCAACGGGATGAAAGAATTGCAAGATGCATCGAGGCACAAAAAATTGCATGAAAGCATTCAGATGGCACATAATGCTTGGCATAACAGCATTCTGAATCTTATCTCTGAATCACATTGAAGGTTTCACACAAATTTTTTTTTTTTGATAGGTAGGTAGGTTCACACACAAAAGAATAGGTTAAGTCTCTCAAGCACCTTGATTCATCACTAGAAGCAAAATTTGGTAGATCCAAGTTTCAATTATAACTATGCAGTGACTAACATTTCCAGTGCCCGAAAAAAAAACAAGGAACAACAAAGAATTAAAAAAAGGCATAAACTTTGTTGACCCTCTATTACTGGCGCACTCAGCATCCCAGTCTCTTAGAATGGTGAGTGGTCACTATATTTTTCAATTTTGATAAGAAGGTAACTATGGTAATAACTGATAGCAATTTTATTCACAATACTTTGCATCGTTTTTTCCCAATGTAAGCTTTACCCAAACATTACGCAAAAGCAAACTTCTGTTGTCATCTCTATCAAGCCTTCCGTTACGCTATAGCTTATATTACCACGCCATATTTGTCTAATTCAGGGTTGCCAGCGTACCAATATCTTACAAGTCACTACATTCTAGTAGAATTCAGAAATATTTATTCAAAAAAAGTTTATAGCACTGGAAACGAGTTTTAGCCTCGCTAGCATATCAAGTGGGTCTTCATGTATTTAACTAGGTGAAAAGTTCAATTTTCACCCATCTAAGTTTTGAAGCTTTTGATACCTGGTTAGTTCCAAAGTTCTCTCTAATAGTTTCATGATGGTAATACAACAATGTGCTTTGGATTCTTTTTCTTTTTGGTGAATTGGTAGTTGACACACGCACACACCCAATGTGTTTTGAACCCACAACCTCACCATTCACCCATTTTTATGGGAGAAGGTACTACTATTTGAGTTAGAGCTCATTGGCATAATGATGTGCTTTGAATTACTCTTTTTTCTTTTTTATTTTTCTTTTTTTATAAGTAATAAAGATGTATATTCAAAAAGCTACCTCATGCTAAAAGGCATAATGCAGATCAAAGATTACAGAAAGAGAATAATAAAAACACAAAGAAAATACTAATTACAAATGAGAGAACAAAGGAACATAGGGAGAGAATCACTACAGGTGAGCCCCCAAGCCCTAGACTAGTCAAAAAGGGAGTCACTGAAAAAAGCAAGCAACTGGTCGTCAGAGCTTTGAATTACTAATGCTATATTTACTTTTGATACTTGAGATTTTTTTCACTAGTAGCAGCCCAATGGCCCTATGAGCTATATGATGAAGGCACTCTTTCCCATCTTTCTAACCTCAATCCTAGTTGTCTAATAAATTTAGTTGGCATCTTCTCAATAGTGAGGTCCCCCCCCCCCCCAAAAAAAGTTTCATTTAAAAATTGGTCCTTAGGGTTCCTTTCAAAACTTATATGTTGTTTGGATTAGCACTAAGAATTTTTCCATTAATGCCTTTAGAAAAACCTCATCTTAAACAGTTACCAAGTAGCATTTGACTATTTGCTTGATTGAAGTTGGTGCTGAATTTCCAATTTCATTGTACACAAGTCTCATATGTACACATAAGCCCACTCGAACCGGAGTAATTTCCACTCGAAGAAGACATCGCTTATCAACTTCATGTGAATCAAGATTCCTATGAATCAAAGCTACCATCAAAAGTTGAAACCCCAACCCACATAAAGCAACATTTTGTACCTGGTGATGATCTATCTTCGAATATTCAATGCCTCAAACAACCCAAAGTCAAAACCTCACCCTCATATGAAAGTGTTATGCACACGATCAGAAAAATCAAAACCCCAACTCAATACAAGGGTTTTTTTGTGTTTCTAGGGCTCGTGAGGAAAAGATTCAATGGTTCGTGTTTTTGATCCATGTTATGTTCTTATTTTTAATAAAATGGTGTTTTTCTAACGTTTGAGGGTGAGGTGAGTAACGAATGGGTAAAGGATTGAAGTTTAGGTAAGCAAAGTGTTAAGTTTTAAACCACGGGTAGGCAAAGTGAAAACGGGCCAAATCATAGGTAGGTTTACTGTAATTTCCTCTTTCAATAATATACATGGGTGCATTTCCTTACCTGATTCAGATTTGGTGCACCAGGAGGAAGTCCTCTCTTGGAACGCAACAACACGTAGCTATCTAAGAAGGAGACGTGGTGGTAGGGATGGCAATTTTTCCCTGCCCCTCCCTGCTTCGCCCCGTGCAGGTTTTCCCCGCCCCACAAAGGTGGTGGGGCGGGGATGAGGCAAGATTTTAGCCCCGCACCACGGGGCGGGGAAGGATGGGTTTAGACTTTTTAGACCCTCCTCGTCCCCGCCCTGCCTCGCCCCACGTTGCTAAGAGTTATAATTGTAAATTTTTCATACCCTAAAACCCTACTATTTAAACAAACATACTAATATTAGCTTATTTTATTCTACCCAATGTGGTTCTCTGCCTTTATTTTGTAATGTGTTATACTATGAGATTTTTTTAATTTTTTATGATTGTCTTGTTAAACACTTGAATATACTATTCAATTTTTTTCTAAAAATTAATTTGATTTGATGGGATAAATTTAGTTGTAATTTCAAGTATATTTTTATTAATGAAATAGATTTCAAGTATATTTGTAGGGCATATTAACAAAAAGTAAAGTTTTACGGGATGGGGTGGGGTTTCGCAGGGCCCCAAGGGGTGAGGATGGGATGAGAAAGTTTTTCCCATCATACGGGGTAGGGTGGGGATGGGGCAAGACAAAACCATGCGGGGTGGGGACAAAGACCCTATCCTTCATCCCCGCCCCGACCCATTGCCATCCCTACATGGTGGTGGCTGTACCTCCATTGTCTATAGCAATCAATACAAAGATCATAGGTGTGGCTAGCATTGTCAAAGCATGCAACGCGTGTGAAATAGAGTCCCAATTGGCACACTCCACAACTCTTACACCACACACCTCGGGTTTTTATGATGTAGTACAATGTGAGGACTTCCTAGAAATCCAAGCTACCATCCTAGTTGCGATCCAAACAACAGAAAAAGTTAGGGTCTACAAAATCGTAGCCGGCTTGCTTGAAGAACTGGACAAACTCATCATAGAAGACTCGGTTATTTCCATCTGTATCCATTAATTTGAAGAAGTACACTTTGTTCCGAAGGAGAAATTATTATTTACACCGGGAGGACTACTGATGTGGTCTTTTCTGACCAATGAGATGATGTCATCTATGTAAATATATGTGTGAGCTTCCTAATCAGCATAAGGAATAAAAAATAAAAATTACCAAATAATATCACATTTGCATAAATAATAGCATTTTATTGGTTGGGAGGTTAGGGAGGCCCACGTCAACAGTCCTCATGGTGGACCTAATAATTTCTCGTTCTGAAGATCCTAATTGCAAATATTGTTATAATAAGCTATAGCTGCCCTGTGTAACTTGGAAATTTGCGGGGTTGATTCGCTCATTGCTTTAGGTGTTTCTCTTTTGGGTAGGTGACTACAAGTCTTTTGGCAAAGCTGCATGAGTTGAATTTATAGGGCTCGTTTGATAAGAGATTTCTAGTTAGTAAAGTTGTTTAAGTTTTGTGGAAATATATGTGAGTTAAAAGGTGTTTAAGTTTTGTGGAAATATAAGAGATTTCTAATTTATTCTTAAAAATATTATTGCACACCCTAACTTAAGTCTTATACATCCTTACTACAAGTATTTCCAACTATAAGAATACAACTGCAAGTGTCACTCTTTATTATAAATTTATATTATATGTGTGTGAGTGTGTCTAATATTAATTGTGTGCATTACTTTTTGTTATAATGTTATTTGTGTGAATAATGATGTGTGTGGATATTTGTGTGTGCATTATAAATATAATATAACTTTATATAATTTAATAATTAGGAAATAGAGAGGGTTTATTACATGTGTGTGCATTGTTATCATGTTATAATAACTTTTTGTTATAAAGTCAGAAAAAATCAAGAAGAAAAATTGTAAAGTTAGTGATTATTCAAGCATTTAATTGGTTAAGTAAACACGTAATGTATTATTTTATGTATGAATGAATGTGGTTGTGTGTGTCAATAATTAATACAAAGTCAATGAGTTAAGTTTATTCATTTAGTTTAAAATATTTTATAAAAACAATGACAAATTAATAGATAATAAGAACTGCATAAAAATAAAAATGTTAGACAAACTTAACAAAATAAAATTATCATAACTACTCACATTGGCAATAAATACTCATAATGAACTATCATGTAACAATTCAAAATTTGAAAACTTGTAGAAGAAAATTGTAAAACTTTTTTTTTTTGGTCGATAACTTGATATATTCAAGTTCTCTTTTTATTAAAAAAATTTTAATTTAAGTTTTTTAATGACTCTCTAAACAAAATTTCTGGAGCTGTCACTGACTGAAAACTGTTGTTTAAACAACAGTACCATACACCCCCTATACTAGCACATTTACATACACACGCCAAAGTCACCATATCATAACATGTTCATGAATTTTATTTTATTTTATGAAAAATCGGGTTCATAAAACTGAAATGCCTTTTTTTCTTCTTCTTCTTCTTCTATTTACCCATGGTATAAGCCTATAATAAGGTCATTTTCCAAAAAAAAAAAAAAGCCTATGTAAAGTTGTGATTTATAAATATGTATTTTGTTGGCTTTTATTCCGTGCCAAATTTAATTATAATTTTATTCAATCTTTTGTACCCTGTATCTGTTGTGGGAATTTATTGTAAGGGTTGTGTGATAGTGAGAGAGAGTGTGAAGACTCAAGCTATTAAAGCAAGAAAGGTTTTCACGGGTATCTTGCGACTAAGCATCCCACGAAAAGATGCATGTGCCTTGCACATGACTGGAATGCGAAGAGTCTGTACAGATGGAGACAATTGTGTCTCGCGAGTATCTTGCGGGTAAGGCCTTCCCGCGAGACACCCGCGAGACATTCTGTTCTGCCAGTCTGTACTGTTTGATACACACTTTCTGTACCCTCACTATATATACCCATATTACCCACAAATGTGAAGGAGAGCTTCTGAGAGAAAACCCTAGCTAAAACACTTGAGAGTTAGAAATTGTTTTACTAACAATTCTCTACACATTTGTTTGTGGAATTTCCTCATCTCCTACCTCTCCATTTCCATACCATTGAGAGGTCAATAGCTCAAACACTTACCACACCTTTTGAGAGTGTCCAGTGAGGTTTTGGTGCTGCTGGGAGACATTGGAAGAAGCCAAGGATGGCAGATGCAACATGGAGCTTGTTGCGGGATCCGGAGAGTTAAACAAGACACGGTTCCGAGAAGCCTTGTTGGAGTAGGAGCTTGGAGGGCTTAGGTACAGAGGGTAGATTAGGCTTGGAGGGTCTCTTGCTCATCCATGTATCCCAACTGATTGTCTAGTGAATCGATTACCGCTTGTGGGGCGGCGGAGAGGTTTTTCGCCGAGTTCTTCGGTTTCCTCTTCGATAACACATCTCGGTGTTATCTGTGTTTGCATTTCTCTTCCCTTCTCTTGTTCATTTTATTTTACTATTGTGTTACTTTAAATATGGATTAGAGTAGCTCTCGTGCTTGTATGCTTATGTTTACACTATTCTGCACTTAGTATTAAGTTAGTGTAAAATCAACCAAGCCGTAATTTGAATTGGGGGTTTAAACAAGTTCTTGTGTTTTCACACAATTCGAGCTTTCAGCCTATAATAAGGTCGTCTCTATGTCTGCCATTTTTGCCAAAGTCCAATTGAAAGCGCGATTCTTTGTCGTACCTGAGTAAACTAAATTCCTCGCAATTGTATCGATCAGAACTTGTTAATGTTTTACCAGTTTCCAAGTCCAAATTTATTGCAGCATGAACAATTTTTCTTTCACGAACGGACGACTAACACTGGTGCACGTACAGGACCTTGTCAGGTAAAATGATAGGAGGAATTAAGTCACAGTGCGTGAAAGAAAAGCTCTTACTCTAATAATAATGGACTTGGACTCCACTAGCTCTGTTTGAGATTCGCTTATTTTGCTGAAATTGAAAATTTTTTGTTGAAAGTACTACAAATAAAGGCAAAAGTTTGTTGAAATAGTACAATGGGACTTATGAATAATACCAAAAAGTGCAGTAAGACTCATAAATAATAGCAAAAATAAGTTGAATAGTAAAACAAAATGGCTTTTTAAATTGGAGCCAAATGCATACTAAGTACCTGTTTGGATACAGTTGATAAAGGCCAGGGTCTACGTTTTGGCCTTTTTTTTTTTTTTTTTTTTTTGAGAAGAGTGTTTCACGTGCACTATGACAAAATTATGCTTTTCTAGTGGGTCCCATGCACTGTTCACAGGACCCACAAGTATTTTATTTTTAAAATAAAACTTTAAAACTAGATCCCACAGTACTATTCACACATTTAAAAATTATTTTGCTACAGTGTTTTCAGTTTTCAGTTTTTAGCAAAATAAGCAGTATCCAAATAGACCCTAAGTAAGCCGGCAACATTAATGAAACGCGATTTGAATTGTAGTTGGCAATTCAAATTAGGTTGACTCGACTTGACCTACTAAATTGTTTTAGGGGGTTGAATTCAAATAGACTCATTTTTCACGCATTCGAAAAATCTTTACGCATATTAATTTATTTTTATCGTTCAAATCTGATTGAGTGAATATAATTTTATAAGGTTTAGGCCTATTGCTAGCCTACACAATCCTAAATTTAGAGGTTGAGTTCATCCTATACCATTTTACGTTAGTGTTCTCATCAGGTCTATAATAAAAACCAATTATCATGCACTTTTCCAGGTCTATTAGAGAACCATATTTTCATGAAAATAGTATATAAACAAACTTCTTCTATATGTCATCTTATACTCGCTAGTTTGCTCCTCCTTATGGGATATTGGACTTTTGCCCTTATTTTGCAAAAATAACAACAATATGTTCCTATTTTGAAACTATTTAGGTCCGTATCCTTGTTTTTGAAACTCGATTTTAATAAAATCGAGTTCAGTATAAAACTCGATATCCTCAAAATCGAGTTATATATAAATTTTGAATTGAAACTCGACTTTAGCAAAGTCGAGTTTCACTTAATTTTTTTTTTTTAAATTAGGTGGTAGATTATGCATAGAACTCGACACTGTTAATGTTGAGTTCCACTTATAACTCAATTTTGTTAAAATCAAGTTTCAAAATAGGGATACGGACATAAATAGTTTCAAAACAGAAACATATTACTGTTATTTTTGCAAAATAAGGGCAAAAGCCCATATCCCCCATCCTTCCTTACTCTTCATTTCACACTACACGTTTTCTTTTTTGTTCCCTCAGCTAGACTCGCTCTCATATCGCTTTCCTTGAGTAAATAGTAGGTTTTGTAGTGTTTAGAGGGGATAGGTATAGGGAGAGGAAGAAGAAAATTTTAAATTTAGCTAGGACTTCTTATAAGAAAATCTTACATTCACTAATTACGCCTCCAATTATTTTGTAACATATCAGATCTAAATTTTACAAGTTTTCTGCTACACGTACGGAACTTGTGAATTGCTATCCAAAAGTGTGATCCTAAAAGAACTCAACCCTACCAAATATTGCTAAAAAATGTGACACTATCAGAAAACAGCGGACCTAGTCTGAGTGTAAAAATGATAGGAGGAATTGACTCAAGGTGCGTGAAAGAAAAGGTTGGACAGTAGAACTAGACTTAGGCGCAAGCAGATAGCCCACCAAAGCATCTTTAAAGGTGACTTGTATTTCATGAATATAATATCTATGACCTAGTGTAATGTATTGAATATACAATAATAGGCTGGAGTATTAGAGTATTTCTATTGATTCGTCACATATATGTCATGGCTCCTTATTTTGACAGGGTATAAATATCTTAGTTTGATATTTTTAAATATGTTTCATCATTCCTATTAGGATACTAAATAATTGTCAAAAATTTGTATCTATTTTTCATGATAATACGCATGGTTTAGATATATCTTGGCGAATTCTAATTCTTCTTTTCAAGTTGCAATGTAGAAATTAAGAGGACCTACATGTGTAATGAAGCTTGATGGTGGCCAAAATGACTCATGGTGCGTGAAAGAAAAGTTGGTCAGTAAAACTAAAACTGGACTTGGACGCTAGCAGGCAACATGTAATGTGGTGATGTATAAATACATGTGTTCTAGAAGCTTGCTCGTGGAGGAAATGGCTCAAGCTGCGTGAAAAAAAAGAGGTTCAGTAAAACCCGACTTTTTTTTTTGAGAATCAGTAAAACCGGACTTGGACACTCACTAGCAGACAACATTTTAAGTTGCCATTTAGGGCATAAGATTTGAATATGGAAAGTAAAAATGATAAGAAGTTAAAACTTTTCTTAACTCAGAAAATGAGATTAGAATTTAATTTTTTTAACTTTTAATCTTAACCATGGAAAGTATTGCACAACATTAAATCCTAGAACCTACATGTGTTCTAAAGCTTCTTTATGCATTAAGATTTAAGATCAATGCAGACAAGTCCTCAGTTTTCTTTAGTCACAATGCTCCCAGTGGGTTGAAAAATGAAGTACTAGAAATCCTGGGGCCTATGCAAGACCAGAGACATAGCAAATACCTGGGCCTCCCATCAATCATTGGCAAGTCAAAAAAGGAAATTTTTGCAGAAGTAAAAGAGAAGGTGGGGAAAAAATTGTCTGGCTGGAAAGAGAAGCTCCTTTCGGGTGGGGGAAGGGAAGTCCTAATAAAAGCCATTGTCCAAGCCATCCCAGAATACACCATGAGCTACTTCCAGCTTCCAAAGGGACTTTGTGACGAGATTGAAGGTATGATGCGAAGATTTTGGTGGGGACAAAGGCAAAAGGAGTCAAAAATAGCTTGGGTTAACTGGAAGACTATGTGCAAATCCAAGCTAAGAGGTGGAATGGGGTTCAGAAACTTGCAAGCTTTTAACTTAGCTATGCTAGCTAAACAAGGGTGGAGGTTGCTTTCCAATCCTCATTCTCTAGTGGCTCGCATATATAAGGCAAAATACTTTCCCCACGGCGATGTTCTCAATTCGCAGCTGGGAAGTAACCCTTTGTATGCTTGGAGAAGTATTTTTAACAGTTTGGAGGTTATTAAAAGAGGAACTAGATGGAGGGTAGGTAATGGAAAAGTAATCCACATATGGGAAGACAAGTGGCTGCCCACTCCCTTAACCTATAAGGTAATCTCCCCACCTTGTATCCTTACTGATTTCCTAATGGTCTCAACTCTTATAGACTCGGAGAGCAGAAGGTGGAAAGCTGATTTAGTCAGGTCTCTTTTTCTCCCTTTGAAGCTAATACAATTCAAAATATTCATTTGAGTTACAATCTGCCTGAAGACAAAATTATTTGGATAGGAAATAAAAGGGGTGAGTTTATTGTGAAGAGTGCGTATTACATTGCTCTCAAGGTTGTTGATTTTGTTGAGGTTGCTGAGTGCTCTAATGGGGATCCAAGAACCCCATTGTGGAGGAAATTGTGGCACTTAAAAGTTCCAGCAAAGATTCGAATTTTTGCGTGGAAAGCGTGTATGAATGCTCTCCCAACAAAGTTGAATCTGTACAAGAGAGGTAAAAATAAAAGTGTTATATGTCCCATCTGTGATCATGGGGTTGAAACCATATTACACTCTTTAGCCTTCTGTGATCCAGCTAGGCAGGTCTGGGACAAGTGGAAAGATTGTCCAGTGAACCTTAAATCAAATTATTTGGATATTGTAGATATAGCACTGAGATTTATGGCTGCTGGCACTTTACAGGATCTTGAGCTTTTCTTTGTAACTACTTGGTCCCTTTGGTGTAGCAGGAACCTAAAAGTGTTTGAAGCAGATTTTCAAACCCCTGACCAAGTTTGGAGTTTTGCTAGAAGACTTATTCAGGCCTATAAGGAGGCTCCCAACTTATGCAATTGTGGAACAGCTTGTGCAGATTCAAAATGGAGAGCTCGACCTGTGGGGATGTATAAAATTAAAGTGGACGGTGCTACATCAGAGGATGGCAGGCCCTCAAGTATAAGCGTGATCATTAGAGATAGCAGAAGTGAGACCATTGTAGCTATGTGTATATCCCTTCCTGGCCAATACACGAGTTTAGAGACAGAAACTATTGCCATTGAGAAAGGAGTATTATTAGCCAAAGAGATGGGGCTGCAACAGATCTTACCAGAGACTGATGCACTCATAGTGGCTCAAAGCTTGGCCGCAGGTGACAAGGAGGGATGCCTTGGCCATTTTATTCAAGGGATCAGTGAAGACTTAAGGTCATTCACAGTTTGGCAGATTAACCACCTGAAAAGGGATTGCAACAAGGTTGCTCATGAGTTTGCACAGTTCGCAAAACGCAGCGGCACTAACCAGGTCTAGAAAGGAGTTTCTCCTCCTATGGTGCAACACCTTCTTCAGCTGGATAAGACTTAATGTTTTCCATGTATCAGCTTGTTGCTGCTTCTGTGTTTCTGCTGTGTGCAGCTATGTTTTGGACTTTTTTGTCTTTCTCTTTCAACTTTTTGAATGAAATCCAGTCCAATAAAAAAAAAAAAAAAAGATTTAAGAGTGGTGGACTCAAGATTTGATAATTGATTCCAAGAAAACAGAAATTTACATACAGATATATGTACTCAAGCATATTATTATATATATACCTTTTTTTTTAAGTTGATATAATAGAATTTCAACTTATAACATTCACTTAATAATAATTGCTTTGATCATCAAGTTACTAATTAGTTTATGGTATAGATGAGATTTAAACTCTAGATATTTTATTCGATGACAAAAAACATTACTAATTAAACTAATTGAAATACATACTTTAGACAAATAGTAGAAAAAAAAAAAAAAAATCATTCATTCATGAGTGATATAGTTATTCAACCCCCCCCCCCCCCCCCAACCAAAAAAAAAAAAAAAAAAGCGCACAAAGATATAACATTCATTATATTTTGTTTGTTTTTAATTTTTTTTAAATGAATAAAAATTCATATTTTTTTTATACCAAAATTTATTTCCCAATGCTCACAAAATATGATTGCTTTTACACGAAAATCTATGAATGAAAGCAAATTATACATTTATATATATATATATATATATTTATATATCGCTAGTAACAATAATTTTCTTTACTTCTCCCTAGCTTCTTTATTTTCATTTTTTTTTCCCTTTATCTTTGTTTTTCTTTTATAGGTTGCAAACTTTAGAAGACATTGATAAAATACGAAAAAAAATTGTTTCTATTTTTCAAAATAATTTTGATATTTTCAATTAAAAAATAATTTTGATGAATAAAAGATTTGATAGTATATCAATTATAATTATGATATAAACAAATATACCACAAAAATTACATTAAAAATTCAGCAAAATAAAACAGAAAAGAACAAAAAAAAAAAGAAATTATTATTTAAGGGGAGGGGGAGGGGCGAAATTCATAAGTGTAAGGGGCAACTATGAACTATGAATTAACACGTGCAATGAGGCTTTTTATTTTTTGAGGTTTAGTCTCACAATTTTACTTTCATAACCAAATTTTCTATAAAGGTCATAGAGTTTGTGAGAATTTGAGAACAAAACTTCTATGTTGCATTAATAAGAAAAGAATGTACAAGAGCCTATTTATACAAGAATTGATACAAGAGCTAAAAAATATCTAATCCTAATTAACTCCGCTTTATACGGATCTAGCCCTTACAACCAATCAAAACATTACATGTGTCTATGTATAAATAGCTACTAAACTACTGAGGCAACTAATTCAAAAACTGCAAGTCGTATTAGTTGTTATAGAGTGTCGTGTAAGTGTTACTGCTGCAAGTCTTCCAGTGCTCTGTTTTGAAGCCCTGCCTCTCTGCCTGAAGGTCTGCTTCTTTGCAATGAATGCTTGCTTCAGCCTTGCTTCAATCCTAGTTCATCCTCAGGCTTACCCTTTTGATAGAGTTATCCATTCACAATATATCTAGTTGAAAAAGTAGAATATAAATTTTGTTCAAAGGCTTACTAATATTTTGATAGGAAAATGCTTGACCATTGAAAAAAATTCAGTATATGGAACAGAGAGTGCGGAAGAAAATAATGTCCGTTATAATTAGGATGAAAAAACAAAGATGAAACAGAGGAAATATTGTGAATTTGCAATTTCGGGGACCACATCGTTAGAAAAGAGAAGAAAGGAACCAATGAAAGAGGATTTTTTTTTTTTCTTTTTTTTCCCACGGAGTTGCAATTGGTTTTTTTGTCTTTTTAAGTGGGTTTTTATTTATTTTTTAATATGATATGGGGTAGTTTTTTTTTTTTTTTTAATAGAAAACGTGCAGTGGTTTTTTTTTTTTTTTTTTTTTTTTTTTTTTTTCGGAAGTTGGGGTAGTTTTGGCTGTGTATGAGGTAGTGGAGTTTGTTTTTGTTTTTTTTTTTTAATAACATTTGGTTGGAAATATCTACCTACTATCTAGTGGCCACATCAACTTTAACCCAAAAAATCCCTCAAAAACCACATTAAATTTCACCAAAAATGAAAATTACATAGCTTTTTCTTTATAAATTAAGGAAAAAATTATAATGCTTTGAATACTTATTACATTCTAAAAAATATAAAATTACATTAAAAAAAAACACTCTTTAGAACCTTGAAATTAAGTTTGGAGGTTAGGTTACTATACGAGAAGGTATAAGGCACCAATAATTTTGCCTGATCCTAATGGTCTGTTTGGATGTTATTTATTTGGATTTGAGGAGCCCAAATTCAAATTTTTTGTTTAGGTATTTAAAAAAAAAAAAAAAAAGAAGGATTTGGATTTGATCCAAATCCAACCAGATTTCAAATCCAAATCCAAATGTTGTCATCCAAAAACAACTTAATGTCATTCTTCTAAGAATTAATGGTTGGTTTATACAACCAGTCAAAAATTTCATCAATATCTTGTTAAATGCAAATCAAATACCAAAATCAAAAGAAAAGAAAAAAATCATAAAATCAAACTACTAAAAATGAACTCAAAATTCGATATAGTAACCTGTTAATCCACATGCATTATAAAAAAAATTAAGATTTGCCCTTATAAATATATATATATATATATATATATATATTTATATATATTTGTCTCTCCTCCTCTAAAATATTTAGATATTGACCTACAAGAAAATAAATAAATAAATAAAATTTATGCCCCTTTAACTACAAAAACAAAATAAAAAAATAAATATGGACTAAACAAAAATCACGCACAAAATAAGAAACACTTATTTTGTATGTTATACTTTGTTGATGTGCTTTATAATATGAAATGTTTAAAAAATACTTATTTTGTATGTAGTATTTTGATGAATATGAAATAAATGTTAGTTTTTATTTTCATAAATTTTTTTATTGGTTTTAAGCTTTGCCCCCCGGCATGAATCCTGGTTCCGTACCTACATAATGCATGCCAAAACCCAGTTAGTCAACAAGATTTGTAGTTTGCACACTATTAAACCAGGTCATAGTTTTACAAGTTTTTGCCTTCCTGAAGGGAGCAGGATCCTCTCAACGCTGCAAATTAACTCCACTGCGTATAGCTCAAATCTATCACTAGCAGACAACATTGGTCCACAGGACCTAGTCATGTAAAATGATGGGAGGAATTAAGTCACGGTGCGTGAAAGAAAAGCTCTTCAGTCTAATAATGGACTTGGACACTACTAGCTAACTAAGCCGGCAACATTAATGAAACGTGGTTTGAATTGTAGTTGGCAACAATAGCAGAAAACATTGCAAGTTATATATGACATAATAAATAAATAAAATGCATTTCAATTTTATGAAATTCCAGTTCCAAATGGGCTGTAGTATACTATAAATTCAACACAAAAATTTGCCTCCTCTCTCAAGTCCTCGCCTCCCTGTAAAAAAGCCCAAAAAAACTAGAGCAACGTCTCATCAAAGGTCTTGACATGGCGATGGAGGAGTTACACATGGCCGCTTATGCTTAATTTAAACAAAATTATATATATATATATATATATATATGAATTGCTTAAATTTTTAATACTGTATATGAAATTGCTAATGATATTATTTGTTAAATTTACGTGTAATGATCATAGAGGAATATTTTTAGTGTCAAATCTACTATTAAGATTGAGTAATTAATTTTTACTAAATTTGTCATAGATTTTTCTTCTAAAGTTATTTTTATAGATAATTTAACTTTATTTAATGTTTTTCATATGTTTTATACATCCATTTTCTTTCCTTGTTTTGTGAAATTATTAGGCTTTTAGATTATTAAAATTAATTATTGAATCATAAATTTAAGAATTTATTTCTTGTCCAATTTTTATATATTTTTTAGAAGAATCCAATTTTTATATTTGAGTGCTTTCATTGTTATTTTATTAATTTGAAAAGAAAGGATAAAAAAAGGAAGTACTCTACTACTATTTAAGTTTGTCTTTTTAAATTATTTTATAAAGAGGTCATGACTAGTTGACTTATCTTATAAAAAAAAAAAAAACTAGTTGATTTGATTATCAAAGGCTAGGTCCAGACAAAAACTACTTCAAAAACTTATTTATTATCTTGTTAAATTTATGCTAATTTTATTCATTATAACATCAGTTTGTAAAATTTTGTAGTAAAATTTGTATTAACTTTAGCATTTTTTACAAAAGAAATAAGAATCCGTTTTACTAACCCATGCCCGGATAACTCATGCCTGAATCTAGCAATCGACAATTTGCTAAGTCTCATTATATAAATGCTTGCTAATTGTCCAATCAATGAAATTGTGTTGTTATCTAAAAAAGAATTTGTGCTGTTTTGACTCTATCTTGATTTCATTATATATCTATTGCAGGCACTAGTTCCTGTTCAACCAACTGTTGTTATAAATACACCGGAAAGGGTAAGTTTCTTTGTAATCTATCTCCTATCTCACTATAAAATTATAATAAAAGTTTCATGCATTATTGATAGCCAAAAATTTAGAATTGTATTTTTTTTTTTTTTTCCCCTTCTGTGCATGTATTCGTCCAGTTGAATTAAGTAAATTTAAGAAAAATATTATGCAAGAGACGGTGACGTCTGGTGGCATGTATAAATTTAATTTTGAACTTTCATTTTTAATTTTTAATTTTGTTAGGATTCTAGTAGATAACTTAAATTATTATTCTGCAGCAGATAATACGTTTTGATTGACACCGTCAATTCCTTCCAAATTGATGGTTATAGTACCATACTTCAACGATAAAATGAATATAAATTGTACTTTAGTTCAGTGTAGTGAACCTTAAAAACAGGGGTTAAATATGTTGCACATAAACTATTTTACATAGTTTTACACCATCTTAAAAACAACTAAAATCGTGAACAAATATATCAATGTAAAAGATATAAGGAGTGTATGATTTTAAAAGTCAAGAGATAAAATGTAATTGAATCATCTGCAAATATCTAATAAATTGTATTTTAAATTAGCAAAAAATAAAAATAAATTGTATTTTAAAAACAATTAAGGAAAAGAAACCATACTATGCAAAGTCTCCAAAGACTTGCCAGGAAAAAAACATCATGATTGTCGCTAGTGCATCCAATTATGGCATTGTCACGCAAAAACATATGTCGATTATATAGTATGTATAAAAACCTTAGTAACTGCAAAATCATTTCCAAGAAAAAATAATGGTTAAATTAATTTTCAATTTACTTCATATAAAAACTAAGAGATATGCAATTGATTTCCTACTGTTTCAGTCGAGGTGGTGGACAGCAGTTACAGCATTGGAATCGGCGATAGGGGTGCTAAGCGTAGGGAGTTCGATCTTTTCATCACTAAGTTGTAGCATAATGTGATATGATATGATCGATTACGAGAAAATTGAAGTAGTACAAGAATTACCACTAGTTGCGGTACATGAAAGGGCATTGCCTCCATACTAAATTTATATCTTATAAAGCTCTTCTATGCTGAAGGCTTTGTAATAATAGCAAATTCATGGTCCACAAGAAATTTAATTTGTCTGAAATTTCCAGCCAATTATTTCCTCCTACTTTTATATACGTTGTCGGTATTATTGAATCTCAGACTAATCCCAAAATGGGAACATGTTTTACACACACTGCTCATGTGTGCGAAGCATGGTGTTTTGTGAGGATTATTAAATTGGAAGGATTTGCCACCAATAATCTTGATTATATTGTGTGGTTATTAATATTTAGATATACTTATTTTATTGTTAGAACTAGTAGCTAATATGTGCGCTGAACGAGAAAGCTATTGCGTATGAGATAGTTAGGACATAATCTTAGTTTAATTTACTACAATCATCATATCAATATACTTTAATAGGAAAATTTAGTTTGTATAAATTCATAGTATACTTAGAAGCATGAGGTAACATTAATAATATACAAATTGTAGTGATTTTGCAAGATGAAATTTAAAATAAAATTGAACATACATAATAAATTAGAATATAAAAATTATTGGGTTTTAATTAACTTAACTGATAAAGTTTCTTGTAATCATTATAAAGTAGACACTGTAGGTTTGAAATACTATTATATCTATTAAAAAATAAATAATAAAAAAGACGAAAAAAAAAACTCAAAATTGAGTACTATTTAAAAATATTGTAACTCTTTTGGGAATGGGCCTTAAATCACAATATTTAGCATATTTATTTATTTTTCTAATATATATATATATATATGAATATTTTGCAAATGTAACTTTCATAGATTTTTGTAAAAAGATTTAAACAATTCTTCATTTCACCAATACCACTAAGGGCAACTCAACGGCAGTAATTTCAGCTCAAGTGGCACTAGCAACTTCATCTTGGGTGACATAGCACCATTAGCTTGTGTAGCAACTGATATATGAGAAGAGGGTGCATTAGTGGAGGGTTCCTTTAAAAAAAAAAGAAAAAAAAAATCAAATCAAATTATTAGCAAACTAGGAAAACAACAACTAATAATAACCTCACAAACCAAAAAGGAAAAATAGTATCCTACTTATGCAAAAAAAAAAAAAAAAAAAAAAAAAAAAAAAAAAAAACATTATAAGGCTTGAAATTTTATTAAATAATAAGAGCAAAAAAAAAAAAATGATGCTCAAAATTTATTAAACAACAACAACTAAACGACAACGACGATGACGACAACAACAACAACAACAAAAAGAATAGAAGCCACATCAACAACTAACCATAATAATAGAAGTAACATCAAATATCAACTTAAACAAAAAAAGAACAAAATCCCAACTTTAAACACTAAACACAAAGGAGAACAAAAATAATACCTTAAAGAAACTTTAAGTGTTGAAGTTTCAAATTTGAAAATAGAAAAACCTACTTAGACAACTTTCAATTCCTAAATAAAATTAAAGTAGGAACAAAATTAATCAAACAAATGAACAAAGAACAAATGCAAAATGCTTAGGGTTTCAAAGTATAAATCTTTTGATTTATTTGATTTTGACAATTAATTTCCATAAAATAAAATAAAATCAATGAGAGGCTAACAAAAAGGGAGAGATGAGAAACAAAGAATATTTACTTAAGACAGTTTGGAGTAAGAATTGAATCAATGAGGAGGAGATAATGCCAGAGTAAGGAGGAGACGACGGCCACACCTAGGCAATAAAGGGAGGTCCAATCTCTTCAACCCATATTGATTGGTGGCAGAGAGGTGAATGGGCGATGGTGTAGGCAGTGGCAACTAGGGTTTGGAGTAGATAGAGGCAAAGAGCAGAAGAGAGAAGAGTACTGAGAATTTGGTCATTGGTGAGAAGATCAAAGCTAAAGAGTGAAGAGATTAGAGAGAGAGTCTGAGAGATATCAAATATCATACCAAAAGACTAATCTGTAATTGTGTCTATTGGATTTTGGTCTTGATTTTGATTTTGACGGTTGAATTGGGAATTTGGTACTTGTGTCATTGAATCTCTAATATTGAGTCTGTACACAATGTAATTGTGGCCGTGGATTTTGAATCTTGATTTGATTTAAACAGTTGATTTGGAAATTAGGAAATAGTGCCAAAAAAAATCTAACCTTATTATTGATTTACGTTTACCAATTACCGAAGAGTTGGGGCAGGCAAGGCATATATCAATTAATAATTCTGTTGGTTCGGGTTATTCAGGTGAAATATATTATAACCCGAAATCTAAACCGATTATTTGGTTATTTTTAAGCACAACCTATGACCGACCGCACCTCGCATTCGGAGCTGCCCATGCACGGACCTTTGGGTTGGGCAGGTATGATCTAGTGGGTCAGTTGGTTCAATTCACAGGATAGCCCTAATTTTATGTAGCATTTATGGGGACTTCAAATGTAAGTTTTTTTATTTTATTTTATTTTTTATTTTATTTTTTATTTTATAATTACATTGTTCATTATCAAATGGTTAAATATATATGAATAGCAAATAACACACGCGCATAATATATTGAATGTAAAAACAATAATAAGGCGGTAGAATCAGCCAAGCAGTATATATCAAAATAATTCAAAGTAAATAAGAACAATAGTTCAAAATAAATGAAAGCAATTTAGAACCATCCGGTATGGCGGTAATCCGTCCAAGGTGGTGGTAGCAACAAGTAAAGTAATAAACATAGAACTGAAAATACTTCTTATTGAAAGTAGGATAAACACTTATAGTAATAGTAGTGAATACAAGATCTCAACAGTTACAAAGCTTGAACTAGTCCTAGTTACAAGGTTTGTAGGATTACAAGGCTTGTAGTGAACAAAGGAGAACAAGGTAGTAGTAGTAGTAGAAGCAAGTGGGTTCTCTCTTTAAGAAGGCTAGTTCTAAGGGAAGAGAAATCAGAACTAAAACTTTGCTTCGAAAAGCCCTAAGGGACATCCCCCCTTAAATAGGCCAAGCTTTGAGTAAACAGTACTCGTGAACAGTAAACGTTAACAGTAAAAGATAACTTGCTGAAAGCAATCTTGGTGTGACTAAAAGTCACGGGAAACACGGAGAATCAACTTTTCAGAACATTATCATCATGAGTGGAAATTAACAGTGAAAGTCCACTAGTAAACAGTGTAGCATTTGGCCTTTATGCAGGCTAGACAAATAAGAGAATCAAAATCTTCCGCAAAATCCGGAGTATTATGAACCAGTACCGGATTTTCCGCAACATATTTGTGAAGGACAACATTTTATCTTGGCTGTTGTGCAAGCCAGACAAATAAAGTAACACCAGTCTCGAAATAGTAGTGACCTCATCAATCAGTAGAGGGAGCATCGGAGGGATAACCATCAAAAGGATCAAAAGGACCTTGTGGAGAATCACATACATGCTCATGGTAAATAGCATACTTATTACAGAATCCACAATATAAAATTGGCTCAAACTTTGGAGTTTTTCCTGAGATAAGAAGACTGTTTAGATTAGGATGATCTTTTGTTTGTAGGTGAACAAAGGCATCAGCATAGGGTTTGGGGCCAAAACAGCAATTCTACCTGTGCTTCCTATGAAATGATAATTTTTCCAAAGATCATGAGCAACTTCACGAATTTGATTATTAAAATAATTTCTCCAGCATTTTGCAAGACCAAAAGGATCTTTAAAGGACAATTGAGAATTTCCCTTGAACCAAGGCCCTTGGTGAGTATAACCATTAATGAGAATGAGATGCTTTGAGGGGTTAACATTCATCCAATTATTTCTCTCCCATTTTGGTAGAGTGCTCCAGCATCTAATAGTAACAAAAGATCTAGTGGAAGAGTTTTCAAACCCTTTAATAGCATTCTGAATGATCTGTGGAAGTTGGCTGGCCTGTTTATGACTTGTCAACTTTACAAACCTAACAAAGCTATATTCAAACATTTGGAAAAGCCAGCTAGAATTAGGATCATCATCATCACTATCATCTGAATCTTCATCAGTGAAATATGAACCATCATCAAAATTAATAAGGAGACCAGGAAATGGATGTTTCTTTTCATATACTCTGAGACTACTCCCAAAGTGATCTTCCCATTCAAGCTGAATAAAGACATTATCACCTTCGTCTATTTCATTAGGGTCAGGAATAGTAGCAGTAACAAGTTTTCTGAAATACTTGGACCATAGGTCAAAAGACCTAGACATAGCCTTGCTATCCAGAATACGAGATTGTAAATCTGAAGGCAAGTTGGCAACAACACTTCTTAACATGGATTGGGTCTTAAGACTCAATCTAGCATAATCAGTGCCCATTATAGTCTTTTTATCCATCGAATGGATTTCCTCTTTGCCAAAGAGTTGACTAATGTAGGCTTTGAGACGGCTCACAAGAGCCTCATTTCTTGAAATAGGGTTGTTTTCTGGAACAAAGTCAATATTTGACGCAAGGTCATTATTTGGAATAAGGTTACCATAATGGCTCATGTAAATCTCATTTTGAGCAGTAAGGTTAACAAGGTGGATTTCAAGGGCTCTAAGGGTTTTATGAAAAACATTACTGTGGTTTTTGGTAAAAGCAAACTGAAGGTTATCAAGAATGAATTTAATAGAATCTGGTAATTCTGAATAGGTTCCATTGTGGAATTGTAGATTTCTTGACAAAACTTCCTGTAAAGCAATTAATATATCACCATTAGAGTATGTCACCTCTGCTGGGACATCTCTTTGAAGGGATATTGATCCACTGGATTTTACACCAGAAGATACGCCTTCATGCAATTTAAAAGGTCGTCCCGCTGGGAAGCCTTTGTTTTGAAAATAGTCCTGTGCAGGAGCTTTTCCCTTGTTTTTCCTTTCCATAATGATCCACTTACTAGTGGTATAGATATGAATATTATTATTATCCCACTTATTAGCGGTATTTATCCACGCATCATTGTCCAGTTCCTGCAAAGGATCATCGATAATGTTAGGATAATGAATAGTATTTAACATTTTGGTATTGTGAAAATTACCTTTAAAATCATCAGAATTTATTAGTTCTTGAACAAGTTCATTCATGGGAGAGTCTTTCTTATAAGACAGATTATCAATATCAATCTCAAACTTTGAAGCAAATTTGAATTTTACTTTCTGTCCGAATGGATCAGTAGTAATTCCATCATGTTCAACAAGAAAGGGATACAAAGCATTAATAAATGGCAGACCAAGAATCACTTTATCAGTCATATTTTTGACAAGAACAGAAGGAATCTTGAAACAAACATTATCATGGCACACCTGAGCATTATTCAATTCATACTTAATTTTCATTTGAGAACCATTAGCAGAAACCAATCTTTCAGTAGATTTCTCAAAATATTTTGAGGGAATTAATCCTTCTTGGATATAGTTCATATCTGCACCAGAATCAATCATAGCAATAACAGTGAAATGATAATCAGGAGAAACAACAATTTTAACTTTTGTAAACCATTTTGGAGGAAATAATTTATTAACAAAAGCAAGTTGGGGATCAGTGAAAGTATCAGGAGTACCTTTGTCAGAAAGAAGAGCCTGTTGACTGGAATCATCTCCATCACTATGCTCATTTTGTTCGTTACTGGATTTATTAAGATCTTTATCAAGTTTTAGCATTGTCAATTCTTGTTTGAGATTATGGTTATCACTTTTCATGCTTTTAAATTCATGTTTTAATTCATTTATCTCTTGTTTAACAATATGAATTTCATTTTGGAGATTATTAACAGTTAGTTCTTTAGATTTCTTTTTATTAAATCTTTCCAAAGTTTCTTCAAAACTTATGGTTGATTTTGGTTTTTTACCAATTTCATCTCTTATCAAGTTTTTCTTAAACCTATCCAAATATTCTTTCTGGAGTTCAGGGTTTTGAATTTGATTTATTAGCTGAATTATCAATTTTTCATCTTCTTCACTTTTGGTGAGAGCATTAATAACATTGCAACAAGAATCTCTACAACCAATTTTAATATTAGGAGAATCAGAAGAATCATCAGCAGATTGATAGCAAGAATCAGATGAAGAAGAAAAATCATCTTCCAAAGAATCAGACGGGGTGTTTGATTCAAGGATTCTGAATAATTCTTCTTGCACATTATCATCAATGTTTAACATGTTGAACTTGTTTTTTAACTTACCAGGTTTTTCTTTACAGTCTTTACTAAAGTGTCCAGGTTTACCACAGTTAAAGCATTTACCTTTACTTGGTCTTTGTTTAACATGTTTTTTAGAAACATTTTTCTTCTTAGCATAGAAATCATTAGGTTTAATAAAGTTATTTCTGTATTTTTTATGGCTTTTATCATGTTTTTTACTTTTTTGCCTAGAAGGAGCAATAGGAGGCAGGCCATATTGTTCACAGAAATTTCCCATCTCATATTTAGCTTTTCTTTTATTCTTTAATTGGTGTTTTAACAATTTTTCATCATTGCACATATTAATACCAAGTTTTTTAATAGTACTGAAAATATCACCATAAGTTAAATTATCATAATCAATAGAATCATTTTTACCCATTAATTCTTGTTTTACCTTATGAGCAAAGATAGGAGGCAGACCGTCAATAAACTTTTCTTTCCAATAAGGCTTATGACAATCTTTCCGGAGCATCACCCTGGAAGTAAAAACATCTTGATACCATCTGTAATCAGACATAGTTGGACAACTCAAATTATTCAGATAATCAGAAACACGGGATGAAATATTGGATGGAGTACCAACAAAATGTTTGAGAATGGTATAGATCAAGGTATTAACACCATCAGGAATACCACGACCAATACTTTCATCAAAAATAGGCAAACCTTCATCATTCTTTTTAACAGCATGTTTAATAGACTCTTTGGATTCTTCAGTGATGTATGAATCCCACCATCCATGAAGAGTACCAGAAAAACCAGTAAGAAGCAAGTTAACAATTTCAGGTTGATCAAGATCATGGTTGTTTTGATAAGCAATACCAACCATAGACATGTGACTCATTTTATTAATGATTTCCTGTTCAGACAAACCATCAATATTCCATTCATAGAGCTTATCAGCAGAGACAGAAAACTGTGTTTGAAAAGATCTCTCTTCAAACTGCATATCAGGAGGAGTAGGTTTTGGATACCAATTTTTTGTAAAAGACATGGGTTTGGAGTTCCCAACAAATCTTTTAATTTTTGGGAAATCATCATCAAAGATTCTTTTTGCAGGAACAGAAGAAACAGAAGAAACAGTATCAGAATCTGTATTTTCTTCAGAAACAATTTCTTTTTTGGAAATAGTTCGAGCAGTTGGAGTACTTGTAGAAGTACCAGTACCCTCAGTTTTAATCTTTAGATTAGAAAGCATTTTGTCAACAATTTCAAGAGTCTTGGACTGAGAAGTTTTAAACATAACTTTTTCTCTTTGACTGGGTAAATCAATCAAAGGTTTCTCAGTTTTAACAGGAACAGATTTTTCAGAAACAGAAACAATTTTTTCAACAAATTTTTCTTCAATACGGTCAAGCTGTTGACCAATAATATGCAAAGATTGATTAGTAAAATTGTTTTGTTCAATAAGGCTAACAATAGGAGTTTGATCATCAGCAATTTTGAAAGGAGAGGCCTTCACTTTCTCTTTTGTCACTTTATCTTTCTTAGTAGTTATCAAAATTGAATCAAGAGGAGTATGACTAGACCTAACAATGTTTTTATCAATCTTAACAAAATTTGATTTCTTTATCACATATAAATGTTGTTTTGAAACCTCATTATTTGGAACATAATGGTTTTCAAGAAAATCAAAAAACAAAATATGTTTTTTCAATTGATTCATCATTTCCAACCATTTTCTTTTAACACGGTCTTTATCAGACTGAGCAAAATTATTTTGGAAATATTTTCTCTTGGTTTTGTTTGTTGCAAGCATAAACTCATTGTACAAAGAATCCCAATCAATTTCAAAATCATCATTCAAAACAGTCAAAACTCTTAATTGATTTTGGTAAACAGGAGGGTTTTCAATAGGAGAATCAAAATCAGATGGAGTAACAGAAACAGTGTCTTCCTCATCTTCATTAGTAGTTTTACTAAATGGAGTGGAAGTTTCAGGTTTAGTTGAATAGTAAACAGAGCTAATTTGGGATTTATCACTTGAAATACCTTTTAGCTTTAAATCAGAGGATGTTTCCAAATTCTTTTTCAAAAATTCATTGATCTCGCGATCTCTTTTTGAAATACTTTTAGATCCAGCAAAGGAATGTCTTCCTTCGTTGATCCTCAAAGGTGGATTGTTTTGAAAACTTATTTTAACAGTACCATCAAGATATTGTTGAATATGGGTGAGATCAAGCTCATCAAAAATGGGTTTAGCAGGAGGGCTTTCTTGTTCTAATAACCAATCATTAGGAAGTTTAACATCTTGCCATTGAATCATTTTTGGAACTTGGATTTTAGCATCAGGAGTTGAACATTGAATTAACATGGTTTTACCTGAAGGTTCTCTAGGAATTATAGCACAAGGATTCATTTGAGCACCCATTAGTTTATAATAAATGCGGTAGATCAAAGCAAAAGGCTTACTACCCTCTTCCATGTGATAACCAGATGAAGCAATATTCAATGTCAAAGCTTTAACAATATTAGGATCATCCAAAGCAAGACTAAGATCAGGATAACAGTTAAAATAAACAGGACCATCATACATAGAAGCAGTGATCATACCAAGAATGCTATCTTTAAAAATCTTAAATCTAGCATCTCTTAAACACATGAGAACAGAAGCATTAATACCCTTTCGGGTGAGTGGTTTAATAGCAACTTGAACCATACCAATATGCAAATAACTGAATTTTTTAGCAGCAAGGAAGTCATTAATATTCTTTTTAGTAAACAAACAGCATTTTTCATGAATTCTCGAAATAGAGAAAATTTGTTCAACAGTTCTAGCTTTGTAAGCAGAATGAAAAGCACTTTCAACAAAACTAGTTTTATAAATAGTTTTAGTATCAACTTTAGGAATAGTCCATTTACGAAAATCAGGGATCACCTCATTATCATCAATAGTGTGATCTTCTTCATTTACAATATCAGCAGGACAACTAGTCCTGGAGCTGATAGAGGAGTTGGATCTCCACAACTTATCCATACTATCCTAGGTTCAACACTCAGTTATCATGTTTTTCTCACAACCGTTGCATTTCGTAACACATACCCTAACCAACCTTATACCTCTCATGCCCTACACGCCCTCTCTTGGCTCAAACGGGCCTTATAGCTAGGTTCTAGGACTTCACTTTACGACTAGGGTGGCGCCAACGACGGTAAGAAGGGAACACAACAAAGGAATATCAAGCGTTGGGTAGACACGGACAAGAGACAAAGAACACAACCACACTACCACCGGCCAGAAAAGAGTGGCTCTGATACCATAAAGACACTTCCAAAATTATTTACCACAGTGTTTACTTGGTCAATTTCATTTCTGCAGAACAATGGGGCTCTTCTCTTACATCTACCAGAACAATGCCAAGTTCCCCCATTCCCTATTCATATTATGATTATATCATGGCTTGGACAAGATTCATGCTGCACCAGAATGAAAACATGTCTCATTCCTGGTTTGTTAACTTTGACAAAGAATTCACTGGTGATTTGCGCCTTTGGTTCAACCGCTGGTGGGCCCAATTTGGTCCTATTACTGAATTATTTCCTGCACCATTGCTTGATGCTTTCAATTGTTTCAAGAAATGTTATAGGTGTGATGCTTATGGAGCCAAATTTCCTACTTTGCTTCATTTTGTTAAAAAGTATAAAATACCTTGGATATTGAAATGGCAATATGAGAAAGATGGTGATGTTCTCTCTAGGCATTGGTATGTAAAATGGTGGGGAAAATTCCCTCACACTCAAAAGATCATTACCGCTGTTGCCTCTATTTCCAGAGAATCTTCATCTGCTGCTGCTTTGCCCATGGCAAAAGATCATTCCTTTGTTCAAACCCCTGCTCCTGCTGATGCTCCCTCTTTTTCTTCCGGCAAAAATGTTCAGACTAAAAGCTCCTCTATTGACAATTTGAGAAAGAATCCTGATGCTCTTCTAGCTTTACTCAAATGGGCAGAAGAAGCTGTTGCTAATCAAGAAGAATCCAAAGCCTCATCAGAAGAATCTATTGCTCACAACCCCTATTTCCCATATGACCAGGAGTTGTTTGGACATGATGAAGATAACACTCCAGATCTTCGTGAAGATTGAGCTTATTTGTCTAGCCTGAATAAAGGCCAAATGCTACACTGTTTACTAGTGGACTTTCACTGTTAATTTCCACTCCTGATGATAATGTTCTGAAAAGTTGATTCTCCGTGTTTCCTGTGACTTTTAGTCACACCAAGATTGTTTTCAGCAATTTATCTTTTACTGTTCACGAGTACTGTTTACTCAAAACTTTGCCTATTTAAGGGGGGATGTCCCTTAGGTTTTTTCAAGCAAAGTTTTAGTTCTGATTCCTCTTCCCTTAGAACTAGCCTTCTTAGAGAGAGAACCCACTTGCTTCTTCTACTACTACTACAACCTTGTTCACCTTTGTTCACTACAAGCCTTGTAATCCTACAAACCTTGTAACTAGGACTAGTTCAAGCTTTGTAACTGTTAACCTGTAACTGTTGAGATCTTGTATTCACTACTACTACTGTAAGTGTTTATCCTACTTTCAATAAGAAGTATTTTCAGTTCTATGTTCATTACTTTACTTGTTGCTACCACCACCTTGGACGGATTACCGCCATACCGGATGGTTCTACATTGCTTTCATTTATTTTGAACTATTGTTCTTAGTTACTTTGAATTATTTTGATATATATTGCTTGGCTGGTTCTACCGCCTTATTACTGTGCTTACATTCAAGCTATCTACTTTCAAGTTATTTACTTTCTAGTTCTATTAAAAAGGAGATTTTATCTATAGTACTATGTATTTCAAAATTTCAAAGTGATCTATTAAACCAAAAATTTTTGTTACGAATTGATTACAAAAGTGCTAAATATGTTATTGAAAAAGATGTTGAAAATATTGCTTCAAAACATATTTTTGCTAGATGGCAAGCTATTTTAAGCGTTTTTGATTTTGATATTGAATATATTAAAGGATCTCAAAATTCTATCCCTGATTTCCTTACCCGTGAATTTCTGCAGTGTCACAATGGCAAGTAGAAGACCAAAAGATAATCCTCCTGTTGAAACTCCTAAACAAATTGTTAAAAAAGAACCTGCTTCTCCCCTTGACATAACCAACCGTTTCACCACCCTAGGAACCATCCCTAGGATTAATTACTCCACTGTTCTTGCTTCATCTTATGATCCTTATGCCTTAACCCCTGTTAACCGGCCCATTAAAACTGTTTATGTTAACCGGCCCATTAAATATATATATATATATATATATTTATATTAATATTATTAAATAATATATACATGCATCATCACCTTTAAGAGTATTGAATACAAAATATTTATAATGTACCATTAATTTATGATTAAATGTATTGACACATGTTAGATGTGTTATATGATGGACAAATTGCTACTTGCCATGTGGCACTATTAATTTGTCCTCATTATTCACTTTATATATATATATATATATATATATATAAGAAATAAATTCTGCACTAGCCTGATCTAAGTGTATATATGTGTGAATTTCCTTTCTGGAGATTTGAACCCCGGTCTTTGCCCACACACCCCACAAACACTTATACTTATAAAGTGACTATCGCACCAAGGGTGTATGGTGGTTGTCCTCATTATTCTAAATAGATAGAAGATTGCATCACTTGTCATTGTTGTGTGCATTCACCAGTTGTGGGATCAAACTTCTATAATATATAGGATAAATTGTAAAGTACACCTCTGAAGTTTGGGATTGCTTGGATTTTACACCCTGAAGTTTGGTTGCGTTAGCAAAACTCCACTCTTCGTCGGTTTAAAATGTTAAGTGACATGTAGGAATGCTGAAATGTTTTATTTTTGCCAAATCAACCATTCAAAACGACACTGTTTCAAAGGGAGGAAAAAGGTACTGCCACCATCTCTCTAAGCGGCACTATTCTGCAACTCAAAACAAAAATTCCAGGTATTCCTACGACACCGCCGTTTTGCCCAAATTTTATTCAACCTATTCCCAAAATCAAAACCTCAGCTATATTGGATTTTCCAAGCCTTGAAGAGAATAGCTCTAAGCCTCTCACCTTGTTATTGGCTTTGCTAGCAATAAGCCTTCCAATAAGGCCAAAGGAAGAGAGCTCACGAGCTATATTGGGTTTGGATGGTAGAGAAATGGGTCTGCTGGTGTAGTGGTTTGACGTTTGAGATAGGCGGGTCTGCTATTATGGTGAGATCGGGTTGTTCTGGGTTCATGATGAGAGGCGGTTATGGCTAGGATGGGGCAAAGGCCAATGCGCAAGATGGTAGGTATGGTGGTGGGGGAAATGTTACCACATGAAGTGGGAAGCACCCTTAGACAAGCTTGACAAAGCCACAGCCACTACTGCTGAGAGAGTGGAAAACTGTCAAATGTCAATCTGCATTGTAACAAATTTATGCTTTCCTTTCCTGAATTGTACCTAGGGTTTTGCTTTTGGGAATAGGTAGTTGAATGGTAGAAACGGTGTGTCACGTTGCAGATCCTATGTTTTGTGTAATTGTGTTTATCGTTTGGGCAAAACGGTCGTGTTGTAGGAATACCAGGAATTTTTGTTTTGAGTTGGCAAAGCGGTGCAGTTTAGAGAGATGGTACTAGTACCTTTTTTCTTCCTTTGAAACGGTGTCATTTTGAATGGCTGATTTGTGAAAAATAAAACATGCCAGCATGCCTCTGTGTCATTTAACACTTTAAACTAATGAGGGGTGAAGTTTTGCTAAGAGAATCAAACTTCAAAATGTAAAATCAAATTTCTCAAATTTCAGAATATAAAATTCAAGCAACCTCAAACTTCAAGGGTGTATTTTACAATTTACCCTAATATATATATATATATATATATATAATAATAATAGGTAAAGCAGAGAAAAAATCTCATTAAATTTCAAATTAGAATTCAATTAAAGTCTAATTCTGCGTCATGTGTCTCACCTAATCTAAATTTTAGAATTTTGTGCAAAGTGAGTTAATTTAGTGTAAAAATTGAATTTTAATTATAGTTTAATTTTACGCCATGTGTCCCATCTAATATAAAATTTTAAAATTTTGTACCAAATTAGTTAATTTAGTGTAAAAAACAATGAGTCCACTGTAATAAATCATAAAAGACAAAATCATATAACTAAAAAAATTTCAAATTTATAACTCATCTATATATATATATATATATTAATAGGTAAAGCTTAGAGAAAATTGAATTAGAATTTGAAATTATAATCCAATTTTGTGTCATGTATCCAAATTTATGTGGGAACTACACCATAATTATCCACTTAAACTTCTGTCATGTGTCTACTTATGTTTTTCAATTTTTGTGTCAAGTGAGTTAATGAAGGCAAAATACTAAGAATCTAATATTAATGAATTATAAAATAAATAAATAAAACTCGCATATACTCAATAAAAATCACAATATGTTTATCAAAAAATAGATAAAATAAAAATCACCACATAACAAAAATAACCACACATTCTATCTTATTAAAAATTAGAAAGAAAAAAATGATCATAAGTAGTATTAAATTTAGGTAAGAATTTTAATATGTGACTAATCATGTTTACTTTAAATATATAATTTGACTAATTATCTATATTTTACGATAAAAATTGTGTTTCATTTTAAATATATTTATATTTATGCATGAATGCATGTGTTACATACTTTTAAAAAAAAAATTTAATTTGACTAATTATTTATATTTTTATAATAAAAAATTTGTTTAATTTTAAATGCCTCCATGCGTTTGCAGGGAGTTCCATGCTAATATATATTATAGATGTTGAGATCGCAAACTATTATTGGGTAGTGTAAATTATGGGTTTTGGCCCACATCCTTATCAAATTTATACTCTAATTTTAACATATTGTATAATAGTCAGTAATCTGTAAATTGCATTAGAAACTATAGAATGTATATTAGAATCTAACAAGGCTAGCCTCCAAGCAACTGACATATGTCCACGCAAAAAAAAAAAAAAATCGAAATACACTACTTCCAAGGACGAAGCCAGGAAGTAGAACAAAATTTTTTTTTTCTTGAAAATCAAAACTAGCATCCATATAATATCAACAATATTTAATAAAAAAAATTCAAATAAATGAAAAAACGCAAAATAGATGTTTCTTAATACATTGCAATACAATTTATCAAAATTAAACTTGGCTATTTTGGTTTGGTTAAGGGAATAAAATATTTTGGTATCAATCAATAGCAGTGTACTATTTCAGTATCACCGTTGTTTTTATATATGATATATATAAATAAAGATGTAATTTTTTTATTTTATAGTTAAATAATTAAGTAGCTGACTCTAAATTTGTAAAATCTTCCATTTAGTGGATACATCAGTATTAGTTACATTGCATACCCACATCGGAACTTATAGCAGTTTGTGGTTCCCAACTTCTAATATTGATATTTTTTAACCAAGAAAACCTATAAAATCATGCAAGTGAATAAGCACTTAAATTCGTAACCTTGAAGGTATTGTTGCCGAGGCAATTAAAGGAAACTTTCTGATAGCAATGGTCATGGTCTGCTCGGGGTATAATAGGCATATTAGTTCTCGTCAATGGACATTTAAATTTCTTAGCCCTTGTCATCAAAAAATAAATAAAATAAAAAGAGTTGTTAGCCCATATTATTGCAAAGTGGGCCCTTGCTTGTGATGCGTATGAACATCTCCCTCTCTTTTTATATATATATATATATAAATATATATATATATATATAACTGAATTTAAATTATATTTTATATTTAAACCCTTTATTAGAACTTATATGTATGTTTTATATATATATAAAACTTATCATACTCTCCTGTAAAAGTTATTATGACTTTTTAGTAAAGTTTATAGTGTACCTTTGTATTAGAATTTCTTTCCTTTTGTATGTGTTTGTTTTTATATAAAAAAATAAAAAATCATATGTATAAACACAATCATAATAAAGGCAAGATTCTAGAATACATAATTCTATATACAAATATAATATAATAATTATAAATGCTTATTAATAACTATAATAAGTGTGAGGCCAGAGAACTTATAATTCGGCCCACGCTTTACTAGGGTCCAGGGCCTGTGCTGAGGAAGGTATTTGCCGATGACAAATAGGGAAAGGCCGAAATGCCGGGGGCACAGCCGAGGATGGCCCTGTCCTCGGCATTCCAAGACTTCAAAGGGAAGAGCAACATCTCGTTGAAGGCTGCCCCCAAAAAGTCTCCTGAAAAAGAGGTGAGTAGAATGAGACCCACGTGGGGGTACGGTGCGGAACTGGTTCAAGGTAAATATGTCCCCTCCGCATTAAATGCGCCCACAAACGTCCTAAGCATATTAATGAGAAAAGACGCCTAAACAGGGTGACTTCGGTCATCACAACTAACAAAAAGTAAGGAGAGGCAGCTGATGGGACGGGTACTTAAGTAGGCACCTGCCTGACCAACAAGTGGAGGACTAGGATCAAGCAAGAAAGACTATATAATGTGAAGGTTGATGCGCCTAAAAAGGGGGCTGAGAAAAAAGGCCAAGAACTAGAGCCTTCCAGACCGCCTCAAGGAGAAAGACTCCTCGAGCGAACACGGTTTAATTCTGTATGAATCCCACGACTAACCACCGTCCGGTGACCAAGGCCTAACCTTTTAAACCCACGCTCTACAAATAATATTGTTTGGGCCTGTTTACGTGCGAACCCAATATCCTTTTTGGGTCGTTACAAATTGAGTCCTTACAATAAATATTATATTTTATTCTATAAAAAAGAATCCTATTTCATATTTATTTAAAAGAAAAGAAATAAAAGAGGAGAAAACAAAATAGAGAAATGCTATGGTTAGAGTCATATTTTTTTTAAAGAAAAATGCCCATACACCCCCTAAACTTTGAAGTAGTGGCCAAGACATCTTCTAAATTTTTTTATTAGCCAATTTACTCTATAAACTTTACATACCAGCCAAATTAGTACCTCCGTTAATCTATTGTTAAAAAAACTAATGGAATGATCATGTGAGATACACATGAGTTTTAAAAAAACAAACTCAAACCCCTTAATTAATTGAAACCTGGTGGATTGATGCAAAGAAGAGGAGCAAGGTCTGACCAGATTGACAGAGAACATTGTAAGAACCCATTGACACTCTTACCAACTTGAAGGGGCTTCGAATCCCCACACGAATCCAACAACACATAGAAAACACCATAATTAGCACAAACACCTTGACCTATATACTCCACAACTTTTTTTCATTTTTTTTTTCTTTTTTTGCATGACAGTGGAAATTTTATTGATGAAACAAAACATACAAGATAAATCGGAGTTCACACTTAAACCAGAGTAACCAAACACTAACTACAACACACGGGACAACACATCGACTATTACAAAAAAAACTAAACAAACAGAGAAGTCCTTAACTACACCAAACTACCAGCAGCTAAACATTACCAAAAAATAAAAAAATAAAAATAAAATAAAAAATAAAACCCGGGAAAATAGACCACAATTTCGACAAGGCCAGTTGTTAGCCCATGCAGAAAACAACTCCTCCAGCCACATTTACGAAACCACTCAACACAAGTGAATCCACTCCACAACTTGTTCAACCCTGCCCTCCTCACACAAACCCATCAAATCAACATTTGGTGGGTCACCGCATAATGGGTCACCCTCATTTTTATTGTTAAGCTAATTACTGTTCATCTTTTGCACATTGGAGTGGTTCTTCTTCCTGTTACTCTGCTACTTTAAAGAAGGTTCAGGATGGGATTTCTACTGAGTGTTGGTGCTTTGGCAGTGAGAGACACCACTACTGTGGCGGCAATAGGCCTTTGAGTCGTGGGTATTAGGTAGTGCGTAGGTGCAGAGAGGTTTGGATGATGTGGGGTTAAGAGAGCTAAGCTGTTGTGGTGCCATTTGAGGTCTCAAGTGGGAAGCGATAATAGAGTTTCTTGAGCCCTAAAGAGATATTAAAAAAGCCGTTATCTATCCGGTCAAACATTGCATCTTTTCTTTGTTTAATCCTTTGAATTTGTATTTTTACACCTCATGTGCATCTCAAGTGACTATTTTGCTAGTTTTGACAGTACACTAACTGGAAATACTGATTTGGCTGTTATGTAAAGTTTATGGAGTAAATTAGCCAATAAAAAAGTTCAAGGGATGTCTTGACTACTACTTTAAAGTTCAGGGGGTGTATAGGCATTTTTCCCTATTTTCCTATGTAATTGACTAATTATTTGACAAAACGTACTTTACTTGTAATTAGACAGTTTTAAGTTAGGTTTAATGTATCAAGTAATATGTTATTCAAAGTTTCAAACATATCAAGTGGTAATATTAAAGACACGAAGGTTGATTTAAGAAACAAGTGAAGAAAAAAAGTTTCATTAAATCTCAACACTAGCTCGACAGATGCTGTTATCGAAGATTAATGGAGAAGCTTAACATAGACCCGATCTATCGAGATTTGTAGATTCAAAAATCTCAAATCTGAAATTATGCCAATGCTGACTTCAATGATTAGGGATTCTCTTCTTAACACCTTAGACATATATATATATATATATATATATAAAAGCCTTATTTTAAAAGCCATCACACACAAAAACGAAAACTTAGAACTCACACTCTGTGAAAAGTTACTACGTTTGTACGCCTTTAGGTTTTGAAATCAAGTGTTTTCTAATCTTCATCATTTATGAAATGAAAAATTTTGCAACTAACAACAATCAATCAAGATGTTGGAGTTAGTCACGTACTAAATTCTACACAAAAGAGTTAGTCATAAATTAAAAATTTGTGCAACAAAAAAAAAAAAAAAAACTACTACAAGATCAAGTTCAAATGGATATTAAAGTTAAGATTCAATTGTAAGTTGGTATATCGTGATAGACCAAGACAATAATAAGACTCTTTATACTTGTAACCGTTTGATTATTGATTAGTGCATTCTTGAGAGTAAAGACATCAAATTCACCCAGTAAAATTTTTGCCTTTCGAGCGATTTTCCCCCCTTTGTTAACAAATCATCATGCTAACTAATTTTCCATTACATATTAGTTATTTAATGATTTGTCAGTGCCTCCACAATTTACATATAATTTAACATAATTAATCAACTTGGATAATTAGATTAATTAATTCGGACCAATCTATTTTTACCCAATAATTATGTCTACAAATTTTAAAATAACAGATTGTTACTTACTATTATTCAAAGTGGTAAGTTCAAATTAAAACTTGAAATAAATTGATACCTAAAATTTTGTTGTGAAAATGTTGAAAATATTACAGACGAAGCACTTGTAAAAAAATAAATTATGTAAACTAGTTTAACACTCATTAGGAAAACCAGAGCACGAATAAATATTTGATGAGTTGTTAACAAAGAAGAAAGCGGAGTGAAAAATAAATGCAAAGAAAGAAGACATAAAATCTTCTGTCAGCCACGTTGATTCCTGCATCGTGCGTGCCAATCATTGTCCTCCTCAAATTTCCAAATAAACCATCACATGATGCTACAATCCGCATTCGCAACATTAACACCCGCATTCACAACATTAACACCCGTCTCCAGTGCTTGAAATGTTGTCATCATCCTCTGAAAGCGTACTCAAACAAGAATTGGGTACACTTGAATCAGAAATCAAGGTTTTACTTTTACATTCAATTTTTTGGAGTAAATTGAATATATAATTATACTGTTTATGGGTGTTAGAAGTTTACAAACTATGCAGTAGAAAATAAAGTCAAGCTCTTAGTTGCATCTTAGTTGCATCTAATGATTCTAATCCAAATTTATAATAAAAAAATAACTCTTCAGGATCCAATTGTCTATATTTCCAAAAACAACCCTACTATCAACTTGAAAAAAATTTAATAATATGACAAGACTTAGATATAGCTCCTTAGTTACAGTATACTAGGTTACCCAATTAAATTTCAATGCGTATGTGTTAACTGATAGTACTAAGAGTGCAGGAATGGCCCAGGGAATGTTTCCTAATTAATGTTGTGTTTAGTTTATCTCTTAGTTTAGCATATTTATATCAAAGTGACAAAGAGTATTGTTAGACACAAATAAATAATCTTATAACATTAATTAATCTTAGAATCAATTCTGTATAGAACTCTTTGCCTCCTTTTTGCTTGTCTATTTGATTTGTCATCACATTTTTTTTTAGTCTTCTTTTTTTTTTTTTTGATGCATTCTTTTTTACTTACAACAATAATTAGCACTTTCAAGAATCAATTTGTTAATACTTTGACATTTTTCTCACTTGAAACCCTGGACTTGCACCCTGCAAATAAGAAGCCTCATATTTTGGCCACATTTTCCTCATATTTCTATACCATTACTATTTTAAACTTTTCCCGAATAGAATTTGTACAGACCGAGAATAACAAGCCGGTCCCGAACTGGAGGACCACTCATTAGATAGCCTTGGCCCATCTCAACCTACTAGCCAAACTATCTGGAACAGGCCGAACATACAAATAAAGTACCCCAAGACAAGCCATGATCAAGAGACAATGGCTTAGGAGAATCTTCTATCTACCGAGCAATAACCGACATCAGGCATAAGTTATTAGGAGGTCAATCAACAGCAGGAAGTGGGTCCCCTCTGACTAGAGATATGATACAAAAGGCCCACTAGCATGTGGAATATTCTCTCATTATGATGACCACACTATGAGAGGGATATAAATACGGGAGGAGTGGTAGGAAGAAAGGGTTGGAAAATTTTGGGCAGCGAGACACGGGAGCAGTAAGGAAAAATACACCCCGAGGAGAAGGAAATCCTATTCAGATTTCAGGGAGAGTGCTTGGCTTCTTGGTAGCCTTCTCGGCTGAGCTAAGATCAAGGTGGTTTGGTGTCAAAGTAACACTAGAACTCCAAAAGTGACATCAATAGCCACATATTGGATCTCCCATTGTGGGAAAAGCCCAACCCAAAGTACAAATAAATTGAGAGTCCAGGCTCGAAAGCCCAAAGTTATTAGGAATAAACCAGCACAAAATTAGTAATACAACATTCCACAAATGTTCAAGCCTTCATGCATATATGACGTGTAAATAACATGCAACATGCTATACAAAAAACTAGACTTGTTTCGACTCATTTTTAAATCTTTCGACACTTTTGAGATATTTATCATTATAGATAAATCACTTGTTTTGAGGGTCACAAAGGCTATCCAAATTTCTTTTTTGATGGTGTATATTTCATAGGTCATTGAGGATCATCCTGACTCTCAAAATAATCTTTTTTCGTGGGTTTTTCTTTCTTTTTTTTTCATGGGTTTTGACCCTTGTAAAAACCTAACCTTTTTTTCCTAGTAAAAGGCCTTTGCATAGCTTCTCCTTTGACATGCACCTGGTGCTATTGCAACCTTTCAATGGGAGCCAAGAGATGGTGTTTAAGTCTTTGACTATGAGGCATGGATGAGTTGAGAAAGTATCTACTGTTTAGAGGTCACACTAGTTGCCATTCTTAATCAGCTTCAGCTTGTACTTGGTGATCTTGGCAACATCTGGGAAACTCAAGCTTCACATGGTGATTGTTTTGACCATCTTATTGATGAGATGTGTCAGATGAACACTAGGATTGGAAGTGTTTCAGAACACTTACCAACGTTTTGAACATCAACGGAGGCCGAAAATAGGATTAGACGAAGAAATTTTGAGTGCGGGTAATTGAATTAATTAACAGAGGTCTATCAATAACCCAACAAGTGGTATTAGAACACCCATGAGTTCTAATGTTAAGCTCATTATTAACTTGTTGGTTAAGAGTGTTGATCCCACCGCATATAGAAGTATGCTAGGAATCCTCCTTTATCTAATTGCTAGTAAGCTTGACATTAGCTTCAGTGATGGGCTATGGGCCATAGATATGAGTTGAGAAAGTATCTACCGTATAAGATGAACTGGAAAAGACTTTCATGGTCGGGGGACCAAAAGTATAGTTTGACCTAATTTAAACTACCTACTAGTAGTTTAGGAAATTTCAAAAAATAGACGCTCAAAATAAAAAGTAATTTCCACACCATCTTTTCTTGCATAATATTAACTAGCATGTAACTCACACTATGTGTAGCTGCAATTCTACATATACCAAAATTTGTACATCATACATTTAGCTATAGTATTTTAATATTTTTAGGTTGTATGTTTTATTTTAAGTCTTTTTTAACTGTAGCTTATATATAACTTAAACCATGATAATTTCATGTAATATTTTGTTAATATCTAAATTTTAAATTTTCTATCAATATATAACAAAACTTATCATTTTTTTGGTTACTAAAATGAAACATATCAGTGGCACATAATATTTCTAGTATGTTACATAGTCCATAAAATGTTACATATTATTCTAAGATCAACCTTAAGGTGATTTACAACATAGGTACTAACACAACAACAACAACAAAAAATTATGAAATTAAATGTGTGATTGGTTCATTTAATATATACAATTGTAATTTCCAAAATTAACTTAATTCAAGTGGTTTCTCAAAAAAGAAAAAAAAATTAATTAATTCAAGTGGATCGATGTGCAAATGCAAGAAAAACTACTATTTAAAAAAAAAAAAAAATTGTGTCTATTAATTGTTAAGACAAAGATGTAAACTTATTAGTAAAGGAGAAAATTAAAGAATAAGAAGAGAACAGAGAAACTTACCTGTTGTGCTGTAGATGGAGCACGTCCCGGAACTAGTGCCTGTATTAAAAAATTGGATCAAGTTTAGAGTATTTCTTTTTTCTTTTTTTTCTTTTGCTAATAAAATAGCTAGAAGATGGAGAATTTAAACTCCGATATTTCCATTGGAAACACCAAGAACTATTAATTGAACTTCAAAGCTCTAGGCATATTTAGAGTTATATAACATAATCTTCTGTATATAGTTTTACTTAATTCAAACTATCTACTACCTCTTCTAAATAAATAAATAAAACTATCTACTACCAATTAGTACATTTCAAAATAGAAGTTCAAAATAAAAATAGAAGTTCAAGATAAACTTAATTCAAAATAAAAAATAAATATAAGAAGTTTTTCGCACCAACGTTCTTGCATAATATTAATTTTACTAAATTCACTTAATTCAAGTGGATTTACATTCGCAAGAACTACTATTCTTAATTTGTATCATTTTTTTTTTTTTGATACATTAATTTGTGTCTTTTAATTGTCAATATAAAGATATAAAATTATTAGTAAAGGGTTTTTTTTTTTTTTTTTTTTAGAAGGTAGTAAAGGGGAGAATTAAAGAAGAAGAAGAAGAGCAGAAAAAATTAGCTGTTGAGATATATTTGGAGCATGTTGATTATATAATTTTTTTTTTTTTTTAAGAATCAAAGTTTAGAGTAATTACAACACAACTTATTTCATTGGTTTGATGTGTCAACATATATATATATATATATATATATATTTATATAAATAGTTTGACCTATTGATTTGATAATATAGATACATGAATAAGTGAGTAAAGCATTTATATTCATCCATAAATAGGAAATGCTAATTTCCCTTAAAAGGTAAATAAATACTAGTTGTCACCGTTAAACCTTAAAATTAAAATTAAAAAAAAAAAATGATATGTCAATAATATTTTTACAACAAAAGACAGATTGTTAATAGTGGATAAAAAAGTAATTTCAATGATGAATTCAAATTATAACTAATTATAACTTATCACCTAAATTTATTGTCAAAATATTGTGAATATAACATTTTATTAAAAGAAAAAATATAGCCATATAAATATTTTAGTAATTTTTCCTATGAGTAATGATATATCTATATTTTTACATCAAATTTTAAATGGACAGTTGTTGTTGCATTCACATCAACTCGCTCAAAAAATTGTCTATTTTAGTATAAAACCAACTTTTTCTATTTTACATAATCACTTTTCAAAATATTCCACATATATCATATACTTTACATTATGTGAGTGATTTTGATAATAAATGTGTAAAATTAATTTTTTTTTTCTATTTTGCATTAATTGATGCAAATGCTCTTACTCTAATTTCATTTTGAACATACTACTAACATTTTTTTTTTTTTAAATAACCAAATATGAAGAAGTTACACATATATGGTTATAAACAAATTTTATTTTAGTAATTTTTCCTATACTTGCTGACTTGCTGTTTACTCTTTATATTTTTCAAACCAAAATGAAAATAAAAAAACAAAACCATTTTCCTTACCCGTTGAAAATTTGGGGCACCTGCAAAAGGACGGAAGCCTGCCGTGTACCGGAGCAAGACGTAATTATCCCAGAAGCGGATACGGTGGGGATGCCGCTGCTGGTGCTGGTGCCTCCGTTCCTTATAGCACATAGAACAAAGGTCGTAGGTGCCTCTATTTCTAGCAGTGTTAAAGCAATCAACGCACGAGAAATACAGTCCCGTTAGCTTTTTAGTTCTACAGCAACTACACCACATATTTGAGGCACTGGCAGGATGGAAGCCTGCCCTGTCCCGGAGCAAGCCGTAGTTATCCAAGAAGTTGTTACGGCTGTGAGGATGCCTCCATTCCCCATAGTCATAGCACGTAGGACAAAGGTCGTACGTGCCTGTATTTCTAGCATTGTTAAAGCAATAAACGCACGTGAAATACCTTCCGAATTGGTAATTTTGACAGCAAGCACAGAACACAACCCTGGTTTTCAAGATGTAGTAAAACGTGAGGACTTCAGAGAAATCCAAGATCTGATTTCCATCGCGGTCCAAACTCTGGAAAAAATTGAAGCTGACCCTATTGTATCCGTTTTGAAAGAAGAATTGGTATAACTCATTAAAGCTAACACCCCCATCGCCATTTATATCCATTGAATAGAAGAAATCGCTTGCTCGTTGCCTAAGTCCATTGGAAGCATTTCTATAGTAAGCTGAAGCAGCCATGTGTAACTCTTGCATCTCTTCCGTATTTGCCATGTCAAAGGCTGCTTGAGCTGTTTAGAGCATTCTCATCAACATTTTATAATGCGTGTAATGTTGTTCAAAATGTGAAAATGTGTGTTAGAGTTGAGCTATCAAACAGGCCGTTAGTATTTACAATTTCAAAACACTACTTTTACAATTTTAACACCTCATTTTACAATATACTAAACATCAAACATTCTATTTTTTATTCCAATTTCATTTAAATATCCTTTCTTTAAATTTTTATTCATTTTTCTAACAAACAATTTCATTCAATTTTTATTCTTTCTTTAAAAGAAAGCGAGCTCCACCAGAATATTAAAAAAAAAAAATATAAGTTTTACAATTTGAGAACAGTGTGGTCTCAAATTTGAGATTGCACTGTTCATCAATGCTAAATATTATGACATTTAAAACCACCGCTGCCGCCCATCTCTCTATTCTCTTTTCTGCGATTGAGTTTTTTTTTTTTTTTTTTGTGTTTTCATATGGGTTTGGTGGCTGTGGTGATGATGGTTGATTTTGGCTATGGTAGTGGTGGTGGATGATTTTGGCTATGGTAATGGGTTTGTGAATTTTAGTTGTGATGGTGATGGATGATTTTAGCTTTAACAATGGGTTTTGTGAATTTTGACTATGAGTTTTGTGGTTGTGGTTGTGGCAGTGGGTTGTGGTTGTCATGGCTGGTGGTGATGGGGTTGTGATTGAGGTTGTCGTTCTTTTCTTTTTTTTTTCTATGTTGTGTTGTGATTGCCAAAGTAGAGTAGTGGTTGTGACCGATGGTGATGGTGATTGTGGCTATGGTTAATGGTAGAGCTGGTTGTGGTTGGTGTTTTGGATTTTTTTTTTGGTATATTTTATTGTGATGTTTATATTATTTTATTGTGTTAAAAGTTAAAATAAATCCACTACTGGAACATCTATATAGATAAAATAAATAAAGTAACTTTTGATGGAACTAAAAAAATTAGCTTTTTAGTTCCACTGCTATGGATGCTCTTATACATTTAATTTGGCAATATGATAGCACTAGTCTTAATTTGCTTCAGTTAAATTGATAAGTATGTACTTGTTTGCATAGGCTAGCTAGGTCCAGCTGTTCAAGCACACCCCTTGTGTAAAAAAGTCGTGGTTTGGAGACGTTGACCGTAGCAGTGACAATGTTCTGGACTGGGCGTGCTGCACTGGGAGAAAATGTCTTGCTAGAGGTAAGAGAAATTCCCACGCGCATAGCCACCATAAGCAAATAGTGTGGTGTTAGTGGATGGGCTCCACCATTTTGGCAAAAAATAGGCTTAAATTATGTGATTGGGTTATGTTGGCAACATACAAGAATTTTGGAATTTTTAAGAGAAACTGACAACTGAGTTATGAGTTATGGGCAGGCCAGTTCAAGGTGATATAATTGATACAATCGATTAAGGTTTCTTAGTATAAAAAATAAAAAAATAAAAAATAAATAAAAAACCTCACTTGTAAAAAAAGAATATATATAATGTATTTATCTATATATTTTAATTAAAAAAATTAAGTACTTTTATTGGTTAATAAAATGCATTAAAAATATCCTACTTATCCTAAAATGCAGAAAATTAATATAGACAAACTTATTAATCATATAACGTAATTATCTTAAAATATGCTACAACAGAGATTATAAGTTTCAAAAACAAAAGAAAAATCTCTCATCTCTCTACCTCTCCATCTAAATTTTTACATTTCTTTTCTTTATCTTCGTCTTGATTCTGGATTTTTTCCATAAACTCAGTCAGTCTTGAATTTTTCCTCTCAGCTCTTTCCCCCTGTCTTTCCGAAAATGAAGACCTAGAGTCTTCTATTTATTTAACTTAAATTATATATATTTTTAGTTTATTTTATTGACGGGAGTCCTATCATGGGACACGTTTTTTTTTTTGCTCGTACCCTTTTCTGCTTAGGACACGTTTTTTGCATTAAAAGTTAGCCATAGGAAGATAGTACAGGCCCTGCTGGCCTGCTCACATGAGGCACATCTGCACAGGCTGCACTGTGCAGCCCACAGTTATTAATTAGGCGGTTTCCCACTTTTTCTTCTTTTCATTTTCTTTTTTTTATGATCACGGTTTTTCGCTTTATCTATTATTATAAATTATTATACCAATTAATAATTTAATGAATATAAAATCATCTCATTTATATCTTACACTAATTTATTGAATCATATATTAAATTAATTTTTATTTGTGAAAATTTAGACTTTAAAGTGGTCTTTAGAAAAATTGCAATTACCAAGTTCTATTATTCTATAATTTTATTTTATTTTTAATTATAAATTATGTTTTATTTACCTATAAATATTTTCTCTTTATAAATATCTACTAGAAAATAGACTAATTAATGTCTTTAATTATTTAAAAATGCTAGATTCTTTTTTAAATGTATATGTTACTCATAGAATATTACTAACAGAATATTATTAATAATGTCTGTTACGGTTACATCTGAAAAAAAAATTTCAAATTTAAAATTAATAAAATCTTATTTAAATTCTACTATGTCACAAGAAAAAATTAAAAGATTAAGTGGATTAACTATACTATTAATTAAAAAAGAATATTTGAAGAACTTAAATACAAAAACTGAATTAGTAATTTTGCATAAAAAAATAGATTTTAAATAAAAAAACTTCAATATATATATATTTTTTATTAATATTTAAATATTAAAAGGCCACTTTTAAAATTTTCACCTGGCCCACGCAAATACCATTTCTTATGTCAAAGACCCACGCAAAACAGCTCTAAAGCCAACCTCAACTTAGCAAAAACAACATTCAACTTCCCAAGACCAAAAAATCAAAGTCCCAAAATCCAATATTCAAACAGATCCAACAGAAAAGCTTTCCCATTTTTAGATACATGATCATCAAAACAGTGACTACAATAACATAGATGCAATCAAAACAATCAAAGTGATAATCAAAACATGAATTCAGCTAGTTACCATGGACTGATTGAGGTTAACTGAATTACTCCCAGCTATCAAAACTTGTCCTTAACTCAAAAACAGTAGTTTAACTCAAAAACAGTAGTTTATGCAATGTTATTTGTAATTTTTTGAAACCGACCCTTTAATATTATATCCACTTACATATATATATATATATATATATGTCTCTGTCTCTAAGATGACTTGCTTAAATCATTACCTCACAAACAAATATAGCTTCTAAACAGAGAGAGAGAGAGAGAGAGAGAGAGAGCATATCAATTTCATCCCAAGTGGCTTTGCAGTTAGCACTGTATGATCACTATAAGTTTTGAGATTTGAGTTTATTTTCCTTCAGCTGTAACATGGAGCAAGTGATTACTAGCAAAAACTTAAAGTGCCATAAAAAAAAATCCACGGGAAAACACCCATTTTAACATCCAAAGTAGAATACCATTAAAAATCCATAAAACAGGAATTAAAATGAACAAATCTGAGAATGGACATGGAAAATCGAGAGGGAGAGAGAGCAGAGTTTGCACCTAGGAGAAGATCACGAAAATAAGGACAGCTGACGGTGAAGATTCCGACGGTGACAGAGCTCGCAGTCGCCGGTGAAGAGTCTGACAGTCCTTGGTATTTTGTCTTTGATCATGTAATGTTCATCTCATCCTCATTAAGTACTTCGGACTTTCTGTACTTACACTGTTGGAAATGGAGAAGAGGAAATGTGATGTGAAAATTTTGAGGAAGAGTTGAAGAGGGAAAGAGGGAAACTTTGCTTTGTGAAAATATTTGGGGAAGAGCAACAGTAATATTAAGTCTTCAATTTGATGCGACAATATACTGTCAATGGGTCCCACGAAGTCACTGTATTTATCAATGTGCCACTGAAAACTGAGTTTGAATTTTTGAAAACGGCCAAAATTGAAAATTAACAGGTTGCCAAATAATATAATATAAGAATAAAATTTCTCTACAAACTAATTTAGAAAGAAATTTTTTAAATTTTTTACATATCTTTATATTGATAATGAATTTTAAAAATCTAATAATTGGATTGTATGTTCGTATTATATTATTCATGTTTACAAAATTTCAAAAAAATCAAATATTAATTACTACATTTTTAAATAAATATTAAAATTTTAAATTTTTATGACCTAAAATTATATGTAAAAAATAATTTTATTGATCAAATAATAAAGGTTTATTTATTTATGTGATGTTATTCTTGCTTTTGCTGGCACCGTTATTATGTGATGTTATTCTTGCTTTTGCTGGCTTTGACGAGTATGTGGTTTTGGCCCAAGTAAATAACTTTTTTCCTCTGTAACCTCTCTTCTACGTAAAGTCACTTAAGATCATTTACATCAAATCAAATCAATGCAAAATAGATCATTTACACCACCTGCTGCAATTGTTGACATCATGGAAAGCATTCAACAAAAGTTGCTTGACTTTAGGCACTTTCAAGTTCAACACGTGCGAAGGCAGGGGAACAAACCGGCACATGCTTTAACACACCATGTCAAGGATATTCATGACTTTAGCACATTTCGCGTGCACCGTTATTATGTGATGTTATTCTTGCTTTTGCTGGCTTTGACGAGTATGTGGTTTTGGCCCAAGTAAATAACTTTTTTCCTCTGTAAGAGCATTCATATCAGCTCGTTTAAAAGATTCCGTCTATTTTACATCAAAAACCTACTTTTTCTATTTTACACCATCATTTTTACAAAACACCTATATCAGTTCATCTATTCTACCACCACTCTTATTTAAATAATCAATTTCCTTAATTATTTTATTATTCTCACCTAACCCATTATCGTTTTTATACCCGCTTTCTCTCTCTCTCTCTATCATATTTCTGCTTTCCTGTTCTCTCTCCATCTGATTTCTTTTTCTTTCTCTATACCCGTCTATCCTATTTCTGATTTCCTCCTCTCTCCATCTGATTTCTTTCTCTCTCTCTATACCCGGTCTGTAATATTTCTGATTTCCTCTTCTATCTCTCCATCCGATCCACTCTCTGTCTCCGATCCGAGCAGGGAGCACGGCGCCGAGAAGAACGCTGATCCACTCCTCTCTGTCTCCGATCCAAGCACGGCGAGAAGATCGCCGATCCAAGCACGCCGATCCGCCACAAGCGCCGATCCGCTCTCTCTGTCTCCGATCCAAGCACGGCGAGAAGATCGCCGATCCAAGCACGCCGATCCGCCACAAGCGTCGATCCGCTCTCTCTGTCTCCGATCCAAGCATGGCGAGAAGAACTCCGATCCAAGCACAGCGAGAAGAACGCGGATCCGCCTCTCCATCCGATCCACTCTCTCTGTCTCCGTTGGTGTGTCCGTGTGTGGGTGTGTTTGGTTTTGTGGTGTTTCTGGGTGATTTTGTTGTTGATTTTGTGGTTGATTTTTTATTTATGTTGTTGATTTTTGATTTTGACTGTGGGAGTGTGTGTATAAGAGGAAGAAGCAGTTGATGATGATGATGATGAGGTTGTGCAGATGGAGAAGAGAGAGAAAAAAACGAGCGAAATTATAAATTATTATAATAATGTATAGACGAGCTACAGTAACCGTGTATATATGCACGGTTACTGTAGCTCATGGAAATTTTTAGACGATTTTACACATGTTTACATGAGCTGATGTGGGATGTTTTTTGGCCAAAATGTGTAAAATTTGCACTGTAGATCTATTTTAGAAGACTTTAGATGGTCTGATGTGAATGCTCTAACCTCTCTTCTACGTAAAGTCACTTAAGATCATTTACGTCAAATCAAATCAATGCAAAATAGATCATTTACACCACCTGCTGCAATTGTTGACATCATGGAAAGCATTCAACAAAGGTTGCTTGACTTTAGGCATTTTCAAGTTCAACATGTGCGAAGGCAGGGGAATAAACCGGCACATGCTTTAGCACAACGTGTCAAGGGTATTCATGACTTTGTAACTTGGATAGAGGAATGTCCACAGTTTATTGAATCTTTTGTGTTTCATGATGCTATGTACCTATCCTCTTCATAAATAAAAGTTACAGTATTTCTCATCAAAAAAAAAAAAATCAATGCAAAATAGAAAATGTTTTAATTTTACCTATTTAAGTTCAAAAATCACTAGCATCAACTAAATTAAAAATATGTAAATTTTTTTTCTGTTTATCTTAAAGTGTAAAATTACAAAATTGCTATTGTAAGGACTCAATTTGTAATGATCCCAAATTCGTATTGGGTTCGAACATTAATGGCCCAAACAATGAATTTGTAGAGAGTGGGTTAAAAGGCTAGGCCTTAATGAACGGACGGTCGTTAGTCACGGTAATCAAGATGATCGCACAGAGGTGAACTGAGCTTATCCAAGAAGACTTTCTCCTCAGCACGGCCTGTGTGGCTCCGGTTCTTGGACTTGGCCCCCCCACAATAGCCCCTCAAAATCTTACTGTCCGACTCCTCGGATGGAGAGGAGGGTTTTGATGATGTCGGGCCTATATCATGGCTTACCAAGCCTTATCCTTCATCAATGTTGGAGCCTCTCCGTTTGCCTAGGACACGTTCCTGGTTGTGAGACATTCTTTTAGTTTACCCACGCCACGTTCCTACCGTTTCGATACACGAGGCGCGCCTTCATTAAGGTCTCTTTACGAGGCGATGCAAATCCAACGGCGGAAGATCGCTTTGGGAATTGAGCAGGACTTATCTCGTTTGCAGTTTTTCTTAGAAATTTGTATAGATTAAATGCCACCAGGCTTACCCCCTATATAAGAAGCACGGTGGGAGGTCATTCCCTTTATTTGCAAGCCCTTTATGCTTTTCAAATTCCTAACCCTCCAATTGTGCCTGAAGTCCATATTACTAGTGTGACTGAGCCTTAGGGGATGACATGGTCAAGGCCAGGATGAGGGTGAAGGGACCACACCCTCGTCGGAAGCCCTGGATATATTCAAGATTCAAAATGGCCCGGACAACAGATACATTCTACTTTGACCCCCCACCTTCTAATCTCAAAAGGGGGGTTGTTGCGATCTGTCTCTTTCTCCCATTCATATGTAACCTCAACGTGATTGTCATCAGATGGATTTGATTCATCCAACTGCTTCTGCAATTTGAGATGTGAACAAGAAAATATCCACAATGTATCATCAGAATCACGACTTAGGCCAGTGCCAAAATTGCAAACTTTTTCAAAACCATTAATGGAGAGGTAAACATTTATCCAAACATGAGAGGAGGATAATTGCGGCCACAGTCCAAAAGCGAAATAGACAAAAACATTTGGAAATTTGCGACCAACACGGGATTCAACCACCTTGGAATTTCCAACACTTTGATGCTTGGAATTCAACCACCTTGGAATCTCGGTATACGGTAGCCCATAACAAGGAAAATCGATATGATTTGTCCTTTTTTCTCCTTCACATACAATTTGTCCAATCTGTATATAATTAGCAAATTCAACAAATTAAATTAAGAAAGAAAGTTAAAAAAAAAAAATTGCTTTATTTTTTATTTTTTATTATAACTTGAAAAAGAGAGACCTGATTCAATAATCTGCTTGACGATTGTGCATCTAATGACCAACAGTGACTTGCATCTAAATTTTTTATAAATGGTGGAAGCCCCAAAATTTGTCGTAGCTGCTGGCAATTACGTATATGAAGGATTTCTAACGTAGTAAATCTGTTTAGGCTTTCAGGGATGCTAACAATATCAGTGCCAGATAGATCTAGAAGGCTCAATACGGGAAAGTAATTGGGCTTCATCAAAAATTCTAATTTGTTTCCACATCCACCGAATCTCAGGACCCTTAACCTTAGAAACCCATATTCGGAAAGTCCATCAAAAGAATTACACGGTGATCGCAGTCGCCGGTGAAAAATCTGACAATCCTTGGTATTTTGTCTTTGATCATGTAATGTTCATCTCATCCTCATTAAGTACTTCGGACTTTCTGTACTTACACTGTTGGAAATGGAGAAGAGGAAATGTGATGTGAAAATTTTGAGGAAGAGTTGAACAGGGAAAGAGGGAAACTTTGCTTTGTGAAAATATTTGGGGAAGAGCAACAGTAATATTAAGTCTTCAATTTGATGCGACAATATACTGTCAATGGGTCCCACGAAGTCCCTCTATTTACCAATATGCCACTAAAAACTGTGTTTGAAGTTTTGAAAACGGCCAAAATTGAAAAGAGCAAATCCAAGCAATCCGGTACGTACAAATTTTGAAGATCAGTTGAGAGAGATTGACGCCGCGATTTTCGATACTGCTATGAATCTGCAAGATTTACAATTTCTAGATCCTATACCGGATTGTGAGGAAAAAAGGAGATAATTTCGGATGTTTCAAAATTATATGAAAGGGATAATGAGCAGGAGAGGTCAATGGACTTTCGGGTCGGGCCCACATCTGTAATGGACAGGATAAATATGGATGTGGACAGAGCCCTACCCACTCAAAATAATATCTCTATGCGCCAAGGCTTATGTCAAGCCCAATCCTTATTCTCTATTGGAACCTATAACCCAGGTCCATCATGTGAGACAAAAATGAGAAGATTAAGGAGCCCAGTTTAGAGAAAGAATAAAAAAGGTAGTAACGTGACAGGAAAGGAGAATGCATGGACAGAGGGTCGGGGTATAAATGAAAGGAATGATGAGTCCACTAAGAAGGTGATGAACCCTGAAGATATTGAAAGGGGACTGAAGCGAAAGATACGTCTTCCTCTTAAAGAGATATCGATGGGAGAGGAGGTGGGGAAAAAACAGAAAATAGAAGGGGAGGTTCAGATGCTTAGCAAAATAATGGCAACACAACTGAGATCGGCGGCGGCTGCAGGACAGCCCCGCTGGGAGCAATGAGTGCCATTTGCTGGAACTGTCAAGGGCTTGGGAACCCCTGTACAGTTAAAGCTCTCCAAAAGGTGGTTTTGGAGGAAGATCTCACTCTGGTCTTCATCATTGAGACCAAGCTTGTAGTGTCAGAGATGGAAGATATCAAGAGCAAACTGGATCAGCAACAGGGTCTGGTAGTTCCTAATATAAGGCGGGGTGGTGGTTTGGCGCTCTTATGGAGACGGTCCACGAAAGTGGACGTTCAAACTTTCTCTCCTCGTCATATCGATGCTATAGTTACTGAAGAACATAATAACAGGAAGTGGAGATTCACCGGTTTCTACGACCATCCGGAAACTAGTAAAAGAGAGGATTCAAGGAGATTGTTGGAAGAGATGAGCATGAGAAGTGATCTCCCGTGGCTTTGCATGGGGGACTTTAATGAAATATTACACTTAGGAGAGAAGGTGGGAGGTATCTTACGGCCTGAAGGGCAGATGAGGAGTTTTAGGGAGGCGGTAAATCGCTGCAACCTTCGAGACATGGGTTATGTTGGATCAGACTTTACATGGAGTAGGAGGCTAGGTGATCGAGGCTGGGTTAGAGAACGTCTAGACAGGGCCTTGGTATCTTCTTCCTGGGTGACAATGTTCTCGGAAGTGAGACTACACCATGTGGTGGCATCGACGTCTAACCATTGCATGCTCATCTTGAAAGCTCCACGGGCAAGGCGAAGGAAGCATAGGAGATCTAAAATGTTCAGGTTTGAATCCATGTGGCTTAAGGATGAACAATGCGAGGAAGTGGTGTCTGAAGTTTGGGAGAGAGGGAAAAATATGGGTACACAGAATCTGTTTATGCAATGCATGGATGAATGCAGGAGATCACTTTCCTTTTGGAATAAAAATACGTTTGGACATGTGGGTCAGAAGATCTCGACACTCCAGAAAAAGCTTCAATGGTTGGAAGGGAGACGGGGTGGTCTGGTGGATATGGAGGAAGTTGAAGAAACAAGGGTGGAGCTGAATAAGATGCTAGCCGTAGAAGAAGACATGTGGCATCAACGATCAAGGAATTGTTGGTTGAAGTCGGGTGATCGTTATACTTCCTTCTTTCATGCAAAAGCCTCCAATAGACACCAGCGAAACACTATTCTCAGAATCAGGGATCCAGGAGATAATTGGCAGGAGGATGAAGGGGAGATTGCCAGAATTTTTGTGGAATATTTTGAGAACTTGTTCACATCTTCTCAACCTGTTGTAAGTGCAGAACTACTTGATGCCCTCCAAACCAAAGTGACCGATAGAATGAATGCCAGACTTTTACAGGAGTTTCAAGCCTCTGAGGTAGAGAAAGCTTTGAAACAGATGCATCCTATGAAAGCGCCTGGACCCGACAGTATGCCTCCTTTATTCTATCAGCACTTTTGGCCTACTGTAAATTCTATTGTTATACAGACTGTGTTGGATTTTCTTAACCATGGTGCAGCTCTCCCTAAATTTCATGAAACACATATTGTCCTTATACCAAAAACCAAGAACCCAGAAAGAGTGATAGATTATAGACCAATCAGTCTATGCAATGTGGCCTACAAGTTAGCTTCCAAAGCGGTGGCAAACAGGTTAAAGCTGGTGTTGCAAGATATAATATGTGAAAATCAGAGTGCTTTTGTTTCAGAAAGGCTCATCACTGATAATGTGCTTGTGGCTCATGAGATAATGAATCACATTAATAGGAAAAAGAAGGGAAAGTACGGGGAGATGGCATTGAAGTTGGATATGAGCAAAACCTATGATTGTGTAGAATGGGGTTGCTTGAAACAAATCATGGCCAAACTGGGATTTCATGAGGACTGGATCCGCTTGATCATGAGATGTGTCTCATCAGTCACTTATGCAGTATGTGTCAATGGACATGCATGTGGTCAAATTGTTCCTACACGAGGGCTACGCCAAGGGAAGGTCGACCAAGAACAACTCGGCTTCGAAATGAAATGGACGAAGGGGCAGAGCATCAACCAAGGCCATTGTGCAGTCTCTGTAGGCAAGAAGGCCATAATAGAAGAACATGCTCCACTCGAACTATGGCTGGCTCCACTAGTGGCTAAACTGAATGACTTAACATAAGTATTCAATCTACTTCAGTGGATTGGTAGGACTGTTGGTTTTTTTTTTTTTTTTTTTTTTTTTTTTTTAATTATGTTTTTAGGAGTTGGACCATATTGTTAGTTTGTATTATTTGAAAGAACATGGTACTAATTCCATATGCTATGATGTTTTCTAGCACTGCAAGTTAGATTGGGGTGTACGTTTATTTATTTTGTGTCTGTGTGTGTCTATATATATATATTGCGTATTATAGTTTAGGGTTTCAATAACACCTTATAGTGTGCACATCAATAATCATACGCGCATTATAGTGTGCACATCAATCATTTTTTCTTTTCTATGATAAGAATCTGTATACTTTCTTTGTTTTTTTTGTTTACAGCGTGCACATCAGTCATTTTTTCGTTCTATAAGAATCTATGTACTTTTTTTTGTTTTTGTTTACAGCGTGCACTTTAGAAAAAGATTCAATGTACCAGTGTACTTGAATCTATCCTTATCTATTTCTAAAAGAACGTGACAAACCAAACTGGTTCAGTCAAAAATATATTGAAAGAATAATATGCGTACTTTTTTTATATCTCTCTCTTCTATTTCGGCAATACCATTGCCACAATTCTTTTTTTTCTCACATTTTCGACAATTAGATTGTCACAAATTTTTTTTTTCCTATTTCGACAATACCATTGCCACAATTAATTTGTCACAAATTTTTTTTTCCCTTATTTCGGCAATACCATTACCACAAAATTTTTTTTTTCCCCCACAATTTTAGCAATGGCACGGCCGAAATAGGGAAAAAATTTTTTTTCCCACATTTTCGGCAATCCCATTGCTGTTTTATCTCCTTTTTATTTTTTTTTTAATCCTTCTGTACTTTTCTCTTTTTTTATTTTTTTATTTTTATTTTTCACATTTACGGCAACGCTATTGCCGTAATCCTTTTCTCCTTTTTTATTTATTTATTTATTTATTTTTAATTTACGGCAATGGTATTGCCGAAATAGGGGGAAATTTGTTTCCCCCTATTTCGGCAATCCCGTTGCCGTAATCCTTCTATCCTTTTTTTTTTTTTTTTTTTTTTTTTTAGGCAATGGTATTGCCGAAATAGGGGTTCCCCCCTATTTCGGCAATCCCGTTGCTGTAATCCTTTTCTCTCTTTTTTTTTTTTTTTTTTTTTTTTCACATTTTGCTGAAATAGGGGAAAAATTTTGATTCCCACAAATCTTTTTTTTTTTTTTCCACATTTTCGTCAATGGAATTGCCGAAATTTGTTTTCCTATTTCGGAAATCCCATTGCCATAATCCTTCTCTCTTTTTTTTTCTCACATTTTCGGCAATCCCATTGTCACAATTGCTAAAATTTTTTTTATTCCCCTATTTCGGCAATGGTATTTCCAATTTTTTTTCTCCCTATTTCGGCAATGCAATTGTCTCAAGAAGTTTGTCACTTTTATTTTTCTCCCTATTTCGGCAATGGTATCACAATTTTTTTTTCCTATTTCGGCAATGCCATTGCCACAATTAGTTGTCACAAATTTTTTTAACTAATAATAACTAATTATATGTGATTTATTGTGAAAATATTGTGGACTAATTATATGTGATTTATTGTGAAAATATTGTGGACATGAAACCTGTTTTTTACTCTTCTAGAGATTTCGAAACCACTTTTTTTTTTTTTTTTTTTTTTTCCATTTTCGGCAATGCCATTATCACAATTGCTAAAAAAAAAAAAAATTTTATTCCCCTATTTCGGCAATGACATTGCCGCGATTGTCTTTTTTTATTTTAAGAGCACTCCACACTCGGGCACACTTGGACACACAGCATTCGGGCAGGAAAACTGGGCAGTGGAATTTCGGCAATGGGATTGACGAAATTCAACATTTTCTCTCTCCTCCTTTCCTTATTCTCTCTCCTGCTTTTTGGCTGAATTTCGGCAATCCTATTGCCGAAATTCAGTCTCTCTCCTCAATTTGCCAATTAACTTCCAACAGTTCCTATAACGCAAATTAACTTTAAATTTTGCAATATTAACCCAAAAGACTCAAATAATATGAGAATAAAATTTATCTTTAAATTAGTTTGTGAGAAATCTTTCAAACTTCTCATATATTTTTATATTGATAATGAGTTTTAAAATTTTAATTGTTAGGTTGTATGTTCGTATTATATCATCCATGCTTATAAAATTTCAAGAAAATCAAATATTAATTACTATGACATCAAATAAATGTTAAAATTTTAAATTTTTGTGATCTAAAATTATATGTAAAATATAACTTTATTGATCGAATAATAAATATCATTCAATTTGAACAAAATTTAATCTACATGTTAAGAATATAAAAAATATGAAATTCGACAATTAGTACTTTGTTTTGAAAGTATATATCATACTAACGTATTGAGTTTTAAAAGCTCGGCCAAATCGAGAGTCTTCCAGACTCTTCCGTAAAACATTTACAGTGAGAAGAAAGCGTGAATAGGGAAAAAAATATCTGACACGGAACAGAAAGCATCTCTGATATTGGACAGTATCATCCTAGCAGATAGCAAAACTACAGTAGATAGGGAAAAAATCTCGGCCAAAATGGCCCTATACCACCTTTTTTTGAAATTTTTAGCAACAAAACACTGTTTCGGAAATAAATGACAAAGTACCACTTTTTCCAGAACTCGAGTTTCAGAAACTCGAGTTCGTCAAAAAAATTATGTGGTACTCGAGCTTGGTAAACTCGAGTACCATTTACACAATACTCGAGTATACCAAACTCGAGTACATTTTATAAATAAATAATATTAAAAAAAATTTACACAGTACTCGAGTTTGGTAAACTCGAGTACTGTGTAAATTTTTTTTTTTTTTTTTTTTTTTGTTTGGGGATATACAAAAAATAAATATAAAGATAAAAATAAGAATTTTATTTATTTAAATAGAAGCATTGTAAAATATAGAGATGTTAATTTCGAAATATGAATTTAATTTTTACATTAATTAAAATTGTTCATTGTTTTCTCATAAAAATTGTTCACTATTTTTCCGTATAAACAAATTCTACGATTTTGCATAAAATTATTTTTTGTTCAGTATTATTTATGAAATTATTCGCTCTCTTTTTTGCATAAATTATTTTCTGTTCACTATTTAAAAAATTGTTCACTGTTTTCTCATAAAACACCAAGTGAAATCGTGTTTTCTAAATTTAAACACCAAATCTGAATGCTTTTTCATGTTTGAATTTCACAATAATCGAATATATTTTTCTGCTTTGATAAAATCTGTTTCTACATTAATAAAATTTTCTCTCTGCACATCATATTTACTGTATATTCAAATCTGCTTACACAGTACAGTGTAAATTTTTTTTTTTTTGTTTTGTTTTGTTTATGTTTATTTTTTGTATATTCGAATACTTATTTTTATCTTTATATTTATTTTTTGTATATCCCCAAACAAAAAAACAAAACAAAACAGAAAGAAAAAAAAAAAAAAAATTTACACAGTACTCGAGTTTACCAAACTCGAGTACTGTGTAAATTTTTTTTTTTTTGCATTTTATTTATAAAATGTACTCGAGTTTATCAAGCTCGAGTACCACATAATTTTTTTGACGAACTCGAGTTTCTGAAACTCGAGTTCTGGAAAAAGTGGTACTTTGCCATTTATTTCCAAAACAGTGTTTTGTTGCTAAAAATTTCAAAAAAAGGTGGTATAGGGCCGTTTTGGCCAAAAATCTCTGATACTGAACAGTAAAGCTACAGTGACTAGGGAAAAAAAATTAGAGTAATTGCTATTGGTTTGTCTTGCAGAATTTAGAGCAGTAGGTAAGAAAAAAAATTTCGAGGTACATCATTTATTTTTTCTGAGTTTGCAGAGTCACGGTTGAAGATGCTCAAAACTTCTCTCATTTTCTGCGTTTGAAGTTTGCTTTAATCAGGCATATTTATTGGAGTAGATAGGACAGGACTCAATAATTCTAGGCTCAGTCTATCATGGCCAGTTGGGCTTGAATGGAGGGGTCATGTCTACAGGGTCTCTTTTTATCTTCATTTTCGGCCAAAATTGGGAATTAAAGGTTTTAGAAATTTTTGTGGTGAGTATTTCCGGGACAGAAGATAATGACTAAAGTAAAGGGGGTAGGTGGCATCTCCTGATGGGCGGTTAGGCAACCACGGCAAAAGTGCAAAAGGGTATTCACTTCACATTGCTAAATATTGTAACACACCAGACGCGTTGAACTTAAAAAAAAAAGAAAAAAAACATTATTATATAAATATTGTTATATGTGTTTATATATTAAAAAGCTGAACACGTTTCACGTTGTGAAGCTTTGGGAGTCGGGAAAAAAAATATACGCAAACCATTTAAACACTGGATAAATATATATATATATATATATACATACTGTTGAATGGATGATTTTTAGGATATTTAGATACAGTTAAAATTGAAAATATTGTAACAAAATAATTTTTAAATATATGAATAGTATGGTGAGACTTATTTTTAATAAAAAAATTACTAAAAAGTAAAGTTTGTGAGTCCCATAAACAATATATGAGACCCATTGATGTGCACTGTTCACTGAAGAAAGTCAACAATAGTGACTAAAAAATAAAAAGGAAAAAAAGTGAATACGCAGACGTGAGCAGCGCAAAACACGCTTCCCAAACGTACACTTAGTTTTAAGTAGCTCTTCCTCTAATAAAAAAAATTGTATCCGCATTTGTCTCTATTTTTCAAAAATAAATCATTTCCCCTAATTTGTACCCCAAAATTATAGGTTTGTTTGTAAAATTGAGTGATAAAAAAGAGTTGAGAAGTAATCCACTTGAAAATCGAGTCTCATAAAACATTTACAGTGAAAAGAAAGTGTGAATAGGGAAAAAAATCTGTGACACTGAACAGTATCATCCCAGCTGATAGCAAAGCTACAGTGGATAGGGAAAAAAATTAGAGGGAATGCTATTGGTTTGTCTTGCAGAATTTAACGGAGTTGGTAGGAAAATAATTTTCAAAGTACATAATTTATTTTTTCCGAGTTTGTAGAGACACGAGTTGAAGATGCTCAAAACTTCTCTTTTTTTCTGCGTTTGAGGTTTGCTTTAGTCAAGCATATTTATTGGAGTAGGTAGGACCAGGACTCAATAATTCTAGGCTCACTCTATTATGGCTAATTGGCTTGGAATTGGATGGAGGGGTCGTGTCCATAGGGTCTCTTTTGTATCTTCATTTTTGGCCAAAATTGGGAATTAAATTGGTTCAGCTCATAAATCGAGTTCTAGAGACTCGATTTTCAGGTGAACGCCACGTGAAAAAAAAGTCAAATTAAATGCGATCAAAACATGAAAACCGAGTATTTGAGACTCGATTTATAAGCCCTAAATTAAGTCTTTTAAACTCGAGATGTTAGTAAAAAAATATAATTTTGTAACAATGTTTACTAATTATATCATTTGGCAAATAGGATTAATTCCCAATTTTGGCCTTTTGGAAACTCCCATTTTCTATTTTCTGTTTTCATCGGCCTCTCTCAAATTTTTGAGTTTTGAGTGATAGAAACATCACTCAAAAACCAAGCCAAACAAAATTTTTTTGGTGGAACCCACAAGTTTTGAATCATGAATTATGAAAACTAAATGAAATCATGCCCGTTTGGTTTGTAATTTGTCATCACTCAATTTTCATTACTCAATTTTCATCACTTATTACTCTTCATTTAAAATACCTTAATTTTCCAAACCCCCTATTTGGCACCTTAACTCAGACCCAATTTTCAACTTCAAAAGTTGCGGCTGGGTTTCACCAAAAAAAAAAAAAAAATCCATTTGTCAAACATTGCGGCTGGGTATGTGGGTTTAATTACGAAAATGTCATTGAAAACTAAGTTTTGGAAACTAAAAACATCTAAAATATGTTTTCAGTTTCCATAACTCATCACTCAAAAATCAGATAATTGAGCGATGAAAATGATGATCCAAAACTCATCCAAACAAATGCTCATCCATGGGACCCACACGATTTGGATAATGGAAACAGAAAATTGAGTAATATCACTCAAAATTCATCACAATTAAACAAACTCTGAGTTTTGTAGGTTTCCAAACAGCCTCAATTCTGTGTTAGGTTTATCCAGTGAAAGTGGATACTTTAAAAATGGATAATAAGGAAAACAAAAAAAAAAAGTATATATGTACTAGTTTTTGAGTAGTGCGCATCACTTAATAGGGTGCAAGGTGCAGATCTGGTTGACTAACTGGGTTTTATGCATGTACACTTGATTTGTAAATGGCCAAGTGGACTATAATGAAAAAACAAATTAAACGGATAGGAGAAAAAAAATTACCCAAGTGGGAAAGTACATATGTATGTTTGGATTTGGGTTTTCGCCTCACGTTTTGCATCTGCGTTTCTCTTTCTTCTTTTTTTTTTTTTTTTTAGCCATTATGTTTGACTTTTTCACCCGTGCACTGTTCACACCAGCAAAATGGATGGTAGACAATGCACACCAGTGGGCCACATGCAATGTTCACTTGACTCATAAATTTCACTTTTTAATAATTTTTCATTAAAAATAGGTTGCACGGTACTATTTACACATTTAAAAGTTATTTTACTACAATATTTTCAGTTTTCAGCAAAACAAGCTGTATCCAAATGAACCCAGTCGTTGGTTCATCGTACTATTATTTTTGTTGGCTTTGGATTCCTTTGTATAAAGACAAAATTAAGAAGGTTAGATAGGGAAGGAACTCATCTCGCATGTGTCAACTCTATATATGTATGCGCCAATTGCCAAGTGTGAAAGAATGAGTTATTTCTTCATTATATATAATGTTTTGATCTTTTAATTACTTTCGCGTAAGGCATTATTTACATGATATTTTGGGTAGAATTGGATTGAAATTAAGGATGTTGTTTGGGTTATATATATATATATATATATATATATATGAGAAACAAACATATACAAGGGAGAGGAAAAATTGTTCTAACATAAAGATATATTATAAACTCCATTCAAAAGTCATAATAACTTTTAAGTGAGGGTATTGAATTTTATATCAAATGTCTATTATGTCGATTTGGACTATATAAATATTTATAAGAAATTCTAACCTTGACTTGGTCCTTTTAGAGCATGAGGCATAATTTTAATAGTATTTTTCTTAATTTTGACAATTAGTTTAGGGTATGTTTTAAATAGAGTGGGAAGATAAAAATGAAAGGTGATTGAGCTAAAGTTAGCATATTTTGGCCACATTTCACTCTTATCTCTACTCTCTCATCTTCCTTCCCTTGTCTAAATCATGAAATTAAATGTTATACTTGTAAGATTTTTTTTTTTTTTTTTGGTAGAATAGGTTGAGCTTGTACTCGTTGATTACCCTGTTATATACTCTCGTCACTACAAAAAACGCGGGTTATAGCCACTTTTTTTAGCCGCATTTAAAAAAATGCGGCTATAGGTCTAGCCAAATAAATTTTTTTTAAGGGTGAACCTATAGCTGCGTTTTAAAATATGGCTATAGGTTAGCTATAGCCGTGTTTTTAAAAAACACAGCAATAGGTCTAGCTGAACAATTTTTTAAGGGGGACCTATAGTTGCGTTTTTAAGAAACGTGACTATAGATTACCTATAGCTGCATTCTATAGGTCCAACCGAATAATTTTTTTTAAGAGGGACCTATAGCTGCATTTTTTAAAAACACGGCTATAGCTAACCTATAGGTCTACCGAACAATTTTTTTAAACGGGGACCTCTAGCTACGTTTTAAAATGCAACTAAAGGTCCAGCCGAATAAATTTTTTTTTAAGGGGGACCAATAGTAGTTGTGTTTTTAACAAACACAGCTATAGCTAACCTGTAGTTGCGTTTTAAAACGCAGCTATAGGTCCAACAGAACAATTTTTTAAAAGGGGGACCTATAGCTGTGTTTTTAACAAATGCAGCTATATGTAACACCAAAAAAAAAAAACTTTTTCTTGCTTTTCCCACGTACCCCCCACTTTCCCACCTACATCCCTACTTTCATCTTTTCTTTCTTTTTTCTTTCTTCCTTCTTCAGTACAACTCCAGCGTAAGTCTTCTTTTCTTTTTCTTTTTTTCTTTGGAGCTGCTTCTTCTTTTTTTCTTCTGTTTTTGCTCCTTTCTTCTGCAAGTCAAGCTAGGTTCTTTTTTTTTTTTTTTTAAACCTTTTTCTTTCTTCCCTTCACTCCAACACAACTTTTTTTTCTTTGTTTCTTTGCAACTACTTCTCTTCTTTTTTTTTTTCTTTTTTTTTTTTCTTCATCTCAAGCACACTAATTTGTCTATAGATCTAGTGTTTTTTTTTTTTTGTTATTTTATATTTAGTTAGTAAGAAAATGGAGGAAATGTTGAAAATTTTGAATGAAGTGGATATTCTAGCAATATTTGTGTCTATATCTTGATTTGGATTTGAGTTTTGATTTTGAATTTTTTGGATTTGTGCTTGAACTTGTGCTATTGTGTTGCTGATATTGTGCTTTTGTTTAAATGGGTTTGTGTTCTTGAGCTTGTTCTTTTGTGTTTCTGAGCTTGTGCTTTTGTGTTCCTTGAATGGATTTAGTGTTAGATTTGGGTTGGTTTTGTTAAATGAGAGGAGATTCATGGGTTTATGTTCTTATATTTTAGAGCACATTGTTTTTGTATTGTCAGTATGTTGTGCTTGATTTTCAATTTTCTGGGTGTATTTGTATTGTGAGTATGTTGTGTTTGATTTTGAATTTTCTGGGTTTGTGTTTGATTTTGAATTTTTTGGGTTTGTTTTTTATTTTGAATTTTCTAGGTGTGTTTGTATTGTGAGTATGTTGTGTTTGATTTTGAATTTTCTGGGTTTGTGTTTGATTTTGAATTTTTTGGGATTGTGTTTAATTTTGAATTTTTTTGGTTTGAATTTTGAATTTTTTGGGGGAAAAAAAAAGCCCAGGAATTTTTTTTTTTTTTGTTAAAAAAAAAAACCTATAGTTGCGTTTCAAAAACGCAGTTGTAGGAAGCTTTAGCCGCGTTTTTAAAATGCAGCCAAAACTATACCTATAGCTACGTTTTAAACGCAGCCCAAAGCGGGTCTATAGCCGCGTTTTTTACAAAACGCAGCTATAAGTCTTGGCCTATAGGGGGTGAAAAAACACAGCTATAAGGGTACTTGTAGCCGTGTTTATAAAAACGCGATTATAGGTCCCCGCAGGGGGCTATTGTCGTGTAGGATAAGCCGCGTTTGAAAACGCGGCTATCAAACGCGGCTCATAGTCTATGACTGCGTTTTTTAAACGCGGCTATAGCCTTTGTTTTTTGTAGTACGTGAATGATTCGATCTCTTCGATCAAATTAGAATTAGCCAACAAGTACATTCTATCAACCATCTCTAGAGTTGATTGTGTGATATATCTATTCCATAATTTAAAAAATCAAAATGAAAACCAATTATCTCTATTTATTGTTTTGTGTTTATTATACTTTAGGGATATTCTTTTCGTTGGGACCAATTACGTGGAACCTTTTGAGACAGATTTAGTGAATTTCTTGTGTGTATGAAGTAAAATAATTGTTTCCACAGATTTACTAAGAAAACCTTAAATGTTGGTTGATTTGAAAGGTTTGAAATCTCAAGCAAGAGAACCAACTAGCATATACGCAAGAATAGAGAAGCAAAGGACCAATATGGCTGCTCATGGCAATTTCACAATGAATTGATGACTATTCCATGCTTCATTGATTAAGTAGATTCCATCAGAGCAACCACAGAGGCTTTGCTTTGTTTTAAAATTTATTTTTTCCACAAAGGGTGGGCTATGCTCAACCGTACACAACAAAAACAAAACCGAGCTAAAGGCTTCTGTCAAAAATACTGAATGAATTATGTTGTATTTTGCAAGTAATAAAATATACAAAAGTGCCTTTATATAAGAGGCAATGTGTTGTACAAGTATGTGTGTAGTACAAGTAAACAAGATGGGCCTAAAACTCACAACCTATTACACGTTAACAGCCCCCCTCAAACTCAAGGTGAGTGTAAGACCAACTTAAGGTTGCCACCCAAAGCACGAAGGCGTCCCTTAGGATGTGACTTGGTGAAGATATCTACAAGTTGATCTTTAGAGGAGACTGAGAACAACTTGAGAGCACCATAGACAAGATGATAACGGATAAAATGACAATCGATTTCGATGTTTTTAGTCTGTTCATGGAAGACATAATTGTGAATAATATGAATGGCACCCTGGTTGTCACAATAAAAAGGAGTAGCAGAGGATGTAGACACACTTAAATCCTTAAGAAGCTATCATAGCCAAAGGAGCTCAGATGTGGTATCAATAGGGGCACGATATTCTGCTTCAGTACTGGAGCGGGCCATAAGGCTTTGTTTCTTGCTTCGCCAAGAAATCAGAGAAGAACAAAAAAGAAAGCAATAACCAGTGGTGGATCTGCATTAGTGGGATCTCTTGCCCAATTAGCATTAGAGAATGCACGAAGAACAAGAGGAGACCGAGCAGAGTAAAAGAGGCCATGGAAGAGAGTGCTCTTCAGGTATCGAAGAATGCACAGAACAGCAGTATAGTGAGTCGATCGTGGAGCAGACAGATACTAGCTCACCTGGTGCACAGCATAGGAAATGTCTGGACGAGTGACAGTGCTGATTTGAGATTTTTGAGAATGCTAGTAGGACATGGTGGGGTTTGAATTTGACTAGATGATTCTAGATTCTAGAGGATTGTGTGTAGACTTAAAGACTAAGAAATTTCACACATAAGGTTGTACGAGTATATATCTAATCGTTTTGTGTTTTCAAGTTTCAACATTATAGCTTCTCAAAAAACAAAAGAAAAAAGTTTCAACATTATCCTTTACTAGTTGTCGTATACCCGCGCATTGTGCGTGCTAATTTTTTTAGGATGGTCTCATTAAATATTATTTAATACTATAATTTTAATTATTAACCATTGGTTGTTCATTAGTTTTTAAGTTAATAAAAACCTTAAATATACATTTTTTTACCTTTACACACACACACACACACACACACACACACACATATATATAGTGAATCTTTACAAATACTTTTAAAAAAACTCTATATATTTCACTTTTTTGGATGCGTAAAATTATAAACTACTACTCCATAATGATAGTGGCTAATTAATTTTATATATATATTTTTTATTGATCTCATTTGTAACGTTTCTTACCATTATCATATATTTACTAACTGAAGATTTGCATAACAAAGACAGTGAATGAGATGTAGCATTTTTTATTAGATTTTCAAAAGTAGTAGTGTATGAAAATTATATATATATATATATATATATTGATCCAAACATTTCCCACCACTTGAGGAACCATGAGGGTATCTGGCCTTTGAATTTCTTGTCAAACTGTATGAACCAAGAGTGATCATAGTTCTCATTCTGGAAGAATAACACTTTTTCAAAAGCATCCATATAATCACAATAATTATATAGGGGTTCTAATCCCTTGAGTACGGTAAGTGTTCTGAGTGAGGAGGGGTGTCCCCAATCTTTGCAGCTTACAAAACTCTAAATTATGAATTTATGGTACACAGAAAATGCCATACTCTTTAACCAGAAATTGTTAGATCTAGCCATCCCCCCCAAAATGCCATACTCTTTAACCATCGTGGTAGTGAGAATATTGTTGCCTCTCCCTTTAAGTGTGCAACCCCCGAAGAAAAGGTTGTCAAAAAGGTGATAGAGCAAAACAACTATACCAACCAGTGTTTAGGAGTCATACAAAGACAACTTAATAGGATAGAAGATAGGATTGACAATAAGGTTATCCTACAGCCAAGAAACCTTAGCAAACCTGCCCAAACCCTAGAAAAACCTTTAGTCAAGCTCCCCACGACTAGACAAGCTAGTCTCAGACCTAAGGATAAAACAACCTTATAGATAGTTGCCCAGAAGCTTGAAGAACTTGTGAAGAAGGAACCAGTTCCTCCACCAAATATCACCTCAACCAGTAGGGAACAACCCAGAGACAATCGGCTTATCACTTTAAGAGCCCACAAAGCCTCTAGTAGTTCTAGTAGAACCCCCTCTGAAACTGAAAAGGAGGTAGAACACCTAGAAAACCAATTTCATGGATTACAGGTAAACAGGCTTTACCAACCCATGGTAAACCCGACCAGCCTTACCAAGAATTGGTATCCCAGACCTACCTCTCCTGACCTCCAGTATGAGGAAAGGACTACCCAGTTCACAGTATCCAGTGGTAAACTCTATGAATGGAACATAGATGGTTTATCCGAACAAGAAATCCTAAACAAAATTCAGCATATGACCATGGTAGCCAATAACTACCTAAATGATGGATTTCCAAACACAGAGGTCGTAGAGCTCATGACTTTAGGATTCACAGGAAAACTGTTGCACTGGTGGAATAATTTCCTAACTGAGACATCCAAGGAAGACATTAAGCATGCTGTCCAAAAAGATGAGAACGAGAACCCCATCTTTGATGAACGCATAGGAATAGGTGTTCCCGACGAAGTCAATACCTTGATCTATACGATCATGAAACACTTCGTAGGAAAACCCAGCAACATCACATCTAGGATCTACGACCAGTTGAGTGACCTTAGATGCAAGAACCTTGGAGAATACCGGTGGTATGAAGATATGTTCACCACTCGTGTCATGCACAGAAGCGATTGTAACTCTTCATTCTGGAAGGAGAAGTTCATCAATGGCTTACCCACATTGTTTGGACAGAAGGTCAAAGAAACTCTTGGTAGCCCTTTAGGTGTCATAGACTATGATAACCTAACCTACGGAGACATCTCTAGCACAATTCGAAATGAAGGAATGAAGATGTGTATAGATCTCAAAATCCAAAGCCAGGCCAACAAGAGCAAAGCCAAGTACGAAATAGGAAATTTCTGTACCCAATACGGCCTACCTTCAGTCATCCCCAAAAGGAAATCCAAACACAGAGGAGAAGAACCCTCTGAGAAATCCTATAGGGAGAAAACAGCCTCCAAGTACTATAGAAAACAAAAACTCAAAAATGATGATTTCTATAAGAAAGGAAAATCCAAGTTTACAGGAAAATTCATACCTAAAACATCAGGAAAATGTTTTAAGTGTGGAAAGAAAGGCCATTTCCAGAAAGAGTGTAAAGCTAAGGCCAAATCCCTTATCAACACCCTCATTAGTGACCAAACCAGTAAGAAAGAAATCTTCAAACTCTTAGAACTTGACCACCTAGAAAGTGAGTCCAATGGAGAAGAGATACACCAGCTGTATAGATCATCCTCTGAAACCTCTAGAGTATCTTCTAGCTCCTTTAGTGGCACAGATGAAATATTAACTTGCCAAGATAGTTGTTGCAGAAACAAGACTATCAGTGTTCTTTCCAAGCAAGAAGAACTGCTTTTAGATCTCATAGAACAGATCGAAGACACAGTTGAAAAAGCTCAAAGACTTAGTGAGTTCCACAAAACCCTAGTTAAGAAAGCCAGTACATCCAAACCTAGGGCCCAGGAACCCAAAGTTGATTCGGAGAAAATTTACAATAGGTTTACCAAATCCAAGAAAGAGATAACCGTCCAAGATCTCCAAAAAGAGATTAAGGATACCAAATCAGAAGTGAGAAGCCTTAAGCAAGAATTAACCATCCTTAGGGTTGATCACAGTCTCATGGACCAAAGAGTCAAACAGTTAGAAAACACTTCTCATCAAGGCAATGAGAAAGGCACCTCATTACAGAACCCTTCTGATGAAGAAGTAGACGAAACAGTTAACCCTACTGCAAATATGGAGCCAGAACCAACCAATAGATCGTTCTTGCAAACCATCAGTAGAATTAACTTCCAAAAATGGCACTCCAATGTCAGGATTGTCATAAGCAAAGATTTTGAATTTAAGGTAGTAGCCTTAATAGATTCAGGTGCTGATCTCAACTGCATTCAAGAAGGAATCATTCCCTCTAAATACTTCCGAAAAACCAAAGAAAGGTTAACTTCTGTAAGTGGAGGAAAAATGCAGATTGAATTCAAAATCCCAAAAGCACATGTTTGCCAAGACAATACGTGTTTCAAAACCACATTTGTTCTTGTCAGAAATATGACAGATAGGGTCATCTTAGGAAACCCTTTCATGTGTCTGTTGTACCCTTTCATCACGGATAGTGAAGGAATCACTACCCATCTTTTTGGCAAACCAGTTAAGTTTAAGTTTCTCAGCAGCCCAGAAGCTAAAGACGTCAACAGTCTCCAAGAAGTCTCCATCTCAAAAACCCTTAACCTTGTCAATGCCAAGATCCTTTCAGAAAATCCAAATCAAGAAAAGAATCTTGATCACTCTATTCTTTCCAGAAATAAAGATTTTCTGAACCTCAATCAGTTTCATAAATCTTTATCATGTTTCCAGTATAACAGTATTTGCTTCATGACATTGCATGATTTTAAAAAAAATGTTTTCAAAAATAACCATTTTGTTCATACATGGCAGGAAGAAAAGCAAATAACTCATTATACTTGCCCCACTAGTAAGTGGAAAATGGCTTCTTCAAGCACGAACAAAGGAAAAGCCCCTATCTAGGGTTTTCCTTATCAAAGGCATGAAGGCGTTTCTTCTGGTCCAGAACCCAGGGAAGCAATATCCCTTCAAGAACCTGTTCCACTTAGAATAATATTTTCCAGTGGAAATGTGGCTATTACCTTACATGAAGTTTTGTCTAGGAATTTCCAATTTACAAATGGAATATACACAGACCTTCTGCCCTTCATCAAAATCATCATTGACAACCTTCAGAGAGCCTTTACCCAAAGCAACAATTGCCTTTTTCAGAAAACCCTCAGAGCACTAGAAATACACCTAGTAAATCTTGAGGCAGAAATTAAAATAGGCCAAATCTCTTTTAGTCAACTCTTTGGCAAAGAGGATGTCCATTCAATGGATAAAACGACTATTATGGGCACTGATTATGCTAGGTTAAGTCTTAAGACTCAAAACCAGCTAAGAAGTGTTGTTGCCAACTTGCCTACCGACATACAAGTTCGTATCTTGGGAAGCAAGGCTATGTCTGAATCATGTGACCTATGGTTCAAGCATTTCAAAATTCTGGTCATCACCCATTTCCCAGTTTATGGTGAAGACTCAGATGACCTTGAGAATGCCTTCATCCAGTCAATTTGGGAAGAATACTTTGGAAGTAGCCACAGGGTCTATGAAAAGAAACATCCCTTCCCCGGCCTAATAATCAATTATGAAGATTGGTCTGTTGAAGAAAATCCAAGCTGGCTTTCACAGATGTTTGAATATGGTTTCATCAAGCTCATCAAGCTAACAAGCCATATTCAGATCAACCAGTTCCCCCAAATCATACAACAAGTTGTTTCAGGAATCAATAGTCCTTTTGTCTCCATCAAATGCTGGAGCACTCTCCCACAATGGGACAGTAACAATTGGATGATTGTCCAACCTGCGCACCATCTTGTACTCATCAACGGGTACACTCATAATGGCCCTTGGTATGAAGGTGACTCCTACCTCTCTTATGAAGACCCTTATGCTCTTGCCGATTGCTGGAGAAGTTACTTCAATAATGAGATTTTAGATGTCACTAATGAGCTATGGCAAAATTACCACTTTGTTGGGAATACTGGCAGAATTTCAGTATTCACCACCAAACCCTACTCCAAAGCTCTCCATACTGAAAGAATTGTCTACATTGAACCCAGACAGTTAGTAACACAACAGGCAAATTATGAACCTATCCTGTACTGTGGTTTTTGTAATCAATATGCCAAGTATCATGAGCATAACTGTGACTATGATCCTCCATGGGATCCCTACAATGGATACCCATCTGGCCATGATACTAATTAAAAATCCAAGCTTTTAGAGTCAGAAGAAAAGAACTCTCCTACCTCTACCAAAATTCCAGAATGGCTCCTGGATGCTCTAGAACAGCTCCAGAAGCCCCAGATTAGCTCAAGAACCACCTTTGCAACCCGGTTACTATTCCAGGAATAGTACCCGCACCAGCAAAGCTGCCGACAAAGTACTATTCACTACACAGTACCAGAACACTGTGCAGAATTACTATTCAAAAAAGCAAGGAGACAGAACACTATTCATGAACAGTGACCGTTACTGTTCACTCAACAGTACCCTGATAGAATCATTGAAGTTATTGTTTACTTTCGGCTGAAAAGATATTCACCTGAGAGTAAAAGCATTTTACCTTCCATGATTTCCGCAATCTCCTGAACGGATCCAAGGCTTCCTCCAGCTATAAAAAAAACCCTTTGCTCCAGTCTTCAGCAGGTCTTCTTAGGTCTTCTTAGGTCCAGTTTCAATACTACCTCAAAACTCCAACCTCCCAAAACTCAGAAACCCTTCTTTACTATTGTAATCAGATGGCTTTCTCAGTTTGTACCTTAGTTTACACTTGTAATAGAAATACATTTGTAACCTATTTATGCTTCCGCACTGAGACTGTCCAGAATGGCACTCTCCCCCTTTTGTTGTAGCTTACCCCCCCCCCCTTCCCTGAGATTCCACAAGAAGATGGAATGCTAAACTCGGAATCGTACCAGCTTTCAGATCTAGACCAGAAGTTAGGAGATTGGAACATATATATATATATTATAAATAAGGTTAAATGAAATGTCAAAAAATGGATTTTTAAATTTTATAACTTTATTTCTTATGTAATTTCTACTACTATCAGATAACATCCTTTTTTTAGTCATGATTAATATAGTTTCCATAGTTAGAGTTTGATTAGCTTTAAATTTAAATTTAGTACTATGATTGTATCTAATTGTTGGTTGTTGATTTAATTTTTTAAGTGATTTTAACGGTTTATGTTACTACACTGTAAAGTTTTTAATGTTCTCCACATGGTAATCTGTATTTTATTTTTTACTTCTCCTTACAACCTCTTTGTTTTCCAATCAACGATTACTAATTGTCGTTTGGTTTTTTTTTTCTTTATTTACTCTTTATTACTTTGTATTAATTTTTTTTTCTATACCATCTCTCTCTCTCTCTCTCTCTCTCCCCATTGGCAACCTATCGTTTTCCAAAATTTGATGATGATTCTATGGCATTAAATATGCATTATTAGTTTTTTTTTATTTTTAGTGTTTCTAACTTGATTTGTTTTGTATTTCATTCTTCCTTTGATGCATTGGGTGTGAGAATGAGCGCTTCCCTAGCATTGCTCCACTTAATGTGGACAATTTTATTTATTTAATTTAGGCAAAATATTATATTTTAAATTTTTTAAAATAAAAAAGGAGTGGAAATATAAATAATTTAATGATATATATGGGGGATGTAGCTGAATTTAAATGTTAAATAAAATGATATGAGAAAAAAATAAAAATAAAATACATAATAATAAAAACTAACTTATCCAAATAATTCTATGTAATATAATAATAGTACATTCTTATATACTATTTTTAATTATTTATAATGCAATATGATAATATTTAACAATCAAAGTCATAAAAAAATAAAAAATAAAAACTTAAAACACAAAACTAAATCCCATCAACCAAAATAGAGTTCTAAAGAAAACAAAACTTTATCAAGCTAAAATAGAGATGCAAGAAAAATAAAAATAAAAACCAACCAAAAAATTGAGGGAGAAAGAGTGGGAAATAACCATTTTTTTTGTAAGAGAAAATTATGTAAAGAATGAAAGAGCGAATGACAAATTTATACTAAGAGGATGATAATAAAAATAAACAAAATAAAGGAAGGTAAAAGGAAAGAGGAAGAGTGATATCAAGGTAGAATGTTTGGGGAGATGAAAAGGTAAAGAGAATGAGAAAGGTTGGAGAAAATGTAAATGTAGAGTACAATTTGTTGGAGAAAGTGTAAATGTTAAAAAAAAAAAAGAGTACAATTTGATGAGCACAATTTTCTTTTATTTGAATTTAAGTAAAATATTACATTTTTCATTTTTTAAAACAAAAAGAGAGAGAAAATATAAATAATTTAATGATAAGGAGGATGTGGTTGAATTTCAATATTGAGTAAAACAGAAGAGAAGAAAAAAAAATTGAAAGATATAACAATAAACACTAAATTATCCAAATAATGCTATGTAATGGAATACTATTTTAATTTTATTTACTATCTTTAATTTTTTTTAATGTAATCGGATAAAATTTAACAATCAAAGAGCAAAATAATAATAATAACTTAAAATACAAAACTAAATCGCATCAACCTAAATTAGAGTTTTTAAAAACACAAAATCTTATCAACCTAAAGCGGAGATGCAATAAAAAATAAAAATCCACCAAAACATTGAGAGAGAGAGAGAGAGAGAGAGAGAGAGAGATCTTTTTTGTGAGAGAAAACTATGTAAAGAATGGAAAAGAGTGACAAATTTATAGTAAGAGGGAAGGGATAAGAAAAGACAAATAAATGAAGATGAAGGGAAAGATAAATAGCAATATTAAAGTAGAGGGTAGTGGGGAGATGAAAAGGTAAATGAAGAAGAAAGGTTGAAAAAAGTGTAAATATTTAAAAAATAAGTAAATGTAAAAAAAATTATAGGAAAATTGGAAATAAAAAAGAAATATATATAGATGTTAAAACCAACAAAGATAAATATGTAAAGTCAATAATCTATTTATGTTTTTTTTTTTTGTAATAAAAAAAAGGAATAAATAATAAATAATAATTATGTGGCGAAGAGGTGGTGCAACAGGAGCTCAGTAGCAATAAATGTCACGCTTTAGCTTTTAGTAATATATAGATTTGCAAACAAATCTAGTTTTGACATTGCCTTTGACTTGTCCTTTGTCCAGATGGTAAGGTATCTCATATTTTCATATTACAGTTTAGAATATCAAACCTGTTTTTTGTGTCAAGCTTTTTTTTTTAGTATTTTATTTATTAATAATTTGATATTTAGGATAGAAGGATTTGAACACTATTGCAATTTTCGAGATTTATTACAGGGTACCGACCATGCCTTAGATATGTGAAAAATCGTAATTGGAATAATATTATATATTCACAAATTATTGAAATAAAAACTCACGATTAGAATAACTTAATTTTCATGTGTGAAACTTTTAATATATATATATATATATATATATAATATACCCCATAACAAGTTATCTCAATGTTTGTGAAAATTTACATATCACTAAATTAATTGATTTTTGTGTGGTCATAAGAGATTACAAATCATTTCTAAAACATAAAATAATAATAATAATAATAAATAAATAAATAAGAAGAAGAAGAAGATTATTGGTTTTGTGATTAGAACAAGATTCGATCAATTATCGTAACATCATAAATAATTTAATTTATCATATATTTAATGATATGAATTGTGGGAGGCCAGTAGGGGAGATCGACAAGTCTCCATGTGAAGGGCCAGGAATGAAATAGGAGCACTATAAAATAAAAAGAGATCCCCAATGACTATGGATTGAATCCTAAGAAAACACTTATCCTTGTAACTTATCAAGTGTAAAAGGCTCTTTGTCCATTCTGAGGAAAATTAACTTAACATTTTATTCTTAATCAACCTGTTTAAACCCAATTTTCGTTTTTTACTTTATCTTTGAGCATAACCTACCATTTAGGAATCTAAGTGTTGGCTTGTAAACCCATCTTTACAAATTAATTCTAGTGGGTCTTGATCTAGGCACAATCATCTTCTGGTCCTTAGATTTTCACCCCACACATGAATAAAGTGAATAAATTAAGAGTCATGGCAGCTTACACCCCCCAAGAAAAGTGCACTAAGGCTATATTTAGTTTCTTTATTTTCATCACCCAATATTCTATTTTCATGACTCATTTCCGAAATTTTGTGAGCTCCACCACAATTTGTCTTAATTGGTTTTGTTTTTATAACTCAATTTCCCTCAGTCAAAACTCAAAATTTGAGTTTGAGTTGTGAAAATTAAGAACAATGTTTTGTTGTTTTTGGGTGATAGAAAATGAGTTATGGTGATATTTTTGTAATTTTTAGCGACCAAATCGGACCCACTTCTTTGGCCTAGTGTTGAGACTGGCCTTAACTCCTTGTACAAACTCTTCTTTCTTTTTCTTTGTCATTTGCTTTCCTCATTTGAAAATGCCACAAATTCTTCCTCAATATTTGCTTTAAAGTTGGTTGCATTTGAAGATGAACTTCAGTCTTAGTCTCAGCCCTAATTTTGGTCTAGGTCTCACATCTCTCCTTTGCTTTCCCCTTTCTCTTGTTTAGATGGTGCCATAGTATTGATTTTAGCTCTCTCTATCTCACATCTCTCTAATCTAACTTATTTTGGGAGATTTGAGCCAAAGGTAAACATAAATCTCTCTCCATCTCTAAATTCCTACTCGTCCAAACATAGATTTGTTTTTCTTTTTTTTCATAATTTCTTGTTGGATTTTTTGTTAGATCCGTGTGCTTAATCTTCAACATTGAAAGTCTTAATGAAACCACCACCACCTCTTAAACAATATTCACCTTCTTTGAACTGCTACACCTCTCTCTTTCTCTCTCTCTCTCTCCTTTGAAAGGTATGCATATCTCTCTCTTATTATGTGTATGTGTGTGTCTCCATGTAGAGGTTATTTATTTATTTATTTATTGTTGTCAAGTCAATTTAAGATCGTGACTTGAAATCTAATTTGACCAACTATAGGCAATTTATATCAATTCAATTGGACAAGAACTAAGATATTAATTATATAGTGAAAAAAAAATGGTTTTAAATGGTTTAAGACCTTGGCACAGGAACCGGTGAAAACAGAGACTTAGAACTTATACACTCTGTGAAAAGTTACTACGTTTGTGCGTTTTAGGGTTTTGAAACCAAGTGCTTTCTGATCTTCATCATTTATGAAATGAAGAACTTTGCAGCCAACAACAATCAATCAAGTTGCTGGAGTTAGTCACATACTGGAATCTGTGCAAAGGAGTTAGTCACAGATTGGAGATTTTTGCAACAAAAGAAAGAAGTCTGCTACAAGATTAAGTTCAATTAGGTATTGAAGCGAAGGTTCAATTGTAGGTTGGTATATTGGGATAGGCCAGGATAGTGGTAAAATTCCTTATACTTATAACTGTTTGATTATTGATGAGTGGATTCTTGGGAGTGGCGACCTTAAATTCACCAGGTGGGATTTTTGCCTTGCGAGAGGTTTTCCCCATTTATTAACAAATCACCATATCAATTTATTTTCCACTACATATTAGTTATTTGGTGATTTGTTGGTGCCTCCACGATTTGCATGTAATTTGACCTAATTAATCAACTTGGGTAATTAGATTAATTAATCGAGGCCAATCTATTTTAACCTAATAGTTATGTCTACAATATTTTTATAATAAATTTTAAAATAACAGATTGTTACTTACTATTATTCAAAGTGGTAGCTTCAAATTAAAACTAGAAATAATTTGATACCTACAATTTTGTTGTGAAAATGTTGAAAATATTATAGACGAAACACTTCTAAAAAAATATATTATGTAAACTAGTTTAACACTCATTAGGAAAACCAAAGCACGAATAAATATTTGATGAGTTGTTAAAAAAGCAAAAAGCGGAGTGAAAAATAAATGCAAAGAAAGAAGACATATAATCTTCTGTTAGCCATGTTGATTCCTGCGTCATGCGTGCCAATCCTTGTCCTCCTCAAATTTCCAAATAAACCATCACATGATGCTACAACCAAGTTGAGCAGCCATACACCCAACACTAAGTGCCCCCTCCAATGCTTGAAATGTTGTCCACCTCCTCTGAAAGCGTACTCAAACAAGAATCGGGTACACTTGAATCAGAAATCAAGGTTTTACTTTTACTTTCAATTTTTTGGAGTAAATTGAAGGACAAAATTGCCTTATGCCCTTTTCACCCAAATTATATAGCTTTATGCCCTCCTTCCCAAACTAATTAAGGAAATGCCCCTCTTTTGAAACTCGACTTTCTCAAAATCGAGTTATGTCCTATGGTGACGTTTTTAAGGACCTATAGTGACGTTTTGTAACTCGATCTTCATGAAATCAAGTTACTGCCACTATAGGCAATAAAATTGCCTATAACTCGATTTCATGGAGCTCGAGCTACAAAACGTCACTATAGGACTCCAGATTATTTATTTATTTTTTTTAAACTCGATTTTGAGAAAATTGAGTTACAAAAGATGGACATTTCCCTAATTAGTTTGGGAAGAGGGGCATAAGGCTATATAATTTGGTTGAAAAGGGCATAAGGCCATTTTGTCCGTAAATTGAATATATAATTATACTGTTTATGGGTGTTAGAAGTTTAGAAACTATGCAGTAGAAAATGAAGTCAAGCTAATTAATTTAGCTCTTTTAGTCGTATCTAATGATTCTAATCCAAATTTATAATAAAAATATAACTCTTCAGGATCCAATTGTCTATATTTCCAAAAACAACCCTACTATCTACTTGAAAATAATTTAATAATATGACAAGACTTAGATATAGCTCCTTAATTACAGTATACTAGGTTACCCAATTAAATTTCAATGCATATATGTGTTAAGGAAAAATACATCTTGGAGAGAAGGAAATCCGATTCAGATTTCAGGGAGAGGGCTTGGCTGCTTAGCAGCCTTCTTGGCTAAGCTAAGATCAAGGTGGTTTGGTGTCAAAGTAACACTAGAACTCCAAAAGTGACATCAGTAGCCACATCTTGGATCTCCCATTGTGGGAAAAGCCCAACCCAAAGTACAAATAAATTGGGGGTCCAGGCCCGAAAGCCCAAAGTTATTAGGAATAGACCACCACAGAATTAGTAATACAACATTCCGCAAATGTTCAAGCCTTCATGCATATATGGCATGTATAAATAACATGAAACATGCTATACAAAAAACTTGACTTGTTTCGACTTTTAAATCTTTCAACACTTTTGAGATATTTATCATTATTTTTAACTTTTTAAAGGGTCAAATATCTTCAATAAAGATAAATCACTTGTTTTGAGGGTCACAAAGGCTATCAAAATTTCTTTTTTGATGGTGTATATTTCAAAGGTCATTGAGGATCATCCTGACTCTCAAAATAATCTTTTTTCGTGGGTTTTTAATTTTTTTTTTCATGGGTTTTGACCCTTGTAAAAACCTAACCTTTTTTTGTAGTAAAAGGCCTTTGCACAGTTTCTCCTTTGACATGCACCTAGTGCTATTGCAACCTTTCAATGGGAGCCGAGAGGTGGTGTTGAAGTCTTTGACTATGGGGCATGGATGAGTTGAGAAAGTATCTACTATTTAGAGGCCACACTAGTTGCCATTCTTAATCAGCTTCAACTTGTACTTACTGATCTTGGCAACATCTGAGAGACTCAGTTGTCTTGACCATCTTATTGATGAGATGTGTTAGATGAACACTAGGATTGGAAGTGATTGAGAACACTTACCAAGGTTTTGGATATCAGTGGAGGCCCAAAATGGGATTGGAGGAAGAAATTTGAAGAAATTTTGAGTGCGGGTAATTGAATTAATTAACGGAGGTCTATAGCTATAACCCAACAAGTTGTATTAGAGAAGAATGTACTAGTTCTACTAGAACACCCATGAGTTCTAATGTTAAGCTCATTATTGACTTGTTGGGTAAGAGTGTTGATCCCACCGTATATAGAAGTATGATAGGAATCCTCCTTTATCTAATTGCTAGTAGGCTTGACATTAGCTTCAGTGTTGGACTATGGGCCATGGATATGAGTTGAGAAAGCATCTACTATGCCAGATGTATGAAATGCATAAAAGATTTTTCCATGAGAACAAGTGGAGAAAGATATAAATCGACCGTAGCAATTGTACCAAGACATAGTGCAAAGGAAGGCCTTCACCAAAATATGGGCCTAACTAAAGTAACCAACTCAGTAAAAATGAAGCATCACCAATGAGTTTTAATGAGTATTTTTGGGGTTCTAGAGTTCTTTTTGGACCTCACAGTCTCAAGCTATCTACGATCTCTTGTTAGCTCTCCACCCTCTTCTCTGTTTGTGTCCCTCTCAAGTTTCATTTGATTTAGTTTTTGCTTCTATTAAAAAAAAAAAAAGATTTAAGTCCACATGGCATCCATGTGGCATCAAAATGATTATTTTAATAACACCTTTTGACATAACATAAAAATGTTAGGGGCTAAATCGACACAATTAAAATATTTAGGACCATTTTGAAATATGAGACAAAGGTCAGTGATCAAAGTTCTAATTAAACCCTAAAAAATAAGATATGTTTATTCATATATATGTGCACTATTAATTTGTTGAGATATTCCATCAATTAAAAAAAAAAAAATTCTCCCATATTGTAAAATTTATAGTGTATACTATTTGCTGGGTTAGAACAATCATGGTTTTCACTTGCAAGTACTCCTTCGAGAATTTGTAGATATTGGTTTAATTCCTTTTTTTTTCCCCTTTTTTTTGTGTGTGCGCGCAGGGAGGGAAGGGTGGGTTCACATTTCTCAATTTTGTAGTGATGAGCTGCTTGTATTGACAACATATCATTATAAGTTAACTTAATGACTTGATTTTTAAAGTTGAGGGATGCAATTAAAACAATGAATTTTTGGGAGTGAAATTCACATGATTAAATGTATAAGATGAACTGGAAAAGACTCCCATGGTTGGGGGACCAAAAGTATAGTTTGACCTAATTTAAACTACCTACTACTAGTTTAGGAAATTTCAAAAAATAGAAGTTCAAAATAAAAAGTAATTTCCACACCATCTTTTCTTGCATAATATTAACTAGCATGTAACTCACACTATGTGTAGCTACAATTCTACATATACCAAGATTTGTACATCATACATTTAGCTATGGTATTTTAATATTTTTAGGTTGTATTTTTTATTTTAAGTCTTTTTTAACTGTAGCTTATATATAACTTAAACCATGATAATTTCATGTAATTTTTTGTTAATATCTAAAATTTAAATATTCTATCAATATATAACAATACTTATCATTTTTTTGGTTACTAAAATGAAACATATCAGTGGCACATAATATTTCTAGTATGTTACATAGTCCATAAATTGTTACATATTATTCTAAGATCAACCTTAAGGTGATTCAGATCATAGGTACTAACACAACAACAACAACAACAAAAAATTATGAAATTAAATGTGTGATTGGTTCATTTAATATATATGATTTTAATTTCCAAAATTAACTTAATTCAAGTGGTTTCTCAAATTAAAAATAATAATAATAATAATAAAAAAACTTAATTCAAGTGGATCGATGTGCAAATGCAAGAAAAACTACTATTTAAAAAAAAAAATTGTGTCTCTTAATTGTTAAGACAAAGATGTAAACTTATTAGTAAAGGAGAAAATTAAAGAAGAAGAAGAGAACATAGAAACTTACCTGTTGTGGTGTATTTGCAGCACTTCGTGAAACTAGTGCCTGTATTAAAAAAATTAGATCAAGTTTAGAGTTTTTCTTTTTCTTTTCTTTTTTTTCTTTTGCTAATTCAATAGCTGGAAGATGGAGTATTTGAACTCCAATATTTCCATTGGAAACACCAAGAACTATTAATTGAACTTCAAAGCTCTTGACATATTTAGAGTTATACAACATAATCTTTTGTATATAGTTTGACCTAATTCAAACTATCTACTACCTCTTCTAAATATATATATATATATATATATATCTACTACTAATCAGTACATTTCAAAATAGAAGTTCAAAATAAACTTAATTCAAAATAAAAAATAAAAATAAGAAGTTTTTCGCACCAATGTTCTTGCATAATATTAATTTTACTAAATTAACTTAATTCAAGTGGATTTACATTCGCAAGAACTACTATTCTTAATTTGTGTCTTTTAATTGTCAATATAAAGATACAAAATTATTAGTAAAGGGATTTTTTTTTTTTTTTTTTTTTTTTTTTGAGAAGGTAGTAAAGGGGAAAATTAAGGACGAAGAAGAAGAAAGCAGAAAAAATTACCCGTTGAGATATATTTGGACTTGGAGCATGTTGAACCAGTGCCTACATTAAACAATTATATAATTTTTTTTTTAGAATCAAAGTTTAGAGTTATTAAAACACAATTTATTTCATTGGTTTGATGTGTCAACATATATATATATATATATTTATAGTTTGACCTATTGTTTTGATAATATAGATACACTAGTCGCTAACTCGTGCTATGCACGGCTTATTTGTGAGGTAGACTAAAATAATTTTATAAAGCCTTAAATTGATTAAGAAATTACACCATTACATGATTTATTCTTCTATGACTTCAATTTGTGTTACAATTTGATGAAGAAACCATTACTTGAACGTGCAATGGCTTATAAAAAATTTGCCAGACAATTTCAGATACAGCAAAAAATAACTCAAAAATTCAAATATTAAAAATTCTGAAATACCAAAAAATATTAAAGAATCAAATGATTCACTGCTTAGAAATTATTGAATTAAAACAGAATATATATGACTAAAAAATAGAAAAATATAAGAAAAAAGATTGGGTTACATTCAAAAGAATAATCCATGGCTATAAGTTTGCACCCTATCATAAAATATCACATTAGTGAAGTAGAGAGATAATAATAATAATAATAATAATAATAACATCAATGTTTGAGTTTGAGTTTAAGTTGGACCTGTTAGAGAGATAGAGTTTTACTCCTTGTTAAGTTTGGATTAAAAAAAAATAATTTTGTTTAAAAAAAATGATGAGTTTGAGTTTAAGTTGGACTTGTTGGACTTGTTAATTTTATTTAATAAGTCTTAGGATGCTCGGAATATCCTATGACAAAACCGAAAATTTAATGAAAAATATGGTATAAATAAACTAAAACAAATCCTCTAGCAATTATAAAACCATAACCTAAATATAGAATATTAAATCTCTCATAATCTGAAAGAAAACAAAAAATAAAGTAAATAACAAAAGGGTACGATGAAACGAACTTGAGAACTGGTTACCTTTGTTTTACTTTTTGATTCTTAGTACTAAACAAATTGCCAATCTAATTTTAAGAATGAAATACAACTTTAAAAAATCTATAAAATCGAGCATTGTAAACAATCAAATCAATAGTTAAAAAAATTTTAAGAAATAAATCTCTATCAAAACATAAAAGTAAATAACATTATACTTTCAAATTTCACAATTTTAACAAAGTGACAAATCCTTCATACATTTTCAAACAGAACCACTTAGGAGAAACAAATGTAGTCAAATGTATTCAATAAACTGTATCAATAGGATCAAGTTTCCAAATCTAAGTAACAGATGATAGAACCACTCAGGTTTATTAAAAAAAAAATTATTAATATATACGAAAATTATAGCTTCTTCTAAACTATTTATTCATAACCAATTCAGATGCGAGCATAACGGTTAGTATTACCTAGATATAGTCTTCTCGTTCTTTTTCTAGCCATCCTTTAGAACCTTATCTCGGATTTGGTGTGGCGCCAACATATTTGAGTCACTGATCTCTTTTAAATTAGAATAGATTTCGATTCCCTTGTCTAATACAGTGAACTTGGAATGAGTTTTTTGCTTCCTAGATCTTCTAGTAACTTTTGTTGGACACGCTTTTGATTCTCTCATCTACTCTTTGCTATAGGCATATTGAAAAATTAATAACAGATAACAGGAAAAAATACTCAATATCAAAGCATCATAAATAAGGGGGTGGGAAATAATTGCATCAAGCATTTAAAATAGAAAAAAAAATCTATAGGGCTAAATCCACATTTGCATATGTGTTTAACCATTGTCATTCCACAGTTGCCACATTGCAATGAAATTTTCAATGTTAGACATGAAATCAATATCTATGGAAATTTGGAAGCCCTACCAAAAAGGTAAGCATAAACAAAGAAACCAAGATTTTGAATAAGAAATTTAACAAAAACCAAGTGATCAAAGATACCCATTGACAAAAAAAAGATTTAATAATAATAATCACATATCAAAATTTGGATTTCCAAAAGACATGAATTCAAAATAACCATTTCCAAAAATACCCTCTGCTCCCTATGCTAATAGGAAATACCTGTTAACTTATTATTACATTAAGCTGAATAGCGTGTTTTTTCTTTTTTAACTGTACATGAGGTATAAGTTTAAGTGGGTATTTATCCTACGTGGCATAACATGAAACATTTTAATAAACCATCAGCTTAACTGTTAGTATTATAATAGGGGGGGCATTATTGAATCAATTTGGTTCCTTCCCTTTATATCTACAACTTTGTATCTTTCACTTTTCAAAATTTTGAAAAATGCAGCAAAAACATGCATGTGCAGAATTTGGTGAGAAGCAAAAAAAAAAAAAAAAAAGCTTGTAATGTAGAAATGCTCATAGGACCAAGACTAAATTGGTTTAAAATGTAAATTCAATGTTCAGCAAGCATTTGATTGTAATTTAAGCGGTTTATTTTTTTTATTTATAGTGAGAGGCTTTCAAACGGTGTTGTAGCAGTAAAAGTTAAAATTTTAACTTAAAGCTGTAAATAATCTGCATATCAATAATCATGAACATATATAAAACTGATTTAGGAGTAAGCATTGTTTTAAGAAAATAACTCACTCAGAAAAGATGGATTGTGGATAGGAATTTCGAAACTAATGAAACAATCTATGCTTGATCTGCAAAAAAAAAAAAAAAAGAAAAAAAAAGAGGGAAAATTAGAGGAGCAGTGAAGCGTGACTGGAGATATAGATGAGAGAAGCGAATGATAGATGGGTGAGGAAATACCATTTGATGTGAATGTCATAGGCAACAGAGAAGATTATCATTTTTACATATGTGTGAAAAAAAATGTAAACTTTCTTTAATTGCTAAGATTAGCATTCCTTTTTTTTTTTTTTTTTTGAGGGGGGGGGGGAGCGGGGGATAGATTAGCATTCCTAAGATAAGTATTTGAATTATAAAAAAAAAAAAAAAAGGTCGCATCAAATACCAAGCATAAAATTTAAAATAAGAACAACAGTAAAAGCCTTAATATTGTTCACATTTATTTCTTTTCCAGTACAATTCCAGCAACAAATGAAGCATCAAATTAATAACCTTTCACACATTTTTTACTGTTTAGTTTCTAACAAAACCAAAAACTCAAACTTTGCTCATTCAATCAGTCCCCAATTGAACCAAAAACAAATTCCAATTTCCCTCATCATTCCCCCACTTAATCCTTCATTTTCTCAACAACCAATCAAAAACCTCATTGTTTCTAATTACGCAAACTGAATAATCCCTTGAGTTATACTCTTTAAAGAAAAATAACAAATAAAAAAGCATATATAATCACATCTTTCTTGGGAAAGAAACAAAGATGGAAAGCAAGAGGGAAAAAGTGAGTTAGGGCAACAAGGAAAGAACCAAACAAACAATATCAAAATCTGAAATCTACAAATCATAACAGAAAATCCCAAAACATCTAAGCAAATATCTAAATCTATACCTATCCAACCAAAATACCCAAAAACTAAGTCATATTAAATACCCAGATATAAGAAAGGGGAGAAAAAATAACCGGTGGCAGTTTCGACGATCTAATGATGGCAGGTAAATGGCCTGAACAGAGTTAATGGCACTTAGATTTCTCTTCCTCAATCTCAATTCCTATGTGTGCCTGCGGTTTCGGTGTTCTGAGTCTGGCAAGGGAACGGATGGCGGCGGAAAATCTAATAGTAATCGTGTTTTGCCTCTTTCTCTTCTCTGTTTCTCTCACCGTGTCCTAGGCCTCATCGCCTCCCTTTATTTCCATCTCTGTGTGTATCGTATTTCTATCTCTCCTTCTCTGCTTCTTTCCCCGTTTCCTCGTCGCCTCTCTCTCTCTCTCTTTCATCGCCTCTCTATTTCGATCTGTGTGTATATGGAGGTGCAGCGAAGAATCGCAAGTTTGAGTCTGAATTTTGATCGGGAAATATGATTTGGGTTTTAGGGTCTGAGTCTTTTTTGTTTTTTTGTTTTGTGGATAAGCGGCGTGAAAGGGTGTCTTTTATTACTTTTTTTTTTATGTTTTTTTTTAATATTGTGTTGACGTGGAAATTTGTGGGAGTTTCAAAAACTTCGGTTATATATATATATATATATATTGATAAATAAGTGAGTAAAGCATTTATATTATATTCATCCATAAATAGGAAATGCTAATTTCCCTTAAAAGGTAAATAAATACTAGTTGTTACCATTAAACCTTAAAATAAAAAAATAAAAAATGATATGTTGATAATATTTTCACAACAAAAGGCTGATTGTTAATAATGGATAAAAAAATAATTTCAATGATGAATTCAAATTATAACTAAGTACAACTTATCAGCTAAAATTTGTTGTAAAAATAATATAGATGTAGCATTTTATTAAAAAATATATATATAGCTATATAAATATGTAAGTTGTTATAGCATTCACATCAGCTCGCTCAAAAAATTTCATCTTTTTTAATATAAAACCTACTTTTTCTATTTTACATAATTACTTTTCAAAATATTCCACATCATATTATCTATTTTACATTATGTGAGTGATTTTGATAATAAATGTGTAAAATTAATATCTTTTTCTATTTTGCATTAATTGATGCAAATGCTCTTACTCTAATTTCATTTTGAACTTACTACTAACATTATTTTTTTAAAATAGCCAAATATGAGGGAGTTACACATATGGTTATAAAAAAAATTATTTTAGTAATTTTTCCTATACTTGCTGACTTGCTGTTTACTCTTTATATTTTTCAAACCAAAATGAAAAAGAAAAAAACAAAAACATTTTCCTTACCTGTTGAAGATTTGGGGCACCTGCAGGAAGAGGGAGGCCTGCCTTGGCCCGGAGCAAGACGTAGCTATCCAAGAAGTAGTTATGGTGGGGATGATGATGCTGGTGCCTCCGTGCCCCATAGCACGTAGAACAAAGGTCGTAGGTATTACCTCCAGCATTGTCAAAGCATGCAACGCACGTGAAATACAGTTCCATTAGTTGATTTCCACAGTAATCACACCACACATTTGGGGCACCTGCAAAAAGAGGGAGGCCTGCCCTGGCCCGGAGCAAGACGTAGCTATCCAAGAAGTAGTTATGGTGGGGAGGATGCTGCTGCTGGTGCCTCCGTGCCTCATAGCACGTAGAACAAAGGTCGTAGGTGTTACCTCCAGCATTGTCAAAGCATGCAACGCACGTGAAATACAGTGCCATTAGGCCAATTCTACAGTAACCACACGACACACCCCTGGTTTTGAAGATATAGTAAAACGTGAGGACTTCAAAGAAATCCGAGAACCCGTCTCCATTGCGGTCCAAACTACGGAAAAAATTGGGGTCGACCCTGTTGTATCCGTTTTGAACGAAGAATTGGATGAACTCATTGAAGCTAACTCCGCCATCGCCATTTGTATCCATTGAATTGAAGAACTCTATTGCTCGTTGCCTAAGTTCATCGGAGGCATTACTATAGTAAGCTGAAGCAGCCATGTGTAACTCTTCCATATTTGCCATGTCAAAGGCTGCTTGAGCTGCTTATTGAGTTATACGTTTAATTTGGCAATATGATGATAGCATTTCTTTGATAGCATTTGGATTGCGTTTATGTGGTGTTGCGTTTGCCTTTTTTTTTTTTTTTTTTTTTTTGGTTGTTGTTGCGGTGAGAAGAACGTGAAGATGTTGTCAGTCAGTAGGTCCTGTATACTGGGCATGGGACCACTACCTTTTTTACTAGCAAAATAAGTTTTGGACAGTTCTTTTTAGTGGGTACATGTATTGTTTATAGAACCTATAAACCTCTTTTTTCAATAAAATTTTCATTAAAAATAAGTTCTACGATACTATTCACACATTTAAAAATTATTTTGTTACAATATTTTTAATTTTTAACAAAATAAGCAGTATTTAAATAAACCTTTAGTTAATGATATTAATAATTCATATTCCAACTTGGATGCTTGGACTGTGATTGATGGTACTTCCACCTCCACTTACTTTGGATGTTTGTATCAGATAATTTTTTCCACCGTGTTTGACACTTCACATGAGATGCTTGGACTGTGATTGATAGTACTTCCACTTCCACTTTGGATGTTTGTATCAGATAATTTTTTCCACCGTGTTTGACACTTCACATGAGATGCTTGGACTGTGATTGATGGTACTTCCACTTCTATATTGGATGTTTGTATCAGATAATTTTTTCCATCGTGTTTGACACTTCACATGATATTAAAATTTTCCTGCCCAGTTTTCCACTTTCCTGGTTTTCCACATTGGATGAACTTTGGAGCATGATAAATTTCCATCGCATTTGATACTGAAAGATTTTTCTATTTTTCCGCTCTGTTTGTCACTTTGCTTTTTACCTATTTCCACTTGAATGTACGGGCTATATCCTTAATTCATAAGTTGATAGCCTATTTTGACCGTCTTGTTTTACGTGTTAAAAAGAGTGAGATATCCCTTAAGTTAGGGTTTTCAAAATAGAGTAAACTAGTCACTAATCCATGCGATGCATAGGAAAACTATTGAAAATAAGATTTTAAAAAGAAAATTTTATTAATTTTAGATTATATCAAATATTTATTTATGGTAGTTTAAAATATTATTTCAAATCTTCATTTCATTTTATTTTAGTTGGAATAACTTATATAATTAAATGAAATGCTTATAAATAAGAGATGACATTAATAATATACTATATATAGTTAGTGATTATTCAAGATATCATTCAAATATGACAATTTTTTGGTTCTAAAAAAAGAACAATATTAATGCATTTAAACACAAAATACTATATTGTCCAATAGATATTACAGCTTTAAAACTAAAACAATGAGTAGTGATTTTTAATTGATTGGGGTAATAGCACAACTTTTAATAAAAAAAAAAAAATTGATTTAAAATTTTTTGGAGTATCACTATATTAAAAATGCCGGAAGGAAGCAAGAAATTCCACTGAAAAATGCTACAAATACATTTGGGTTTTTTTTTTTTTTTTTTTTTTTTTTCAATGAGCAGGTACATTACTATTTAGTAGAGTCTTAATACATGGGGGATGGTCCTCCATCCAATACATCATTGTCTAGCAAACCCAGCCAGTTCTTTGCTTCAAATGCTATCTTTTCTGTTGGTCCGTTTGTTCAAGGAAAGCCACAAGAGAAAAATATATTCCTAATAGAAGAACCAACTACCAAGTAGTCTAACATTATTAAGGATGTGGCCAATGCTCAAATTGGTAGGTACAGCTGACTTTACTTCATCTACTGGACAATTAAATTCACACTCTATCTCTATTGCTTGAAGCCCCAAATCCATAGAGGCCATGTGCACCCTTCAACATGCTATCTAGACTCATTATTTCTCTAAACTTCCATATATTCCACAGCAAGTGTACAGGTTGTTTGCACCAAATCCACTACTAACTTCAAAGTTTCATCCACATGCCTTTGGTTTCGATTTGACCATAATAGCCAACCTCCACCGCAACTAATACAATCAACTGAATTGGTTAAAACAATTATCAAATATTGGGAATATAAAAATACAATCAACTGGATTGGTTAAAACAATATACCACCTGGGAATATAAAAATACAAAACTTGGTAGTATGTATATGATATCGTTGAAAGATTTAAATATCATTGCAGGCTTCTTGAATTCCACCCATCACAAAAGCCACGGCTTACATCAAATTGGTCTTTGAAGTCTTGATCTCATTCATCCCTAGAACCTGGAAAATCAAATTTCTGGACTAATTGAAAATTTGTAAATATTTCCAACTATCATCTAACGATGAAATTATTATATCTTTTCAAGAACAAAAGGGAAAACAAAGACCAAATGTTCTATGTAGCAAATTTGAAACCTATCACCAAGAAAAAGAATTAAACCTATTGGAAATTCATTAATTGGTACCAATGCAAGTAATTGGTACGCTAAAATATATTGATGAGTAGATAATGGTGACGATGAGAGAATAAAACTTTATAGGAAAAAATAATATGAATAAATTACTTGTGTATGCTTTGAAGCTACTACCATCTCTATCAAAATTTTGAGGAGAAAAATAGAATGAAATATATTAATAAAATAAATATATAAATTTTATTATTGATGCAACGATTTCTCTAATGTTAAAGTGAAAAAAATAATATTCACTCTCACAGCAACTCAAAACATTTACTTAATATATTATATTATCCATACCATCCAGCCACCACTTCCACTCCGGGTGATCATCTCTAACCACCCTCTGAAATTTTGTGGTTGCCTATGTTTCCTAGCCAACACAAAATTCTGCTCCCCACCATTAAACAAAACTTCGCAAATAAGTCTTGTCACATTTAGAGATCTCAAACCAACCATTTTCATTGTAGAAACCAAAATACACACTCAGTAGTTCCACCACTATAAATTTTACAACAAATTGAGCTATGGCAAATATTGGTAACACAAAATCTCATAAAGGATTTAAAAGTATATTCCAAGGGGAAAAAAACAACAAATTTTTAATACAAATAGTTAGAGTCTACCTTTTAATTTGGAGTATGCACATGTTTTCTTAAAGAATATAATCATATGAAACTTGAAAGCAAGTTCAAAGAATAGGTGCAGTACATAAAAGCCAGTCATTCATTTAAGTTGGAGAAAAAAATCGATCTTGGTTCAATTGAAAAAGCATAAAAAAATGACAGTCATGTTTTTACATTACACAAAAAATGACACTGAGAAAATAAGGCCAACAAATACATCTCACCCTGATTAAATCAACAACACAGCATCACATTCCCTACTTATCTTCCTTCTTACCACTCTCCATGTATTATGACTTCTAGAACAACAACAAAAAATCACTTACAAATTTTATCAAACGGCTTGTGTATGTGTAAGGAAAAAAAAACTTAATGAAAAGAGAGAATTTTAAAAAGAAAAGAGAGTACCATGTTGCAGCAACACCTACATCAATATAACCGAGGGTTGTTTTTTCTCTCAAGGCCTGAGCAAGCTCCTTTGTGCCTAAAAATTGAAAACATAAAATGAGGTTTTTGTAGGTACCTATGTATTTTTCGGTTATGAAGTCAACAGATTAAAAATATGTAATATGCCTTTTGATTTTGCATAATGATAGAGGTATTTTTTAAAGCTTGCTATTTGTTAACTCTCTCTTAACCCTCTCTCTAAATCTCTGCCTCAAATTTATAATATCTAATACCATGCCCATCTTGCATAATCATATATAAATGAGTTATATAACTCTCAAACAACTATACAAACCAACCCCGACCTTCAAAAAAAAATCCCAAAGAATCCAAAATAGCGGTAGCCCTAACATAACATTCCGTAGGCTATCATATAAGACAACCCAGAGATTATAATAATTTATAAAAAGGGAAAACCAATGTAAATGAAGACGACAATAACACTATATATCAAACCATAGCCTTTTGTAAATTCTTGGAGCTGAATTCTTTTAAACAGAGAACAAAAGGCATATTACAAATGAATCTGAGAACAAACACCTGAGCATTCCAAACTTGTTCAAGAAATACCACAAATGAATTGGCAAAGAAGAATCAGAGAACAAACACCTGAGCATTCTATCAAACACATTTTCAGCAATCTCAAACAACTATACTAACCAACCCCAACCTTCAAAAAAAAATTCCAACGAAATCCAAAATAGTGGCAGCCCCAACATAACATTCCATAGGCTATCATATAATAAGACCAAGAGATTATAATAATTTATAAAAAGGGAAAACCAATGTAAATGAAGATGATAGTAACACTATATATCAAACCAAAACAAACCCAAAATTGAAATCAAAATAAAAGAATCCTAGGAAACAAAAATCCAATAAAAATTGCATAACCAAAAAAAGGGAAAAAGAAAATCCAAACCAATGTAAAATGAAGATGAGAAAAACACTATATATCAACTAAAACAAACCCAGAATTAAAACAAATAGAAGAATCCCAAGAAACCAAAAATCCAATAAAATTGCATACAAAAAAAGGGAAAAAGAAAATCTAATTACAAAAATTTCATGATTCTTCTTTGCCATAGATTGACAACAAAGTAAGAAGAAGAAAACGTGGAAATCTGCAAAGAAAAAAAAAAAAAAAAACTTAAATCCAGAGCAACCCACAACCAAAAAACCACAAAATTCTACGAAACAAAAACAAAAAAACTTAAATCCAAAGCAACCCACAACCACAAACTAACAAAATTCCATGAACAATTGAAGTGGATAAAGGAGAGCAATATATAGAAATTAAGGAGAGTAAAAACATGTTTTAATTACCTCAAAATAAAAACATAATGGGCTGGATTGAGCGACGATGGAGAGGTAAAGAGAAATCGATGCAGTGGGCAATGATCCATGGTGGTGGTGGGGGTGGAGGATTGAGTTTTGGCATGCTAGTGTATATTAGAAAATAGAGAGGTTGTAGGGTTTAGACGTGAAGGCTAAAGAAAGAGTTGTAACTTGATTAGGGTTCTAAATTGATAATACTAATAAAACATTAAGAAGAATTAAAAAAAAAGAAAAAAAAAAGAAAAGAAAAGAAGAAGAGTTGACGTGAAAGGATTAGGGGGGGGGGTGGGGGGAATTATATAAATATAAATATAATATAAAATAAAAATAAACGTTAAGAAGAATTTAAAAAAGAAAAAGAAAAAAAGAAGAAGAGGTGACGTGAAAGGATTAGGGTTATAATTGATAATCTATATATATATATATATATATATAGATTATTTAAGAAGAATTAAAAAAAAAAAAAAAAAAGGTGACATGAAAGCTGATTGGGGGGGGGGGAATAAATGGATAAATTCTAATGTAATAAAACATCAAAAAGAATTAAAAAAAAAAAAGGTGACGTGGAAAATTGTGGAGCTAGCAGAGACTTCGGTTATATATATATATAGATGAAAAAGTGATATTATTAATCAATAAGAAGTTGACCACATAAACAATTTGTAAAAATCAATAAGAAGTTGGCCGCATAAACAATTTGTAAAAATGTTATAAAATAGTTTGTGACTGTAACATTACTCTTAACAACATGTCATATAGACTTTATTGTGATTTTTGTGAAACTATTGTGTTCATAACTTTCACTAGTATGTAACCCATGCTTATGCACAAGAATAATAAATTGTAGTCGTACTATTGATGTTAACTAGTAAGTTGCCTGTGCATAGTTTTGTGACATTTTATGTAAAATAGTTTTGAATAATGTTGTACATAAATTATAAAGAAAAAGTAAACTAAATTAGAGTAAAAAAAAAAAACATTATGAGATATTAAAAATTGGTTTAGTAGCTTCACTGCATATTTATAGCCTTCTTAAAGTAAGATTATTATTTTTTTAAATCATGAAACCTTTTTAAATCATGAAACCAAAAATAAATACAAAAGAATAATGAGACCATGCAAATCAACTAATTTGTGTTGTGTTCACATATTTCATACCATAAAATAAAAGTATACTCAACTCTGTAACTGTCTTCCATTTAACGATAGTGCAACATTAAGATATGTTGTTGACAAGTATGTATGTATGTGTCTTATAAATGATTTAAAATTAAACCATGGTAGAATATGACTTTACATTGCACACCATATTCTCTCTACTTATATACCCAAAACAAAAACTAACTAACCAAATTACCTAAACCTAAATCATATTTAAGCCCTTAATTTAAAAAGAAAAAAAGATTACTCGTAGGGGTTTCAGTGTCTTGATGGTGGTGGGAGACCAGTATAACAGAGGTGGTGACCTCTTAGATTTCTCTTTTTCTCTCTTTCAAATGTTTTGTTAGTCTTAGGTCTTTTATTTTGGTAATAATGAAATAATACCTTTTATTTAACAATCCATAACATTATTGTGTCTCTCTATCTCTCTCTAGAGTCTTATCTAGTTAGTTATTACTATTAGTCCTTACTTTTTTTTTTTTTGTTTTTAAAAAAAAAAAAAATACAAAAAACAGTGGGTGCGGGTATGCTAAAAGACATGAAGAATAGTGAAATGTGTGGTGTAATATGCTAAAAGACATGAAGAATAGTGAAATGTGTGGTGTAAGCTTAGGCAATTAATGAGATATTAATGAGATAACAGCAAAATAAGATAATATGAACTTTTGGGTAACAATAAAAAAAACCTTAATGAAAGATCATACCCAAAAAAAAAAAAAAAAAAAAATCATGCAATGCACAGGCCAATAACCAGTCTATATATATATATATATATATATAATTAAAGCTAAAACTGAGAGAAAACCTAATTAGATTCTAGATTGGATTCCAATTGTTGTCTAATTTTATGCCATGTGTCCAATTTAAGGTTTTTTTATTTTTTATTTTTAAAAAACATTGATTTCCAAATACCAATGGACTCACCATTCTAAATACATTACAATATACTAATTTTTATTTTTATTTTTTTATGAGATAGTTTATTTGATGAGATAGTGGCTCCTAAAAAAGGGCCATATATGGGACTAGGGTTGTCCAACTGGCCCAAGACCCGATCAAACCGCCCGAATCCGACCGACCCGAAGCCCAACGGGTCGGCCTGAAGCCCAACGGGTCGGCCTGAAGCCCTTGGCAGGTCGGATTAAGGTCCTTATCTCAAGAAAAATGACTATTCGGTTTGGGTAGCGGGTTAAGGGTTTAAAAACCCGTATAACCCGACCCAACCCAACCAAAGTTTTAAAAGAAAAAAAAAAATCAGATCAAGATCAAATCACGTGTGAACTGAGGACTATCTGGACTGATAAGACCGAGCACTGCCTTCTGCCTAATTGAGAACTACATGGCACCAGAGACTTCCTTCCACGCAAAAGCAGACATCATATCACCAGCAAGCATCAGAACGGCTAAAAGCCTAAAATTGGGACTAAAAGGCTGAAATTTCCCTTCAGCCTCTCTATGTTCTAACTCTCTAGTCTCTTCACTGAAATTGGTTCGGCCTCTTTAATTCTCTTCACTCTCTCTCACTCTCTCTCTCTCTCTCTCTCTCTCTATATCTCTCTTTACCAGCCGGTCCAGCCCCAATAGCTAGTCGGCTACCCTTCAAATCAAACTCAGATTTGATCTTTCCCATGCCTCTGTTCATGAATCATGGTTTAGGGTTTCAAGACCCAACTCGGCTACACTTATAAAAATCAAAATCAAAATTAGATTTTCCCTCAAATCTCTCTCTTATAAATTGGACTTTTCTGGTCGTTTTCTCTGCTCTCTAGTGATTTCAAAATCTCTCTTTTTTATTTTGAAACAAACAAATCCCTTTACTCAGTCTCAGATTAGGTAAAGTTTCTTCCTATTTCATCCCTTTTTTTCCTGTATTTTGTGTTTGTGATTGGGCAAAAAAAGAGGAAAGCTTGATGATTTTCAGTCCTTTGTTTAGTATAATCTGTTCTTCATGAGTTGATTAACTTGCCACAACGACTTGATGCTAGAAATTGCTAAGCTTTATTTTATGTCATTTGTTAATGTTGTGACCTGCTACTTAATTGCGTTGAAACTTTTGTTTGCAATTAGATTGTTAAATGCATTATAAGGAATCTCATTTTCATTTCAACCTTGTACAAATATATGTTCTTTATAGGCTATGATACTGAGTCACCATTCTAATAGACTAGAGTCTTTGACGTCTCAAACAAAGTTTGTCATAAATTTATTTACTCAAGCCATCTGCTGCTAGTTATTTAGGAGGATGCATCTCATTCTTTATTTACACTATTAATATTTGTATGATAATTGATACATCAAGCTTTCCTCTTTTTTTTGCCCAATCTGGGTTTATCATTTTGTTAGTGCTCTATGTGTGATTTGTTAGTGCTCCCTGGGTTTATCATTTTCTTCCTTTGATTCATTATGTTAGTGCTCTTATTGTGATTTGTATTTGCCCTGTTTTATTCCTTGTTTTGTTTTGTTTTTTTTAATGATCAACATACTTGTATCTTCACTGTAAAAAAAGAATATAAACCCCTATTTTAACAAGATGAAATCCAAACACATTTTTATTTTTTTATCTGCCTGTTTTATTCTTTGTTTTGTTTTGTTTTTTATGATCAATATACTTGTATCTTCACTGTAAAAAAGAAGAAGATGAACCCCTATTTTAAAAAGATGAAATCCACATTCTTATTTTCTTATCTGATTGTATTTTATTACTCATTTGTTTGATTCATTTTGCTTTCTTAACTTAAAAATTTGAAATCCTAATTTTAAACAGGAGTTGAAATCCTAGGCTTTTTGCTTCCTTCTCAAGGTTGAATCCCTAATAGCTAAGAGTTCTTTGAGGTATCATTTCTTTCTCTTTTAACTTCTTGTTATTGTTTGTGTGTTACTTTTATGGTTGTTTGCTAATGCATAAATTTGATGTCTTAAGTTTATGGAACCCTCAAGTGATGCACCCTCTTCCCAAGCAACACCTATTGGCACAGCTGAACCTGTTGCCCAAGCTGTACCTACTGCCACTCCAACTAATGCTGAGGTTCCCCCACTTCCACATAAATGTAATAATAGGAAAAAGTCTATTGCTTGGGACCATTTTGAAAAAGTAGATATTGGTGAAGGTCATTTTAAGGCTGTTTGCAATTACTGTCTTATCTAGCTGATAGTAAGGGGCATGGTACTGCTAATTTATTGAATCATATGCCAATTTGTGTTAAAAACCCTAATAGAAAGACACTTAAAGGGCAACAAACCTTAGCGTTTGAACCCAAAATGGATGGGGAGGAAGGGTTTCAGCTTGTACCGACAACCTTTACTGTTGAGGCTTCTAGAAAGGCACTTGCTGAAATGGATATAATAGATGAGTTGCCTTTTAGGTTTGTTGAAGGGTATGGGTTTCAAAGATATGCGACGACCTTACAACCTAAGTTGCGAATTAGGGATATCCCATCTCGTCAAACTGTGGCTAGGGATGTGATTGGCATTTATGGTGTTGAGAGAGAGAAACTAAGGGGGGCCTTGAAGGGTCGTAGGGTGTGTCTTACGACGGACACATGGACGAGTATTCAAAATCTGTGTTATATGTCCCTTACAGGTCATTTTATTGATGATGATTGGAAGTTGCATAAGAGAATTTTAAATTTTTGTCAAGTTGAAGACCATAAGGGGGAGACTGTAGGTAGAAAGATTGAGTTGTGTTTGCGTGAGTGGGGTATTACTGGCATATTCACTTTAACAGTGGAAAATGCTAGCTCAAATGGTGCCACCATTAAGTTTTTGGAAAATGTAACTAAAGATTGGGAGGGGACTATTTTAGAACATGAGTTCTTACACATGAGGTATTGTGCACATATCCTAAATCTGATTGTGGGGGATGGTATGAAAGAAATTGATGCATCCATTGCAAAGGTGCATGAAGCTGTGAGGTATGTGAAGTCCTCACCAAATAGGAATCAAACTTTTGTGGGTTTTGTGGAGAGATTAGGTATTGAGTCTAAGTCTCTTCTTTGTCTAGATGTACCAACTAGGTGGAACTCTACCTACCTCATGTTAGAAACTGCACAAAAATTTGAGAAAGTGTTCATACGAATGGACTTTGAGGATGATAGTTATTCTTCATACTTTATGAACAAGGAGAATAGTGGTGGTATGGGATCTCCTAGTAGTATTGATTTTCAAAATTGTAGGACATTTGTGGGTTTTTTGAAGCTTTTTTACAATGCCACAAAAAGTTTTCAGGTTCTTTGTATGTTACTGCAAACACCTTTTTTGATGAGATGTTTGTCATTCAAGAGAATATTTCCCATTTAAGTAAATCACAAAATCACCTCTTGAAAAATATGGCAACTAAAATGGAATCTAAGTTTGATAAGTATTGGGGAAAAGGGGATAAAATGAATCATCTCTTGTATGTGGCTGTGATTCTTGATCCAAGAAAGAAGTTGAGGTTTTTGAATTTTTGTTTTTCTGAAATTTATGGGAATGAAGTGGCTGATGTGATGGTTGAATTGGTGAGGGATGCCTTGGTGAAGTTGTAAGATTTTTACTCTCGTGTTGATTCACCAAATGTACAAGTAGCAAGTGGGAGGGAGAGGACACACATAAAAGGAGAGTCAATTGGTTGTAGCGATCCATATGCAATGGTTAATTCTAGGTTTGTCCGTTTTTTGGAGGCTGAGCAGTCCATAGAGTGTAGCAATGAGATTGACAAATATTTGGCTGAAAATTGTGAAAGTAGAAGGGGGATGTGAAATTTGGGATATTGGGGTGGTGGAAGGCCAATTTAGATAGGTATCAAGTGCTGTCCAAATTAGCTAGGGATGTGCTGGCTGTACCTGTTTCTACTGTTGCTTTTGAATCAACGTTTAGTACCAGAGGATGCATACTTGATCCATTTTGGAGTTCACTTTCCCCACTTATGGTTCAAAATCTTGTTTGTGCACAAGACTGGCTTCAAGCCTTGGTTCCAATTTCTTTTCGCAAATCAAAGGATGAGGTAGAGGCCTTGGAAGATGAATTTCATGATTTAGGTAATATGTTAACTTCCAAACTTTTTGTCTATTAAGTGTTATTAAATGTGTCTTATGCAAATGAAATTTAATCTAATAGCCTTCATTTCTTTCTCTTTCCTAGTTATACATCAAGCTGCAGGTGGTGGAAGTTCAAGCTCAAGCAAAGGTATCTTAATTAGCATTGATAACTAATCACAAACTGGGTAAGTTTCTGCCCTTACTGTTATTTCTATTGAGTTTGGTTCTGCTTTCTCTATTGTTTTTGGTTATCATTATTCTGTATTTTTTGGTCTTGTCCTTATATTTTTTATTGATAAATATCTTTTTGCCCATTTTCTTGTAGGAGGAAGGACACACATTTTGTATAGGAGGCAGATTTTTGGATGCAATTTGGAAGTTCTTTTGGACAATGCTTTTCTAATTGATGATTTATAAATCAACTCTTGCTTATAGGAAAGAAAACTTATTAAGTTTATAGGCTTTCTTTTCTATAAGTCATGGACTAAACTATATAGTAATTGCTCTTTAAATGCTTTAGAAAAGCTATTTTTTGGAAATACTTTAGATATTTCATAATTGTAAGTTTGTAACTAATTATAACTAGCTACTGCCTTGGTAGTTTACTGCCTTACACACTTGCAGTAACTACCTTTCTGCCTTCTTTAACTCTATGGAAATATTGCAAGAGATGCTCTTATTAATCTTTTGTTGCCATACTTGTGGTGTGGCTGTGATTGAATTATTTGTTAGAATTTGATTTCTAGCTTGTGTAAGTTGTGTTACATGTATAGAATGGTTGGCACAACTTGGCAGGTTTAATAGGTTGCCCAGGTTTACATGTATGGAATTTGTTTGCTCTATCCTCTTGTGCTTTTGTTGGCCCAGGTCTTAATGCTAAAGGCATTTTGAAAAATTTTCTTTCTTGTATTGTGTGGTTTTAACAGGTAGTTAGAAAGTAATATCATGTGTGTTTTTTTATGTGCTTGCAATTACCCAGGTTGTTATGTGTTATGTATTTACTGTATTTTTTGTCATTAGATGTGAGCCAGAAAATTAAATTTGGATTGAAGGGCTGGAGGCCCAAAGGGTTCAAAGTTGTGTAATGGGCCAATTTGATATATATACATGATTTAATGATATAAATCTTTGTTAAAAGTAGTAAGCCCATTAATTTGGGCCCAAAAGGCCTGTCAAAAGTTGAATTAAAAAAAAATTATGCAAATTCACAATTTTAGCCCAATTTCGGCCCAAACCCGCCTAACGGACCAAACCGACCCATTCAACTGTTGACCCGAACCGCCGAGTCTGACCCATATATTGGTCGGTTGTGGGTTAAATTTTTTATAACCTGATCCAGTCGGGTCGAGTCCAGGTCAGGCCCAAACCCGAGCCGACCCGACCTGTGGACAGCCCTATATGGGACTGTGATTTCATGAACAACATGTAATTTTAAATAGAGTAATGGTATACATACATACATACATACATACATATATAGCCAAAACTGAGAGAAAATTTGATTAAATTCTAAATTGGAGTCTAATTTTGTGCCATGTGTCTCATTTAATTTTTAGATTTGAGTGTCAATTGAATTATTAGGTACAAAAATCAAAGAGTCTAAAATTAATTAGATTCTAAATTGAATTTTAATTGGAGTTCAATTTTGCACCATGTATCCTATCTAATATTTTAATTTTTATAGTAGGTGAATTACTTGGTACAAAAACCGAAAAGTTTAGATCTAATTAGATTCTAAATCATATATATATATATATATTTGTGATTGTTTTTAAATGTAGATGTGCATATGCTCGGGGTTACACACTACTTTTATTAAATGAATGTATCAATTTTTAATTAAACACAAAATAGAAAAATAATTAGGAAATTGATTTATTACGTTGTTGACATGATACTGATTATATTCATTACCATGTTAGTTAGAAGATTTTTATAATATAATTGGTAATAACTTTAACTTCTTAACAAAATGATAATGTAAAAAATTGACATTTGGCTTTTTTTTTTTTTTTTTTTTAATTTCATTTTAAAATTTGGTAAATAGTATGTGTAGGGACAAAGTTTGGAGTCCAAGCCCAAATTGTATGAAATCCTAGTCCAAAAAACCCAATACAATGAATTTTGTAGAGTATAGGTCAAAGAACTAGGTTTGGATGAGTTGAGTAACGACTTGCATGGGGTTAAGAAGCAATCAAACACAAATAAAAGCTATTATGATTAAAGGACCTTTCGTCCGAGGAGATTAGAATTTAACATATAAATACAGATCATCACCTTAGGGTTATTTAGCATGCTATAGTATTTCCTCTCACTCTTTTTCTCTGCCTCTTCTTCATGGGGACTCTTCCACATTATATAGGCTCTTCCTAATCATCTGGACCTAACACTTTTTGATCACTTGGATCCCCACTTGAGTACCCATCCCATTAGACACCCCTTTTAGTCCTCTGTGAGTTGCGGCAGCCAAGGCAGCACTGTTCAGGGGTTTTCTTTACATTAATGCAGTCAGAAAAGTAGCTGTAGTACATTTAATGTGGTGGTGACAGCTTTTCCTTAGATATTTTGAGTTTTCTTTCCTCTCACGTGCTCAGGGGGCGTACTTCAACTGCTTGAGTATACATTTGGTCTGCGTCTACCGTGTCCGAGGAGGAGTTCCTCTTCGGACCTTATTCCCTTTGTCTCCCACTGATGAGACTTGTAACGTAGATCATCTAAGTTGTGTTTCTCTCCTTGGGCTTGTTAGTATCCTCGGATAAGGCCCAAGGCCCAATACATTATTTTGGGCCCTAGCCCCCACAGTATGTTTTTAGATGATGTTCATGAGCACTTTAACTAAAAAGTCAAGACTTAAACCCCATTTGGTTGCTGAGAAAGCAAAGGAAAAGAAAAGAAAAGAAATTTTCAATTTATGCTAATAAAATGACATCTCATTTACTTATGGAGATGCAATTAATATATTTTCAAATATTTTATTTTATTTTCTGTAAGGTTAAATTTAATCAACCATCTTGTTGGCTTTATTCTGTGCCAAATTTGCTTGTATTTCAACAATTAGTAACCCTGTATTTAGGTGAGATTTTTGTAAGTGTAGTGAGTGAGATAGTGTGAAGAAATGCCCAAGAGTGTGTAAGAAAAATAGAGACTAACAATTGGATCTCGCGAGTGACTCGCGGCTGCAAGCCGCTAGAAGCTGCACACGTACCAGGCATGCCAGAAGTTGAAGCATCATGCTAGTTGGAGCACTACAGGACAAAATAGGACAACTGGCCGTTCAGTTATCTCGCGGCTGGATCTCGCGACTCAGTCAAGCCACGAGCCAGCCTTGTTTTGAAAAACTTGACTCTTCACATTTCATTCTCATCCAAGTATAAATACCCCCTCATACCCACGAAAGAAAGAGAGCTTCCAGAGAGAATTTTGAGAGAGAAACCATAGAGTAAATCAAGATTGATTCATCCACAATCTTCACATAAGAGACTCTTCAAATTCCTCTACTCTTTTCCTCTCCATTGTTAAATCCTTGAAAGGCCTTTCACCAAAAGTTTTTCTCACCATATCCATTTATGTGAGAGGGCTGTTTGGTGTTTTTAGGAAGCAGTTAGGAAGGAACCAATCTCACATTGGTTGATACATTGGTCAAGTAGCGGAATCCGGGAAGCTAGAAAAGAAATAGGTTCGGCGCAACCTCGTTAGAGCAAAAAGCTTGGAGGGCTTAGGTACACTAGGTAGATTAGGCTTGGAGGGTCTATTACTGTTCATGTATCCCAACTTCATTTTCTAGTGGATTACTTACCGCTTGGAGGGCGGCGGAAAGGTTTTACGCCAAGGGTTTCGATTTCCTCTTCGATAACACATCGTTCTGTTGTCCTTGTGTTTGCATCTCTCTTTCCTTAATCTTTGCCTTTTATTTTCTACTGTGGATGTGATTTTAATTGGCTTAGATTGTTTACAAATTCTGTTTATAACTTGTGTTCATTTTCCACACATTTATTGTTTGTCATAAAGTTTGAATTGGTATTTTTGTTATTGGAGGTCTAAACGTTTATGGGTGTTTTATACACTATTTGAACTTTCATTTTCTAATTAAGGACACGTGATAATTCAAAGGATAGCTTAGATGGCATAAAAATATTATTTTGATATTAATGTTAGATACATCAATTCTTTTAATGTACTGCTTAATAATAAGGATTATTTTGACACAAACCAAAAGTTTAGAAACAAAATTGACACGTTTAAGATGTTAAAAACCATTTTGATACATAGTACAACTATACAAGTGTTAAAGACTAAAACGGTAATTAAACATGTTTTTTACATATTTTTATTAAAGATTAAATTCTATAAGGATGTGGTTTAAAACCCAAGTTTTACATCCTCCAATCCCAACATGCCACATCATCTTATCATGTATTAAAGAATAAGAACAATCACACTCAATCAATTATAATACTCATTTGAAAATTCAACCAAATTGAGAGTTTATTAAGATGTTATTAATTGTGATATGATGTACTGAGTTTTAAGTAAAAAGCTGATGTGACATCTCTTATTGGATGGTGTAAAATATGAATTTTACACCCCATTCTTACCAAATTCAAACTCTTTTTATTGATATCCTCAAAACACTTTTTTTTATTAGCTAAATTTGGAAACTAATATCTTGTTTGGTTGTAAGGGAGATGAAAAGGAAAGAAGAGAGGGAAGAAAAAAGGGAAGGGAAAGGGAAGAAGAGAGAGTTGTACATAGAAGGATTGCATTAAACAATTTCTTCAAAAGAAAGGTCTTCTTTTAAAAAATAATGAAACCCTCTGAAGGATTGTGATAAAAAAATTTCTAGAACACAAACTTTTCTCAAAATTATGGGTTGTGAGAAAAGGGCCAAAATGGCCCTACACCACCTTTTTTTGAAATTTTTAGCAACAAAACACTGTTTTGGAAATAAATGGCAAAGTACCACTTTTTCCAGAACTCGAGTTTCAGAAACTCGAGTTCGTCAAAAAAATTATGTGGTACTCGAGCTTGGTAAACTCGAGTACCATTTACACAATACTCGAGTATACCAAACTCGAGTACATTTTATAAATAAAATGCAAAAAAAAAAAAATTTACACAGTACTCGAGTTTGGTAAACTCGAGTACTGTGTAAATTTTTTTTTTTTTTTTCTTTCTGTTTTGTTTTGTTTTTTTTGTTTGGGGATATACAAAAAATAAATATAAAGATAAAAATAAGTATTCGAATATACAAAAAATAAACATAAAAAACAAAACAAAAAAAAAAAAAATTTACACTGTACTGTGTAAGCAGATTTGAATATACAGTAAATATGATGTGCAGAGAGAAAATTTTATTAATGTAGAAACAGATTTTATCAAAGCAGAAAAATATATTCGATTATTGTGAAATTCAAACATGAAAAAGCATTCAGATTTGGTGTTTAAATTTAGAAAACACGATTTCACTTGGTGTTTTATGAGAAAACAGTGAACAATTTTTTAAATAGTGAACATAAAATAATTTATGCAAAAAAGAGAGCGAATAATTTCATAAATAATACTGAACAAAAAATAATTTTATGCAAAATCGTAGAATTTGTTTATACGGAAAAATAGTGAACAATTTTTATGAGAAAACAATGAACAATTTTAATTAATGTAAAAATTAAATTCATATTTCGAAATTAACATCTCTATATTTTACAATGCTTCTATTTAAATAAATAAAATTCTTATTTTTATCTTTATATTTATTTTTTGTATATCCCCAAACAAAAAAAAAAAAAAAAAAAAAAAAATTTACACAGTACTCGAGTTTACCAAACTCGAGTACTGTGTAAATTTTTTTTAATATTATTTATTTATAAAATGTACTCGAGTTTGGTATACTCGAGTATTGTGTAAATGGTACTCGAGTTTACCAAGCTCGAGTACCACATAATTTTTTTGACGAACTCGAGTTTCTGAAACTCGAGTTCTGGAAAAAGTGGTACTTTGCCATTTATTTCCGAAACAGTGTTTTGTTGCTAAAAATTTCAAAAAAAGGTGGTATAGGGCCATTTTGGCCGTGAGAAAAGTATGAAACTTCATCAAAAAAAAAAAAAAAAAGTATGAAATATTGGCGAATAAGTCAAATTGTGTATTCTCACTTTTTAATAGAAAACTAAAAAGTGAAAATGCTTGGGACCATCATAGCACATATTAGTATAGAGAAAACTTAATGAAAGAGGTAAAAAAATGCTAAATACAAAGTTAGAGTGCCACTTGGCAAGACCTTATACACTCTCGTATGAGATCCATGCTTTTAAAAAAAATGACTCAGATGGAAGTCAAGTTCCCACAGTTTTTTTTTTTTTTTTTTTTTTTTTAATTTCAAATTTGTATATATAATAATAACAATAATAGGATTTAAACCCCATATTATCTACTACATGCTGATTATTTTTTATCATTCATTATTTAATTTACAAAAGAGTACTACCAATTAATCTAACTCAGGGGGGAGCCAGGTGGGTCGAGAGGGGGCAACTGCCCCCCTAACTCCTCTAAAAGACCTTAGAGTTGCTAATATTTAGGAACCATAAACGTTTTGCCCCACTGCCATGGTAAAAACTAAAAAACGAAAAACCCTTCTCTATTTGTGTAAGACTTTCAATGGCTAGTGTGGAAGTGGAAGTGGTCCAAAGTTCCAATCAGCCCATGAAAGAGTGATACACATTGGCTGTTTGGACCAGATAATTCTTTCCACCGGGTTTTTTTTTTTTTTGGTAAAACAGGATAACTTCATACACTAGGAATTAACAAGTCTATTACAATGCATAATTGTGTTATCAAAAGCCAAAAATACTCTCCACCATAGGCAATGGATTTCAAAAGACAACAAAAGATGATAACAAGTTAGCTCCTAGCTTTGCCAACGTGTCTGCACATTGGTTGGCTTCGTGGTAGGTGTGAGGTATCCGTTTATTTGGGATTGCCTTCGATAGGATCCTGCAATCAGTTAGGAGGAGTTCCATCAACAAATTTTCAGTCATTGTTCATGAGAGTAACAACAATTAAAGCATCAAGTTCTATAATAGGGTTATTCCACCGTGTTTGACACTTCGTATAATATTTTTCTTTTTTCCAGCCCCGTTTCACACTTTGCCTTTTCCTGGTTTTCCACATTGGATGAACTTGGACTTTGGACATTGGAGCATGATAATTTTCCATCGTGTGTGACACTCAGAAAGATTCTTTTATTCTTCCGCTCTAATTGTCAATTTGCTTTTTGCCTATTTCCACATTGAATGTACAAGCCATATCCTTAATTCATGTCTACATTGAAACTATTTTTTCATTAAGATGTTGGTCATTTACACACACCGAATTGATTTATTTCCAGCAAAGAGCATCTATACAATATATCCTGTTGCACCATGTCAAGTTTTTTATTGCACAAAAACTATTTTAAACACCCCAAAAGCAATCGAAATCATGATTTGAGTTGTTTTTTGGGGTCGTGTAAAACAGTGTAAATCACTTTGTGTGCAATAGGTTTAATGAAAATGATGGATGTGATCTCATTTATTTTATTTTATTTCAATTGGATGACCAAATACCCAATTTCGCAATCTCAATGTGAAATGACCAAAAAATACCATTTTGAGACAAGATTAGTCTGAGTTGACTTGAAGTCAAGTAAAGTTAGAATTTTCATCAAATCTTATTAAGTTCCATCAATATCCATAATTTGGAAAGTTGTTTTCTTAAATTTAACAAAATTTTACTCTGGTCAACCTAGATTTGGTTCAAAATAAATTGAAATCAAACCGTCCAATAGGGATAAAATCAAGATTAATTTATGAGTCATTAAATTCCCTTCAAACAACAATCCATGGTGGCTTGAAGTTGCAATTAGAGCACAATTGCAGATCCGGATGTTAGATTAGAGAAAGAACTAGTGGAGTCGATTGCAAGTAGAAAATTGGAGAGCTTGAGTACATAAATACTACTAGATTTGGAGGGTTTTATTAAGTATTCTGTACTGTAACTTATTTAGTATAGGACGTATGAAAAATAAAAAATTATACCACAGTTTTCCTTTTTCTTTTTTAATTTCAAATTTGGATATATATATATATATATATATTAGAATTTAAAACCCATATTATCTACTATATGCTGATTATTTTTTATCATTCAACATTTAATTTATGAAAGACTACCAATTAATCTAACACCGCCCGCCGGGGGGGGGGGGGGGGTAGGGGAAGGCAGGAGGGTCGAGAGGGGGCAATTGCCCCCCTAACTCCTCCTAAAATTCCTTTGAGTTGCTAATATTTAGGAACCACAAACGTTTTGCCCCCCTGTCATGGTAAAAACTAAAAAACGAAAAACCCTTCTCTATTTGTATAAGACTTTTTTTCTTTTTTTTTTAGAATCCGGCTTAAAATTATATAAAACTAAAATCAGCCAAAATCGGCTAAAAATTCATCAACAACTTGTAGTGGAACATCCTCCATCCACACAGAAATACCATCAATAGTTTTTTCGTGTTTTACTAAAAAATGAACAACTGAGCTTCCCGACCTACGAATGTGAAAGAAAGAAACGCAATTACAAGAAACTAAATATTGACACCGAATAATATGAAGAAAATTTTTTTTTTTCCCAACACAGTAAAACGCAACACTGGAGTCAAAAGCCTTGCGTTTTATCTTTTTCACGCTATTCACGGAATCATGCCTTCTTTTTTGCAATATCCCAATAATAGTCACGCTCACGGCACTTTTAGTGTTTCCTCTTTTTTATTTTTTACTCCATTTTTTATTTATAGTCACAACATTTCAATGGATGGGTCTTATATTTTTTACTATTGCAGTAATAATCATTGTTTTTGTAATGGCTAAGTATACGTCATTTACTCATTTATGAATCTTTCAAGGTTGGATATCGAGCTTTACTAATAGTTGAAATTGTTTTGTTTCAGATCTATATTTATCACTAAACGTGTATTATAGTGTTTCATCTTACTGCTGGAAAGTATAATAATCTCTCATTCTGCTGCTTTTTTTTTTGATAACCGGTCAGAAACTCTCATTCTACTGCTAAACACCAACTATTTGGTTTTTTTTTTCTTCCTATGGATTTATATTGTTTTGATCCTTACTTCACCAATGGACATAGATCAAAATTTATTTACCTCACGTATCTTGCATCTCGAATTTTGAGTCTAGCTTCTTTTGTAAGCAGAAAAGGTCCACGATAGCTTTTGGTCTTCTTTGGGCGCTAATGTTGAAGTTTGAGTTTGGTTCACAAAAACAAACATAAGTTTAACAAAGCCTACCTCTAATGGTTGACACTTGACCATTCATAAAAAAGGCTTCAACAATACAATAGTACCAAACAAAGCCCACACCAAATTTCATGGATCTTAATTGAACTCAATGGTCTCATGGTGACATCCTAACCGATTACATTAATAAAAATTCCAATGAAGAAAGAACCAAAAAAAAAAAAAAAAGAAAAAAGATTCCTGCAGTTGAGCATCCACCATGCCAGAATAGCAAACATACAGTAGTAATAAATAGAAGTGTTTAGTGTATACTATACGATGATTAATAGGGTGTTTTTAGTGGATCTACCTATGCCTTTATTTTTAATAATCTGATGTGAATAAAATAAATAAATTGAACAAGGGTCGTATAAAGAATATTTTCTTTTTTTTTAATTAATACTATTAAGGTGAAAGCCATGTTCTCTCTCTCTCCTGCCTGCCTGCCTTTGTTGCAAGTATTTAAACTTCCAACACAAGCCACCTTTTCCAATCTAACAAAATTAGAAACAAAAAAAAAAAGGGGGAAAAGAAAATAAATACAGGTAGAAAATAAAACGATCCATTTATGCTAGTCAACCCAGAAGAACTGCATGTATTTACAAGACGCATACCATCATGGCATAAATTACGACTGCAGATCAATGACCCACTAATTTCCTGTGAGACCATTCTTGGTGTTGTTCGATACTGATAACTGTTTTCGAACACTATCTACAAGTTTAAAAACATCCTGGTCCAATTTTAGGCGACGCCTCCGTAAACTCTGCAAAACATCAACATTCACATACCTCTACCTCATGTATGTTGTTGTCCCAGAATTGAGAAATATAAGGAAGCAATACATACCTCAGAAGGCCACAAACAATCATGCGCCTTTCGAGGGATTATATGAATATGAGTCTGAAATTTATATAGCAAAATTAGCAAAGGCTAATATTTTCCTATGTACACATTTTGAAACAAATGAAACTAACTAGTCTACTAATATTGTTGACAGGCAGCAGTGGTCCTGATACATTTTACATTCAGTTTTAATAAGATCCAGACTTAATATGTTATAGTGGACATATCGTTACTTGAATATAGATGAAGAGAGAAAAAAAAATGATATTTACGTACATGAAATATAACTTGTCCAGCAGATGCACCATTGTTAACTACCAAGTTGAATGAATCTGCATGAAATACTTCCAGTTAAGTTTTTATAATGCTAAAATATTCCAAGCAACCCTAGAGACGAAAACTTAACAAATAAATAGCAGTTAAATTCTGCTGGTATATATTCACATTCCACTCAAACAAAGCAATGTATTGGAGTAATGAGTATATTTAAGCCCTATGAATTTGATGTGATTTTTTCCTTTTTCTTTTTCTTTTTCTTTTTTTTTTTTGGGGGGGGGGGGGGGGGGGGGCGCGTTTGTGGAGATGAATGATAAAAATTTCATTAGTGAAAACAAAGTAACAACACAGCAGAGAAACATAAAATTCTTAGATAGAAACACAACAGAATATCTGTACCAAGACTGTTGCCAAGCCCCATATGCTAGACAACCAGCGACCAGAAATTTTGAACACCAGAACAACACATGAAGCCAACACAAAGTTAGGAATCTTGCACATGCTGCACAGAATCCTGTTTTGGATTTTGTTTTTAATATTCTTACACCAAGTAACTCTTCCCCTAATGTCCTGACATACTTTCTGAATCAGCTGCCTTTCTGTACTAACACTTCCCCCATGTAATCTATCATTCCTTTCAACACAAATATGGTAGACATTTTTTCTTGTATTTTGTATTCTTTCAATTTTTATAGTTAGGAAAATCTAAAATTGGTTCTCTAATACCTAAATGATCTTGCCTCTTGGGCAGTGTACTTGCTGTTTAGCACAATATCAGTGAACCCATTGTACCATGATACCAGCACTCTCTGTAAATAACTATTTAGTTGCTTAATCTGATTCCTGCTATATAATTTTATCTTCTTTGTTGCATTTTTTAGATATATGTAGTTTTGTTTAACGCTTTGTTTCCATTGTACGCTACCTGTGTACCTGGGGAACTGCTTTCTTTGTTGTACCTTTTTTTTTTTTTGTTCAATGAAGTTTTAATTTACCGATCAAAAAATAAAAATAAAAAGCCAAACCTAAATTAGAGGACCACTTTCAGAAGGTCTTATTTCAATCAATGCAACTATTAGTCTATTACTGAAGATGGAGACTAATTATAATGGAAGGTGGTACATCATGAAATTAATAAATCAGAACATATTGCCAACCTTAACCAAGCTGTAGCTCTCCCAGATTAAATAGGAGAGAGCTCCTAATATGTGTGTATGTGTGCATGCGTGACTGGTGAATCCTAAATAACTTCTTATGAGACTCAATGTCTAGTTTACTGCTGGGGTTATTTTTCTCCCCAAAGCCATACATTCCATGTTGATCTAAGTTAGAATCATCTCATTAGTATATCCTTATAAAAAAAAATTCTACTTTATATCTATAGATGGAATTTTGAGTTTGTGCATTTAATTAATGATACATATTGCCATCCAAACAACAAAATTTTGGCATGCATAATGGACATCATATGCATAACTATCTACAAATTTCTCTTTGATAAATAAAACTATCTAAGAATTTTTAGTATGGATCGTTGTGATTTTGGAATTATGCATTTGGGTGAGCTTATTTTCATCAGTTTATTTAGTTCATTGTGTAAAAGTACGGTTATACCTTAAAAAGGTCATACTCTAGAAAGCAATACATTCTCTTTTGAGGTGAAAATAAGCTCTTCCAAATGAAGCCTTTCCATTTTGTTTCTCTCTATTGCTTTTTTTAGTTTTCTTGTATATTTCCCTCCTAGCTAGTACAACTGTGCCCTTTTCTTTTCCTTTTCCTTTTATTGGGAACTTTTTTTATAATAAACTTTATTAAACGACTCTAATCCCACCAAAGTGTGGTAAAGGGTGGCGTCTTTAGATATTTTTCAACGACTGTGTTCAAGACTCAAATCTGTGCACTTGTGCCCAAGATTACTGAGCGTTGGTTCTACCTAAAGAGGATTCGAACTAGTGATTTCTGCTTCATGAGGCAAGGTTATTCGACACCTAAACCAACCAATTGTAGAGTTTCAAAATTCTGAGAAAATGAAGAATACAATTCGAGTATACAAATGACATGGAGTAGATTGGTGGCTTTTTTTCCAACGACCAATATGTGTTTTGTCTTTTTGGACCACTTGCATTGTCACAATATAGCCAACCCGATCCAACGAAACCCAAAGCCACTACTAACTGTTTCTAATGAAAAATCAAATTCCCACGCTGTTTGTATTTTGAGCAATAACAACATTAAGTAAGGTAATCATGTAGGAGGCCATTTTAATTTTTATACTCTTTCAGTTATATATATATTTAATAAATAAAAAAAAAAAAAAAAAAAAGAACAGTCATAATTGTGATTGCAGTGAGCCATAAGTACATACCACTATCAGTAGCTTTCATTATTGCACTGCTGATGAAGGGCACTTTTGAACACATTGCAGCTACACCTACACTATAAGTTGACTAGGAGACATGAAAAGAATTTATATTTGGATGCCTAGAGAGAGAGTGAAAGAGAGAGGCATGCTATAAATCCTTTTACTGCCCTGTACTCCTTGCACAAATACTAATAACAAAGAAATTTAGCTTAATAGATGTACAAGAAATGAGAGAGTTGACATATCAAGAGATGAAGCTGTAAAAATCAATGATTGTCAGCCTCCTTGAATAACTTTAAAACATCCAACAAGATCTATATAGGTAAGAAAAAATTCATGTGCATATGTAAAAATTCTCTCACAGATATCGGTGAATTCAAGGAACGTAGCAGAGGCAGAACTACATATATGCTTAGGGGTAAACTTACTAAAATCTCAAGATTTACACTTTATTTTTCAGTTTAATTTTACATTAAATATAGAGGCGAAAATGGCCCAATAGCACCATTTGACAAAATATTTAGCAATATACCACTGTTTGTGAAATATTTAACAATCTATCACTGCTTTAAAACTTGAATTCATAAAACTCGAGTTCACATAAATTGAGTTCCATAAAAAATGTGCCATGCCACGGGTAAGTGTAATCTAATACTCGATTACAGTGAAATCGAGTTCCTTGTTTCTATGTCAGTGTAGTCAAAGCACAAAGCCAAAAGGTGCAACCTATTTTCCAGTTCTTAAATATTTTATAAGTATTTGCTATATTGGACTTTTGATAAAAGCCCCACATTGGACCGAATGTTGTGCACAACTCGTTCATGCTTCTTGTAATTTGTTTTCCATTTCTATTATCAATCTCTGATGGGCTAGTGGATGAACTTTTGGTATATTTTTTGACACAGGGTGCTATTCTAGAAAATCTAGTACAGATGGAACTTATGGTATATTTTTTTGACACAGGGTGCTGCTCTGGTGAAGAGGTTTGAGAATTGAGAGGGAGTTTGACTGAGGAGGAAAGAAAGAGAGATAAAAAGTTTCTAGGAGCGCTGAGATCCTTATGTGGGAATGGCATATAATTCTTTAGAATTACCACTGCGGCACATTTTTTATGGAACTCAATTTTTGTAAACTCAAGTTACGTGTAGAATGCGAGTTTATGAACTCGAGTTTTAAAACAGTGGTAGATTACAAAATATTTCACAAACAGTGGTATATTGCTACATATTTTTTCAAATGGTGCTAATGGGCCATTTTTGCCTAAATATAGAGGCATGCACCCCAAATATTCTTATTTCCTATATGATATTATGAGCCTTCAAAGTTGGCTAATTTTTCATAATTATTAGTACTTCGGCCCTCCCTATCTTGAATTTCTTGTTTGGCCCAAGAAAATAAGTCATATTGACTATCAAGAAATGCCTACCAAAGGGAAGGGGGGGGGGGGGGGGAGGGGGGGTACTATAGTTAAAATGCATGTTGTCACTCCAAGTGCTCCTAAACAACAACAACAACAACAAAAGTAAAAAATAGGGCTCACAAAAATTATAATTTTAACTTCACTTCTTTGGGGTTTAACCGTTGATCTTCTTACACATGCACTTACACATAATAGATTTTGACACACATGTTAAAGAAATTCACTAACTACATCATCTAAAAGTACTGATTTTCTGTCTCACTTTTCCTACTCCACTCTATACTCCACCAATAAAAACTTGTCACATGTTCATCTAACTAATTAAATACTACCATTATTAATTAATAATGGTAGTATTAATAAGTCAATAATGGTAGTATTTAATTAGTTAGATAAACATGTGACAAGTTTTTATTGGTAGAGCATAGAGTGAAGTAGAAAAAGTGGGACAGAAGATTTAGACTCATTATCTAATGCAAAGATATTTAAAAGGAAAGCAACACTACTGTTATGAATGTCTACACTAGAAAATTCGTGAAGGCTTTCTATACATGATGCAATCTGATTATATCTCTATAGACATAATACAAAATGATTGGATCGACATAGATGTCATATGATACAAACTGACTATACTTACTGAAAATTACTTACAGATGGTGGAGTGGCTTCCAATGAACAAAAATGAGATTTTGGGATGATAAGAGAATGCCTGGGGAACAAAGAAAAGACAAAATACAATAAATAGAAGACATAATGATGTCAAAAGAAAATCACAAACAATGCATCTCTTGGTTTCTTATTTATTGGTGTAGGGATCCATTCAGAGCCAATTTTAGCAACTCACTTCCTTTTTCACCTGTAATTTGCAGGTGCACCCAATAAGTGTCGAAGGGGCCAAGAAAGGATAAATGGATGCAATACAGCTTCACTCAGCAAGTGAAAATAATCAGATTTTGAGGTTTCAGAATTCCAACTGGATGAAAGAATTGCAAAAGGCATCAAGGCACAAAAAATTGCATGAAAGCATTCAGGTGGCACATAATGCTTGGCATAACAGCGTTCTGAAATCTTATCTCTGAATCACATTGAAGGTTTCACACAAATTTTTTTTTGATAGGTAAGTAGGTTCACACGCAAAAGAATAGGTTAAGTCTCTCAAGCACCTTGATTCATCACTAGAAGCAAAATTTGGTAGATCCAAGTTTCAATTATAACTATGCAGTGACTAACATTTCCAGTGCCAAAAAAAAAAAAAAAGGAACAACAAAGAATTAAAAAAAGGCATAAACTTTGTTGACCCTCTAATACTGGCGCACTCAACATCCCAATCTCTTAGAATGGTGATTGTTCACTATATTTTTCAATTTTGATAAGAAGGTAACTATGGAAATAACTGATAGCAATTTTTTTCAGAATACTTTGCATCGTTTTCTCCCAATGTAAGCTTTACCCAAACATTACGCAAAAGCAAACTTCTGTTGTCATCTCTATCAAGCCTTCCATTACGCTATAGCTTATATTACCACCCATATTTGTCTAATTCAGGGTTGCCAGCGTACCAATATCTTACAAGTCACTACATTCTAGTAGAATTCAGAAATATTTATTCAAAAAAAGTTTATAGCACTGGAAACGAGTTTTAGCCTCGCTAGCATATCAAGTGGGTCTTCATGTATTTAACTAGGTGAAAAGTTCAATTTTCACTCATCTAAGTTTTGAAGCTTTTGATACCTGGTTAGTTCCAAAGTTCTCTCTAATAGTTTCATGATGGTAATACAACAATGTGCTTTGGATTCTTTTTTCTTTTTGGTGAGTTGGTAGTTGACACACGCACACACCCAATGGGCTTTGAACCCACAACCTCACCATTCACCCATTTTTATGGGAGAAGGTACTACTATTTGAGTTAGAGCTCACTGGCATAATGATGTGCTTTGAATTACTCTTTTTTTTTTCTTTTTTATAAGTAATAAAGATGTATATTCAAAAAGCTACCTCATGCTAAAAGGCATAAGGTAGATCAAAGATTACAGAAAGAGAATAATAAAAACACAAAGAAAATACTAATTACAAATGAGAGAACTAAGGAATATAGGGAGATAATCACTACAGGTGAGCCTCCAAGCCCTAGACCAGTCAAAAAGGGAGTCACTGAAAGAAGCAAGCAACTGGTCGTTAGAGCTTTGAATTACTAATGCTATATTTACTTTTGATACTTGAGATTTTTTTTACTAGTAGCAGCCCAATGGGCCTATGAGCTATATGATGAAGGCATTCTTTCCCATCTTTCTAACCTCAATCCTAGTTGTCTAATAAATTTAGTTGGCACCTTCTCAATAGTGAGGTCCCCCCTTAATATACTACTTTCTTCTCTCCCTCCCTATAAACCAGATCATATGGTGGATCTGCCTTACAACCTACACTACACCTACCTCTTCCAAACCTATTTTAACAATAACCTATCAACATAAAGACTAATCTTGCATCACTTAAGATATACCCGAAGAGAAGAATTCCACAACTTTAGCAACAAAGGAATGTAATAGAAAATGATCCACAGCCATTTGTAGGTAGATTTTGATACAGCAGAAACATAAAGTCAAATTTCCATTTAATATGTTGGGTATGATTAGGTGCACATCAATCAATCATTAGATTCATGCTTTGTTCATAATTTTTTTTTTTTTAATATCATGTTATCAAATTTGTCCAAGATGTGGATGGAGTTGAACTATGTGGGACCCTAAAAAATGTTGATAACTTACCAGCATGTTAGTAGAGTCCAATTTAGTTCTTTCTCTTCTATTTAAAAAAAAATTAATAAGTAATGGAGGAATTATTCACTAATGGGACAATTTCTATGGATGACTTGGAGATGGGAAATAACACAAAAGTAAGAGCAAAGAATACTCAACTAAGTTAAGTAGTTTTTGAGTTTCTCATTTGCTTTACTGTTTTTCTTGGCTGCTAATGTAAGTTTAGACCGAAATAATGAAAATTAGTTTATAAGAGATGGGGGAACTTTCCAAGTTATTTTTTTCATCTGTCAAGGATACCACCTTCTTTGAAGTTGTGGTGTAGTTGATATGATTAGATCATGCTATAAAGAAGTAGATAGTTGTAACATTTATACATGCATTATCTGCAAAAAGAAACAACTACAAGTTTACAACATAAAGGGAAGTTAAAGGATTTGTAATGTAAATGCACAAATCCATAAGATAGTTGGAGAGGACTAGATAATCTACTAATGGTTTCTTTGCTATATTACATGGAGATTCATGTTGAGATTAAGTACTTTCAATGATATTTTTGTGCAAAATTTTTTTGTAATTAAAAAGATTTACGTGCAAAGCAGCTGTATGATATAAATGTTTTGGTTTACAAACTCATCACATTTAATTGCCGATGCTGCTATGTTAGTGAATGCTTCAAGAACATCACAATGAAAGAGCTTGCCAAATCCTTTTTTCTCTTAGAATAGTCCCTTGAGTCCTTTAGTTCTTTGTTGTTGTTTCTGTTTTCTGTTGTTACCGCTGTTCATCAGCATGAACATTTTATACAATAATTTCTCCCTTACTAGGTTCGTTATTAAGGCTTAAAAGGTGTTGGAAGTTTCGGTGGGGACTAAATGTTATGTGGCAAAAGATCAGCTGGACCTATTATGATACTACAACATGCATGTTATTAGGGAAACAGTCTATACGTGATTTTTGATTTGATAAACATGAAGATTTAGCTATCTTTTATCTTTTTCCTTTTGATAAAGATAGTGGATTTGGATGCATGGCTTATAAAGATAGTATTTTGACATTAAACATAGTTCAAGTTTGGTTTGGATTGTGTTTATCAGGCAAGTGCTAATGGACTAGGAAAGCTAAGGTATAAAATATATTAATATGTAGGCTAATTTTTTTTAACACATTCAATTTTTTTTTTTTTTTTTTTGTTAATAATAACTGCTTCAATAGTTTTCTATTGCTAATGGACTAGGAAAGAATATTCAATGGTTTTTTTATAGAATAAATCATTCTTATGCAAAGTAATTTTGAGGATATTATTGGCTTCAAGGCTCTTTATTGTATGCATTTTTCTTATGAGACATTTTAGTGATCTAGGAAGGTGGATGAAAATTGTGAGTAAATAAGATAGTTGGCTGATTCTTTCAAACATTGTGCTTTCAATTGGAGTGATTAATTGGTTGCTATACATAGAGCTCAACTTGGACATTGATGCTGAAATATGTTTGAGGAATTTCATATTATTTTAGTTTTTTAGGTCGCTCTTTTTTTAAATAATGATTCAAAATAGTTGTTTTTTCAAGTAATTTCTATTTGAAACCTAGATAAACTACATATAGTTTCGATAATTTTTTATAGAATGAGAATGATTGAAACTTTACTTTTAGTTTTAATATAGAGCTATATTCCATTTGCAATGAGATGTTGACTCCAATTTCATTGATGATTTACAAAATTCTCCTATCTATACCTGTTATCAATAAGTTATTTATGAAACGTTTTCCACATTGTCATTTGACCCTTTGACAATAAAATAATAGTTTTGTACATGAGTTGTGATGCCACTTAGGTTGATTACTTGGTGAACAAATTAGTCTCTTATTGGTTCTTTTAGTTAGTTAATTTTTTTTAACCATATGGTTGATTAATTATCTTTTTATTTAACAAGCTCGTGCACCGCACGGTTAACGACTAGTTTTATCTATAAACTTTATGTACCTGCCAAATTAGTACCTTTGTTACTCTACTACTAAAAAAAATAATGGAATGATCATGTGAGATACACATGAGTTTTAAAAAAACAAACTCAAACCCCTTAATTTGAAACCTGGTGGATTGATGCAAAGAAGAGGAGCAAGGTCTAATCGGATTGACAGAGAACATTTCAAGAACCCATTGACACTCTTACCAACTTGAAGGGGCTTCGAATCCCCACACGAATCCAACAACACATAGAAAACACCATAATCAGCACAAACACCTTGACCCATATACTCCACAACTTTTTTTTTTGGCATAAAAGTGGAAATTTTATTGATGAAACAAAACATACAAGATAAATCAGAGTTCACACTTAAACCAGAGTAACCAAACACTAACTACAACACACGGGACTACACATCGACTATTACAACAAAACTAAACAAACAAAGAAGTCCTTAACCCAACCAAACTACCAGCAGCTGAACATTACCAAAAAAAAAACCTGGGAAAATAGGCCACAATTTCGACAAGGCCAGTTGTTAGCCCAAGCAGAAAACAACTCCTCCAGCCACACTAAACGAAACCACTCAACATAGATGAATCCACTCCACAACTTGTTCAACCTTTCCCTCCTCACACAAACCCATCAAATCAACATTTGGTGGGTCACCACATAATGGGTCGCTCTCATTTTTATTGTTAAGCTAATTACCGTTCATCTTTTGCACATTGGAGTGGTTCTTCTTCCTGTTACTCTGTTACTTTAAAGAAGGTTCAGGGTGGGATTTGTACTGAGTGTTGGTGCTTTGGCAGTGAGAGACACCACTACTGTGGCGGCAATAGGCCTTTGAGTCGTGGGTATTGGGTAGTGCGTAGGTGCAGAGAGGTTTGGATGATGTGGGGTTAAGAGAGCTAAGCTGAAAGTTGTGGTGCTATTTGAGGTCTCAAGTGGGAAGCGATAATGGAGTTTCTTGAGCCCTGAAGAGATATTAGAGAAGCCATCCTCTATCCGGTCAAACATTGCTTCTTTTCTTTGTTTAATCCATTGAGTTTTCAATAAAGGGGTTTGAGTTTGTATTTTTAAACCTCATGTGCATCTCACGTGACTATTCTGCTAGTTTGACAGTACACTAACTGGAAGTACTGATTTGGCTAGTATGTAAAGAGTAAATTACCTAATAAAAAAGTTTAGGAAGTGTCTTGACCACTACTTTAAAGTTTAAGGGGTATATGGACATTTTTCCTTATTTTTCTATGTAATTAACTAATCATTTAACAAAATGTACTTTACTTGTAATTGGACAGTTCTAAGTTGGGTTTAATGTATCAAGTAATATGTTATTCAAAGTTTCAAACATATTAAGTGGTAGTATTAAAGACATGAAGGTTGATTCAATAAATAAGTGAAGAAAAACTGTTTCATTAAATCTTAACATTAGCTTAACAGATGTTGTTATCGAAGATTAATGGAGAAGCTTGACACAAGCTCGATCTATCGAAATTTACAATTTTAGAAATCTCAAATCTAAAATTCGGCCGATGATGACTTCAATGATTAGGGTTTCTCTTCTTACAACCTTAATCATATATAAGACTTATTTTAAAAGTCATTACACATGAAAACAGAGACTTAGAACTCATACACTTTGTGAAAATTTACTACGTTTATGCATTTTAGGGTTTTGAAACTAAGTGCTTTCTGATCTTCATTGTTTATGAAGTGAAAACTTTACAGCCAACAACAATCAATCAAGTTGCGGGAGTTAATCATGTACTAGAACATGTGCAAAAGAGTTAGTCACATATTGGAGATTTTTGCAACAAAAGAAAGAAATCTACTACAAGATCAAATTCAATTAGATATTGAAGCGAAAGATCAATTGTAAGTTGATATATTGGGATAGGCCAGGATAGTAGTAAGATTCTTTATTCTTGTAACCGTTTGATTATTGATTAGTGGATTCTTGAGAGCGACGACTTTAAATTCAACAGGTGGGATTTTGCCTTGCGAGAGGTTTTTCACCTTTATTAACAAATCGCCGTATTAATTATTTTCCACCACATATTAGTTATTTGGTGATTTTTTGGTGCATTCACGTTTTGCATATAATTTGATCTAATTAATCAACTTGAATAATTAGATTAATTAACCGGAGCCAATCTATTTTAATCCAATAGTTATGTTTACAATATTTTTACAACAAATTTTAAAATAACATATTGTTACTTACTATTATTCAAAGTGGAAGGATCAAATTAAAACTAGAAATAATTTGATACCTAGAATTTTGTTGTGAAAATGTTGAAAATATTACAGACGAAACGCTTCTAAAAAAATATTTTATGTAAACTAGTTTAACACTCATTAGGAAAACCAAAGCACGAATAAATATTTGATGAGTTGTTAAAAAAGAAGAAAGCGGAGTGAAAAATAAATGCAAAGAAAGAAGACATATAATCTTCTGCTAGCCATGTTGATTCCTGCGTCGTGCGTGCCAATTCTTGTCCTCCTCAAATTTCCAAATAAACCATCACATGATGCTACAACCAAGTTGAGCAGCCATACACCCAACACTAAATGCCATCTCCAATGCTTGAAATGTTGTCCACCTCCTCTGAAAGCATACTCAAACAAGAATCGGGTACACTTGAATCAGAAATCAAGGTTTTACCATTACATTCAATTTTTGGAGTAAATTGAATATATAATTATACTGTTAATGGGTGTTAGAAGTTTACAAACTATGCAGTAGAAAATGAAGTCAAGCTAATTAATTTATCTCTTTTAGTTGTATCTAATGATTCTAATCCAAATTTATAATAAAAATATAACCCTTTAGGATCCAATTGTCTATATTTCCAAAAACAACCCTACTATCTACTTGAAAATAATTTAATAATATGACAAGACTTAGATATAACTCCTTAATTATAGTATACTAGGTTACCCAATTAAATTTCAACGCATATATGTGTTAAGGAAAAATACATCCCGAGGAGAAGGAAATCCTATTCAGATTTCAGGGAGAGAGCTTGGCTGCTTAGCAGCCTTCTCGGCTGAGCTAAGATCAAGGTGTTTTGGTCTCAAAGTAACACTAGAACTCCAAAAGTGACATCAATAGCCACATCTTGGATCTCCCATTGTGGGAAAAGCCCAACCCAAAGTACAAATAAATTGGGGGTCCAGGCCCAAAAGCCCAAGGTTATTGGGAATAGACCACCACAGAATTAGTAATACAACATTCTACAAATGTTCATCCTTCATGCATATATGGCATGTGTAAATAACATGAAACATGCTATACAAAAAACTTGACTTGTTTCGATTCACTTTTAAATCTTTCGACACTTTTGAGATATGTATCATTATGTTTAACTTTTTAAAGGAAGATAAATCACTTGTTTTAAGGGTCACAAAGGCTATCAAAATTTCTTTTTAAATGGTGTATATTTCAAAGGTCATTGAGGATCATCCTGACTCTCAAAATAATCTTTTTTCATGGGTTTTTCATTTTTTTTTTCATGGGTTTTGACCCTTGTAAAAACCTAACCTATTTTTTGTAGTAAAAGGCCTTTGCACAGTTTCTCCCTTGACATGCACCTAGTGCTATTGCAACCTTTCAATGGGAGCCAAGAGGTGGTGTTGAAGTCTTTGACTATGAGGCATGGATGAGTTGAGAAAGTATCTACTGTTTAGAGGCCACACTAGTTGCCATTCTTAATCAGCTTCAGCTTGTACTTGGTGATCTTGGCAACATCCGGGAGACTCAAGCTTCACATAGTGATTGTCTTGACCATCTTATTGATGAGATGTGTCAGGTGAACACTAGGATTGGAAGTGATTGAGAACACTTACCAAGGTTTTGAAGATCAATGGAGGCCGAAAATGGGATTGGAGGAAGAAATTTGAAGAAATTTTGAGTGCGGGTAATTGAATTAATTAACGGAGGTCTATCTATAACCCAACAAGTTGTATTAGAGAAGAATCTGCTAGTTCTGTTAGAACACCCATGAGTTATAATGTTAAGCTCATTATTGACTTGTTGGGTAAGAGTGTTGATCCCACCGTGTATAGAAGTACGACAGGAATCCTCCTTTATCTAATTGCTAGTAGGCTTGACATTAGCTTCAGTGTTGGACTATGGGCCATGGATATGAGTTGAGAAAGCATCTACTATGCCAGATGTATGAAATGCATAAAAGATTTTTCCATGAGAACAAGTGGAGAAAGATATAAATTGACGGCAACAATTGTACCAAGACATAGTGCAATGGAAGGCCTTCACCAAAATATGGGCCTAACTGAAGTAACCAACTCAGTAAAAGTAAAGCATCACCAATGAGTTGTAATGAGTATTTTTGGGGTTCTAGAGTTCTTTGTGGACTTCACAGTCTTAAGCTATCTTCGATCTCTTGTTAGCTCTCCACCCTCTTCTCTATTTGTGATATTAAAAAAAAAGATTTAAGTCCACATGGCATCCATGTGGCATCAAAATGATTATTTTAATAAAACCTTTTGACATAACATAAAAAGGTTAAGGGCTAAATCGACACAATTACAATATTTAGGACCATTTTGAAATATGAGACAAAGATCAGTGATCAAAGTTCCAATTAAACCCTAAAAAATGATATGTTTATTCATATATATGTGCATTATTAATTTGTTGGGATATTCCATTAATTAAAAAAAAAAAAAAAAAAAACTTTTCTCCCATACTGTTAAATTTATAGTGTATACTATTCACTGGGTTAGAACAATCATGGTTTTCACTTGCAAGTACTCCTTCAAGAATTTGTAGATATTGGTTTAATTCCTTTTTTTTCCCCTTTTTTTTGTGTGTGCGTGCAGGGAGGGAAGGGTGGGTTCACATTTCTCAATTTTGTAGTGATGAGCTGCTTGTATTGACAACATATCATCATAAGTTAACTTTAATGACTTGGTTTTTAAAGTTGAGGGATGCAATTAAAAAAATTAATTTTTTGGAGTGAAATTCACATGATTAAATGTATAAGATGAACTGGAAAAGACTCCCATGGTTGGGGCACCAAAAGTATAGTTTGACCTAATTTAAGCTACCTACTACTAGTTTAGGAAATTTCAAAAAATAGAAGTCCAAAATAAAAAGTAATTTCCACACCATCTTTTCTTGCATAATATTAACTAGCATGTAACTCACACTCTGTGTAGCTAAAATTCTACATATACCAAGATTTGTACATCATAAATTTAGCTATGGTATTTTAATGTTTTTAGGTTGTGTTTTTTATTTTAAGTCTTTTTTAGCTGTAGCTTATATATAACTTAAACCATGATAGTTTCATGTAATTTTTTGTTAATATTTAAATATTCTATCAATATATAACCATACTTATCATTTTTTTGGTTACTAAAATGAAACATATCAGTGGCACATAATATTTCTAGTATGTTACATAGTCCATAAAATGTTACATATTATTCTAAGATCAACCTTAAGGTGATTTAGATCATAGGTACTAACACAACAACAAAAAAAATTATGAAATTAAATGTGTGATTGGTTCATTTAATATATATGATTTTAATTTCCAAAATTAACTTAATTCAAGTGGTGTCTCAAAAAAAAAAAAAAAAAAAAACCCTTAATTCAAGTGGATCAATGTGCAAATGCAAGAAAAACTACTATTTAAAAAAAAAAAAAAATTGTGTCTATTAATTGTTAAGACAAAGATGTAAACTTATTAATAAAGGAGAAAATTAAAGAAGAAAAAGAGAACGTAGAAACTTACCTGTTGTGGTGTATTTGGAGCACCTCGTGAAACTAGTGCCTGTATTAAAAAATTAGATCAAGTTTAGAGTTTTTCTTTTTCTTTTTTTTTCTTTTGCTAATTCAATACCTGGAAGATGAAGTATTTGAACTCCAATACTTCCATTGGAAACACCAAGAACTATTAATTGAACTTCAAAGCTCTTGACATATTTAGAGTTATACAACATAATCTTTTGTATATAGTTTGACCTAATTCAAACTATCTACTTCCTCTTCTAAAAAAAAAAAAAAAATTCTACTACCAATTAGTACATTTCAAAATAGAAGTTCAAAATAAACTTAATTCAAAATAAAAAATAAAAAATAAAAGAATTTTTTCGCACCAACGTTCTTGCATAATATTAATTTTACTAAATTAACTTAATTCAAGTGGATTTACATTCGCAGGAACTACTATTCTTAATTTGTGTCTTTTAACTGTCAATATAAAGATATAAAATTATTAGTAAAGGTTTTTTTTTTTTGTTTTTTTGAGAAGTTAGTAAAGGGGAAAATTAAAGACGAAGAAGAAGAGAACAGAAAAAATTACCCGTTGAGATGTATTTGGACTTGGAGCATGTTGAACCAGTGCCTGCATTAAACAATTATATAAATTTTTTTTTTTTAAGAATCAAAGTTTAGAGTTATTACAACACAATTTATTTCATTGGTTTGACGTGTCAATATATATATATATATTTTAGAAGGTAGTAAAGGGGAAAATTAAAGACGAAGAAGAAGAAAGCAGAAAAAATTACCCATTGAGATATATTTGGACTTGGAGCATGTTGAACCAGTGCCTGCATTAAACAATTATTTAATTTTTTTTAGAATGAAAATTTAGAGTTATTACAACACAATTTATTTCATTGGTTTGATGTGTCAACACACACGCACATGTGTATATATATATATATATATATATATAGTTTGACCTATTGATTTGATAATATAGATACATGAATAAGTGAGTAAAGCATTTATATTCATCCATAAATAGGAAATGCTAATTTCCCTTAAAAGGTAAATAAATACTAGTTGTTACCGTTAAACCTTAAAATAAAATAAAATAAATGATATGTCGAAAATATTTTCACAACGAAAGGCAGACTGCTAATAGTGGATAAAAAAGTAATTTCAATGATGAATTCAAATTATAACTAATTACAACTTATTACCTAAAATTTGTTGTAAAAATATTATGGATGTAGTATTTTATTAAAAAAAATATATAGCCATATAAATATTTTAGTAATTTTTCCTATGAATAATGATATATCCATTTTTTTATAACAAATTATAAGTGCTAAGTTGTTATAGCATTCACATCAGCTCTTTCAAAAAAATTTCGTCTTTTTTTAGCATAAAACCTACTTTTTCTATTTTATATAATCACTTTTCAAAATATTTCACATCACATTATCTATTTTACATTATGTGAGTGATTTTGATAATAAATGTGTAGAATTAATATCTTTTTCTATTTTGCATTAATTGATGCAAATGCTCTTACTCTAATTTCATTTTCAATTTACTACTAACATTATATTTTTTAAATAGCCAAATATGAGGGAGTTACACGTATATGGTCATAAAAAAAAATTATTTTAGTAATGTTTCCTATACTTGCTTACTTGCTGTTTACTCTTTATATTTTTCAAACCAAAATGAAAAATAAAAAAACAAAAACATTTTCCTTACCTGTTGAAGATTTGGGGCACCTGCAAGAAGAGGGAGGCCTCTCTTGGCCCGGAGCAAGACGTAGCTATCCAAGAAGTAGTTATGGTGGGGATGCTGCTGCTGGTGCCTCCGTGCCTCATAGCACATAGAACAAAGGTCGTAGGTGTTACCTGTACTTCTAGCATTGTCAAAGCATGCAACGCACGTGAAATACAGTCCCATTAGCTGATTTCTACAGGAATCACACCACACATTTGGGGCACCTGCAAGAAGAGGGATGCCTGCCTTGGCCCGGAGCAAGACGTTGCTATCCAAGAAGTGGTTATGGTGGGGATGCTGCTGCTGGTGCCTCCGTGCCTCATAGCACGTAGGACAAAGGTCGTAGGTGTTACCTCCAGCATTGTCAAAGCATGCAACGCACGTGAAATACATTCCCATTAGGCCAATTCTACAGTAACCACACGACAAACCCCTGGTTTTGAAGATGTAGTAAAACGTGAGGACTTCAAAGAAATCCAAGAACCCATCTCCATTGCGGTCCAAACTACGGAAAAAATTGGGGTCGCCCCTGTTGTATCCGTTTTGAACGAAGAATTGGACGAACTCATTGAAGCTAACTCCCCCATCGCCATTCGTATCCATTTAATTGAAGAACTCTGTTGCTCGTTGCCTAAGTTCATCGGAGGCATTACTATAGTAAGCTGAAGCAGCCATGTGTAACTCTTCCATATTTGCCATGTCAAAGGCTGCTTGAGCTGTTTAGAGCATTCTCATCAACAATTATAAAATGTGTGTAATGTTATTTAAAATGTAAAAATGTGTGTTAGAGTTGAGCTACCAAACAGGCCGTTAGCATTTACAATTTCAAAACACTACTTTTACAATTTTAACACCTCATTTTACAATTAATATAATAAACATCAAACATTTTTTTTTTTTTTCCAATTTCATTTAAATATTCTTTCTTTAAAATTTTTATTCATTTTTTTTACAAACAATTTCATTCAATTTTTATTCTTTCTTTAAAAGAAAACGACCACCTGAATTTAAAAAAAATATAAGTTTTACAATTTGTGAACAGTGTGGTCTCAAATTTGAGATTGCACTGTTCATCAATGCTAAATATTATGACATTTAAAACACTTGATGAAAGTGATATTTTAAAGTTTGATGTGTCAAATGTGAAAGTGATATTTTAAAGTTTGATGTGTCAAATGTCAAATATTTGATATTTGACATACTTAATGGGAATACTCTTATTGAGAAGCATTTGCAGTAGTGTAATTATATTGCTATATTTTAGCTTCTCAAACACTAAAATGATGCTCCAACAATGGAACTAAATCTATTTTTTTTTAGCTCCATTGCCACAGTGCACATCTATAAATAGATGTGCATTGTTCATGAGAGCTAAAAAAAAAATATTATTTTATTTGGCCGGTGATTAAAATAATAAAAATGCCTCTCTCTCAGTCACTCTCGCCTCTCTCTCCCTCAGTCACTCTCTCTCTCTCTCATTCACTTAGTGCTCTCCGAGCCACGCCTCTGCCGGCCTGAACGTCACCGGCCCAAGCCGACCCAAGCCCTAAGCCTCCGACACAAGCCTCCGCCGGCCTGAACATCACCGGCCCAAGCCGAACCAAGCCCCAAGCCGCCAATCCACATCTCCAACCCACGCCTCCGCCCACTTCTCTTCCGCTGATCAGACCCACGTCGACACTGTCCTCCCCAAGCTGCAAGCCACCGCTGCCGCCCATATCTCTATTCTCTTTTCTGCGATTGAATGAATTTTTTTTTTTTTTTGGTATTTTCATATGGGTTTGGTGGTTGTGGTGGTGGTGGTTGATTTTGGCTATGGTAGTGGTGGGGGATGATTTTGGCTGTAGTAGTGGGTTTATGAATTTTAGTTGTGGTGGTGGTGGGTAATTTTGGCTTTGACAGTGGGTTTTGTGAATTTTGACTATGAGTTTTGTGGTTTATGGTCGTGGTTATGGCAGTGGGTTGTGGTTGTGGTTGTGGTTGTCATGACTGGTGGTTTGTGGTGACTGGTGGTGATGGGGTTGTGATTGTGGTTGTGGTTGTGGTTTTGATTTTTTTTTTTTTTTTTCCCTATGTTGTGTTGTGGTTGCCAAAGTAAAGTAGTGGTTGTGGCCGATAGTAGTGGTGGTTGTGCCTGTGGCTGATGGTAGAGGTGATTGTGGTTGGTGTTGTGAATGTTTTTTGGGTATATTTTATTGTGATATTTATATTATTTTATTGTGTTGAAAATTAAAATAGATCCACTGCTGGAACATGTGTATAGGTAAGATAAATAAAGTAACTTTTGGTGAAGCTAAAAAATTAGCTTTTTAGCTCCTCTGTTGTGGATGTTCTTATACATTTAATTTGGCAATATGATAGCACTAGTCTTAATTTGCTTCAGTTAAATTGATAAGTATGTACTGGTTTGCAAAGGCTAGCTAGGTCCAGCTGTTCAAGCACACCCCTTGTGTAAAAAGTCGTGGTTTGGAGATGTTGACCGTAGCAGTGACAATGTTCTGGACTGGGCGTGCTGCACTGGGAGAAAATGTCTTGCTAGAGGTAAGAGAAATTCCCACGCGGGTAGCCACCATAAGCAAATAGTGTGGTGTGAGTGGGTGGGCTCCACCATTTTAGCAAAAGGTAGGCTTAAATTATGTGATTGGGTTATGTTGGCCACATACAAGAATTTTGGAATTTTTTAGAGAAACTGACAACTGAGTTATGAGTTATGAGCAGGCCAGTTCAAGGTGATATAATTGATACAGTCGTTTAAGGTTTCTTAATAAAAAAAAAAAAAAAAATATATATATATATATATTATGTATTTATCTATATATTTAATTAAAAAAAATTAAGCAATTTTATTGGTTAATAAAATACATTAAAAAGATCCTATTTATCCTAAAATGCAGAAAATTAAAAAGAAAAATAAAATAAAAATAGTCAAATTTCAACTAACAAAATTAAATTTTAAGAGAAAAATTTATTAACACATTTTTGAAATATGCTAAAATCAAAATTAATATAGACAAACTCATTAATAATATAACGTAATTATCTTAAAATATGCTACAATAAAGATTATAAATTTCAAAAAAAAAAAAAAAAAAAAAATCTCACATCGCTTTCTCTCTATCTATATTTTTACCTTTCTTTTCTTTATCTTCATCTTGATTCTGGATCTTTTTCCATAAACTGAGTCAGTCTTGAATTTTGCTTCTCAACTCTTCCCCTCTGTCTTTCCGAAAATGGATCTTTTTCCATAAACTGAGTCAGTCTTGAATTTTTCTTCTCAGCTCTTCCCCTCTCTTTCCGAAAATGAAGACTCAAGAGTCTTCTATTTATTTAACTTAAATTATATATATTTCTAGTTTATTTTATTGATGGGAGTCCTATCATGGGACACGTTTTTTTTTTTGCTTTAAAAGTTAGCCATAAGAAGATAGTACAGGCCCTGCTGGCCTGCTCACATGAGGCACATCTGCACTGCACAGGCTGCACAGTGCGCAACTGTGCAGTGCAGCCCACAGTTATTACTTAGGCGGTTTCCCACTATTTTTTCTTTTCTATTTTTTTTTTTTATGATCACGGTTTTTCGCTTTGTCTATTGTTATAAATTATTATACCAATTAATAATTTGATAATTTGATGGGTATAATATCATCTCATTGATATTGTCACATACTATTATTCAGAATGTTAGATTCAAATTAAAACCATAAATAATTTGATGCCTAGAATTTTGTTATGAAAATATTGAAAATATTACAAACCAAACACTTCTAAAAAAAATATATCATGTAAACTAGTTTAACACTCATTAGGAAAACCAAAGCAAGAATAAATATTTGATGAGTTGTTAAAAAAGAAATAGCGGAGTGAAAAATAAATGCAAAGAAAGAAGACATATAATCTTCTGTTAGCCATGTTGATTCCTGCATCGTGCGTGCCAATCCTTGTCCACCTCAAATTTCCAAATAAACCATCACATGATGCTACAACCAAATTGAGAAGCCAAATACCCAGCACTAACAGTCATCTCCAGTAATTGAAATGGTGTCCACCTCTGAAAGCGTACTCAAACAAGAATCAGGTACACTTGAATCAGAAATCAAGGTTTTACTTTTACATTCAATTTTTTGTAGTAAATTGAATATATAATTATACCGTTTATGGGTGTTAGAAGTCTACAAACTATGCAGTAGAAAGATTCTAAAAAAAAAAAAACCATGCAGTAGAAAATGAAGTCAAGCTAATTAATTTAGCTCTTTTAGTTGTGTCTAATGATTCTAATCCAAATTTATAATAAAAATATTAACTCTACAGGGTCCAATTGTCTATAATTCCAAAAACAACCCTACTATCTACTTGAAAATAATTTAATAATATGACAAGACTTAGATATAGCTCCTTAATTACAGTATACTAGGTTACCCAATTAAATTTCAATACATATATGTGATAACTGATAGTACTAAAAGTGCAGGAACGGCCCAGGGAATGTTTCCAGATTAATGTTGTGTTTATTTTATCTTTTAGTTTTTAGCCTCTTTATATCAAAGTGACAAAGTATTGTTAGACACAAATAAATAATCTTATAACATTAATTAATCTTAGCATCGAATTTTGTATAAAACTCTTTGCCTCTCTATTTCTTTTTGTTTGTCTATTTGATTTGTCATCTAATTTTTTTTTAGTCTTTTTTTTTTTTTTTTTGATGCATTCTTTTTTTACTTACAACAATAATTAGCATTTCCAAGAATCATTTTGTTAATACTTTGCCATTTTTCTCACTTGAAATCCTGGACTTGCCCCCTGCAAATAAGAAGCCTCATATTTTGGCCACATTTTCCACTTCTCTCCTCTCTCATCTCACCCCTCCAATGTGAAACTTATATCCTATACATTTAATTGATATGGAGACTCATTTCATTATTAAGATTCTATTTCTATACCATTACTATTTTAAACTTCTCTTGACCAGAATTTGTACGGACCAATAATAACAGGCTGGTCCCGAACTGCAAGTCCACTCATTAGATAGCCTTGGCCCATCTCAACCTACTAGTTGAACAATCTGGAACAAGCCGAACTTACGAATAAAGTACACCAAGACATGTCATGATCAAGACACAATGCCTTAGGAGAATCCGTCTACTGAGCAATAACCGACATCATACAGTTATTAGGAGGTCAGTCAACAGCAAGAAGTGGGTCTCCTCTGACTAGAGATATGATACAAAAGGCCCACTAACATGTGGAATATTCTCTCATTATGATGACCACACTGACAGAGGGATATAAATACGGTAGGAGTGGTAGGAAGAAGGGGTTGGAAAATTTTGGTAAGCAAGACACGAGCAGTAAGGAAAAATATATCTCAGGGAGAAGGAAATCCTATTCAGATTTCAAGGAGAGGGCTTTGCGGCTTAGCAACCCTCTCGGTTGAGGTAAGATCAAGGTGGTTTGGTGTCAAGTAACACTAGAACTCCAAAAGTGACATCAATAGCCACATCTTGGACCTCCCAGTGTGGGAAAAGCCCAACTCAAAGTCCAAATAAATTGGGGGTCCAGGTCCAAAAGCATTAGGAATAGACCACCACAGAATTAGTAATACACCATTCCGCAAATGTTCAAGCCTTCATGCATATATGATTGAGAACACTTACCAAGGTTTTGAAGATCAATGGAGGCCGAAAATGGGATTGGAGGAAGAAATTTGAAGAAATTTTGAGTGCGGGTAATTGAATTAATTAACAGAGGTCTATCTATAACCCAAGTGGTATTAGACCAAAATCTGCTAGTTTTGTTAGAACACCCATGAGTTCTAATGTTAAGCTCATTATTGACTTGATGGGTAAGAGTGTTGATCCCACCGTATATAGAAGTATGATAGGAATCCTCTTTTATCTAATTGCTAGTAGGCTTGACATTAGCTTTAGTGTTGGACTCTGGGCCATGGATATGAGTTGAGAAAGCATCTACTGTGCCAGATGTATGAAACGCATAAAAGATTTTTCCATGAGAACAAGTGGAGAAAGATATCAATTGACGGCAGCAATTGTACCAAGACAGTGCAAAGGAAGGCCTTCACCAAAATATGGGCCTAACTGAAGTAACCAACTCAATAAAAATGAAGCATCACCAATGAGTTGTAATGAGTATTTTAGGGGTTCTAGAGTTCTTTGTGGACCTCACAGTCTCAAGCTATCTACAATCTCTTGTTAGCTCTCCACCCTTTTCTCCCATATTGTAAAATTTATAATGTATACTATTCGCTGAGTTAGAACAATCATGGTTTTCACTTGCAAGTACTCCCTTAAGAATTTGTAGATATTGGTTTAACTCCTTTTTTTTCCCCTTCTTTTGTGTGTGCACGCGGGGAGGGAAGGGTGGGTTCACATTTCTCAATTTTGTAGGGATGAGCCGCTTGTATTGACAACATATCAATATAAGTTTGATTTTTAAAGTTGAGGGATGCAATTAAAACAATTAATTTTTGGGAGTGAAATTCACATGATTAAATGTATAAGATGAACTAGAAAAGACTCCCATGGTTGGGGGACCAAAAGTATAGTTTGACCTAATTTAAACTACCTACTACTAGTTTAGGAAATTTCAAAAAATAGAAGTTCAAAATAAAAAGTAATTTCCACACCATCTTTTCTTGCATAATATTAACTAGCATGTAACTCACACTATGTGTAGCTACAATCTACATATACCAAGATTTGTACATCGTACATTTAGCTATAGTATTTTAATATTTTTAGGTTGTATTTTTTATTTTAAGTCTTTTTTAACTGTAGCTTATATATAACTTAAACCATGATAATTTCATGTAATTTTTTGTTAATATCAAAATTTTAAATATCCTATCAATATATAACAAAACTTATCATTTTTTTGGTTACTAAAATGAAACATATCAGTGGCACATAATATTTCTAGTATGTTTACATAGTCCATAAAATGTTACATATTATTCTAAGATCAACCTTAAGGTGATTTAAATCATAGGTACTAACACAACAACAACAACAAAAAATTATGAAATTAAATGTGTGATTGGTACATTTAATATATATGAGTTTAATTTCCAAAATTAACTTAATTCAAGTGGTTTCTCAACAACAACAACAACAAAAAACCCCTTAATTCAAGTGGATCGATGTGCAAATGCAAGAAAAACTACTATTTTTAAAAAAATTGTGTCTATTAATTGTTAAGACAAAGATGTAAACTTATTAGTAAAGGAGAAAATTAAAGAAGAAGAAGAGAACAAAGAAACTTACCTGTCGTGGTGTATTTGGAGGACGTGATGGAACTAGTGCCTGTATTAAAAAATTAGATCAAGTTTAGAGTTTTTCCTCTTTTTTTCTTTTTTTCTCTTGCTAATTCAATAGCTGGAAGATGGAGTATTTGAACTCCAATATTTCCATTGGAAACACCAAGAACTATTAATTGAACTTCAAAACTCCTGACATATTTAGAGTTATACAACATAATCTTTTGTATATAGTTTGACCTAATTCAAACTATCTACTACCTCTTCTAAATAAATAAATAAAACTATCTACTACCAATTAGTACATTTCAAAATAGAAGTTCAAAATAAACTTAATTCAAAATAAAAATTAGAAGTTTTTCACACCAACGTTCTTGAATGATATTAATTTTACTAAATTAACTTAATTCAAGTGGATTTACATTCGCAAGAACTACTATTCTTGATTTGTGTCTTTTAATTGTCAATATAAAGATATAAGATTATGAGTAAAGGGTTTTTTTTTTTTTTTTTTTGAGAAGGTAGTAATGGGGAGAATTAAAGAAGAAGAAGAAAAGAGCAGAAAAAATTAGCTGTTGAGATATATTTGGAGCATGTTGAACCAGTGCCTGCATTAAACAATTATATAATTTTTTTTTTTTTTTTTTTAGAATCAAAGTTTAGAGTTATTACAACACAATTTATTTCATTGGTTTGATGTGTCAACATATATATAGTTTGACCTATTGATTTGATAATATAGATGCATGAATAAGTGAGTAAAGCATTTATATTCATCCATAAATAGGAAATGCTAATTTCCCTTAAAAGGTAAATAAATACTAGTTATTACTGTTAAACCTTAAAATAAAATGATATGTCGATAATATTTTCACAACAAAAGGCAGATTGTTAATAGTAGATAAAAAAATAATTTCACTGATGAATTCAAATTATAACTAATTATAATTTATCACCTAAAATTTGTTATAAAAATATTGTAAATATAGCATTTTATTAAAAAAAATATATAGCCATATAGTAATTTTTCCTATGAGTAATGATATATCTATATTTTTACAACAAATTTTAAGTGATAAGTTGTTATAGCATTCACATCAGCTCGCTCAAAAAATTTCGTCTTTTTTGGCATAAAACCTACTTTTTCTATTTTACCTAATCACTTTTTCCAAATATTCCACGTCACATTATCTATTTTACATGAAGTGAGTGATTTTGATAATAAATGTGTAAAATTAATATCTTTTTCTATGCATTAATTGATGCAAATGCTCTTACTCTAATTTCATTTTGAACTTCCTACCAACATTTTTTTTTTTTTTAAATAGCCAAATATGGAGTTACACATATACGGTTATTTTAGTAATTTTTCCTATTCTTGCTGACTTGCTGTCTACTCTTTATATTTTTCAAACCAAAAAAAAAAAAAAAAAACATTTTCCTTACCTGTTGAAGATTTTGGGCACCTGCAGGGAGGCCTGCCCTGGCCCGGAGCAAGACGTAGCTATCCAAGAAGTTGTTATGGTGGTAATGATGCTGCTGGTGCCTCCGTTCCCCATAGCACGTAGAACAAAGGTCGTAGGTGTTACCTCTAGCATGGTCAAAGCATTCAACGCACGTGAAATACAGTCCCGTTAGGTAAACTCCACAGTACTTACACCACACACTCCTGGTTTTGAAGACGTAGTAAAACGTGAGGACTTCAAAGAAATCCAAGAACCCATCTCCATTGCGGTCCAAACTACGGAAAAAATTGGGGTCGCCCCTGTTGTATCCGTTTTGAACGAAGAATTGGACGAACTCATTGAAGCTAACTCCCCCATCGCCATTCGTATCCATTGAATTGAAGAACTCTGTTGCTCGTTGCCTAAGTTCATCGGAGGCATTACTATAGTAAGCTGAAGCAGCCATGTGTAACTCTTCCATATTTGCCATGTCAAAGGCTGCTTGAGCTGTTTAGAGCATTCTCATCAACAATTATAAAATGTGTGTAATGTTATTTAAAATGTAAAAATGTGTGTTAGAGTTGAGCTACCAAACAGGCCGTTAGCATTTACAATTTCAAAACACTACTTTTACAATTTTAACACCTCATTTTACAATTAATATAATAAACATCAAACATTTTTTTTTTTTTTCCAATTTCATTTAAATATTCTTTCTTTAAAATTTTTATTCATTTTTTTTACAAACAATTTCATTCAATTTTTATTCTTTCTTTAAAAGAAAACGACCACCTGAATTTAAAAAAAATATAAGTTTTACAATTTGTGAACAGTGTGGTCTCAAATTTGAGATTGCACTGTTCATCAATGCTAAATATTATGACATTTAAAACACTTGATGAAAGTGATATTTTAAAGTTTGATGTGTCAAATGTCAAATATTTGATATTTGACACACTTAATGGGAATACTCTTATTGAGAAGTATTTGCAGCAGTGTAATTATATTGCTGTATTTTAGCTCCTCAAACACTAAAATGATGCTCCGACAATGGAACTAAATCTATTTTTTTTTAGCTCCATTGCTACAGTGCACATCTATAAATAGATTCGCATTGTTCATGAGAGCTAAAAAAAAATATTATTTTATTTGGTCGGTGATTAAAATAATAAAAATGCCTCTTTCTCAGTCACTCTCGCCTCTCTCTCTCTCAGTCACTCTCTCTCTCTCTCATTCACTTAGTGCTCTCCGAGCCACGCCTCTGCCGGCCTAAACGTCACCGGCCCAAGCCGACCCAAGCCCTAAGCCTCCGACACACTCCTCCGCCGGCCTGAACGTCACCGGCCCAAGCCGACCCAAGTCCCAAGCCGCTGATCCACGTCTCCGACCCACGCCTCCGCCCACTTCTCTTCCGCGGATCAGACCCACGCCGACACTGTCCTCCCCAAGCCACAAGCCACCGCTGCCGCCCATATCTCTATTCTCTTTTCTGCGATTGAATGAATTTTTTTTTTTTTGGTATTTTCATATGGGTTTGGTGGTTGTGGTGGTGGTCGTTGATTTTGGCTATGATAGTGGTGGTGGATGATTTTGGCTGTAGTAGTGGGTTTATGAATTTTAGTTGTGGTGGTGGTGGGTGATTTTGGCTTTGACAGTGGGTTTTGTGAATTTTGACTATGAGTTTTGTGGTTTATGGTTATGGTTATGGTTGTGGTTGTGGTTGTGGTTATGGCAGTGGGTTGTGGTTATGGCTGTCATGGCTGGTGATTTGTGGTGACTGGTGGTGATGGGGTTGTGGTTGTGGTTTTGATTTTTTTTTTTTTTTTTCCTATGTTGTGTTGTGGTTGCCAAAGTAGAGTAGTGGTTGTGGCCGATGGCGGTGGTGGTTGTGCCTGTGGCTGATGGTAGAGGTGGTTGTAGTTAGTGTTGTGGATGTTTTTTGGGTATATTTTATTGTGATATTTATATTATTTTATTGTGTTGAAAATTAAAATAGATCCACTGCTAGAACATGTGTATAGGTAAGATAAATAAAGTAACTTTTGGTGGAACTAAAAAATTAGCTTTTTAACTCCTCTGTTGTGGATGTTCTTATACATTTAATTTGGCAATATGATAGCACTAGTCTTAATTTGCTTCAGTTAAATTGATAAGTATGTACTGGTTTGCAAAGGCTAGCTAGGTCCAGTTGTTCAAGCACACCCCTTGTGTAAAAAGTCGTGGTTTGGAGATGTTGACCGTAGCAGTGACAATGTTCTGGACTGGGCGTGCTGCACTGGGAGAAAATGTCTTGCTAGAGGTAAGAGAAATTCCCACACGGGTAGCCACCATAAGCAAATAGTGTGGTGTGAGTGGGTGGGCTCCACCATTTTAGCAAAAGGTAGGCTTAAATTATGTGATTGGGTTATGTTGGCCACATAAAAGAATTTTGGAATTTTTTAGAGAAACTGACAGCTGAGTTACGAGTTATGGGCAGGCCAGTTCAGGGTGATATAATTGATACAATCGTTTAAGGTTTCTTAATAAAATAAAAAAAAAAAAGCCTCACTTGTAAAAAAAAAAAAAATATATATATATATATATTATGTATTTATCTATATATTTTAATTAAAAAAATTAAGCAATTTTATTGGTTAATAAAATACATTAAAAAGATCCTATTTATCCTAAAATGCAGAAAATTAAAAAGAAAAATAAAATAAAAATAGTCAAATTTCAACTAACGAAATTAAATTTTAAGAGAAAAATTTATTAACACATTCTTGAAATATGCGAAAATCAAAATTAATATGGACAAACTCATTAATAATATAAAGTAATTATCTTAAAATATGCTACAATAAAGATTATAAATTTCAAAAACAAAAGAAAAATCTCTCATCTCTCTGCCTCTCCATCTATATTTTTAGCTTTCTTTTCTTTATCTTCATCTTGATTCTGGATCTTTTTCCATAAACTCAGTCAGTCTTGAATTTTTCTTCTCAGCTCTTTCCCTTTGTCTTTCCGAAAATGAAGACTCAGGGTGTGTTTGGATAGAACTTATTTTGCTGAAACTGAAAACTGAAAACACTGTAGCAAAATAATTTTTAAATGTGTGAATAGTATCGTGAGACCCATTTTTAATGAAAAAGTTGTTGAAAAGTATAATTTGTGGGTCCATAAACAGTGCACATATACACTGTTCACGGTCAAAAGTTGCGGCTACTGTTCATAACAGTAATGAACAGTAGCGTTTTAGCGTAAAAAAAAAAAAAAAAAAAAAAAAAGCTGAAACGTAAAACGTAAACGCAGCAGTTTTCAGTGGATCCAGACACACACTCAGAGTCTTCTATTTATTTAACTTAAATTATATATATTTCTAGTTTATTTTATTGATGGGAGTCCTATCATGGGACACGTTTTTTTTTTGCTCGTACCCTGCTTAGGACACGTTTTTTGCTTTAAAAGTTAGCCATAGGAAGATAGTACAGGCCCTGCTGGCCTGCTCACATGAGGCACATCTGCACTGCACGGGCTGCACAGTGCGCAACTGTGCAGTGCAGCCCACAGTTATTACCTAGGCGGTTTCCCACTATTTTTTCTTTTCCTTTTTTTTTTTTTTTTTTATGATCACGGTTTTTCGCTTTGTCTATTGTTATAAATTATTATTCCAATTAATAATTTGATAATTTGATTAATAATTTGATAATTTGATGGGTATAATATCATCTCATTTATATTTGACACTAATTTATTGAATCATATATTAAATTAATTTTTATTTGTGAAAATTTAGACTTTAAAGTGGTCTTTAGAAAAATTACCATTACCAAGTCCTATTGTTCTATACTTTAATTTTATTTTTAATTATAAATTGTGTTTTATTTATCTACAAATATTTTCTCCTTATAAATGTCTACTAGAAAATAGATTAATTAATGTCCTTAATTATTTAAAAAGACTAAATTCTTTTCTAAATGTATATATTGCTTATAGAATATTACTAACAATATCTATTACAGTTACACTTTAAAAAAAAAAAATTTCAAATTTAAAATTAATAAAATTTTATTTAAATTCTACTATGTCACAAAAAAGATTAAAAGATTAAGTGGATTAACTATATTATCAATTGAAAAAGGAATGTTTGAAGAACTTAAATACAAAAATTTAATTAGTAATTTAGTATCTAAAAAAGAAAAAAAAAAGATTTTAAATAAAAAAACTTCAATATATATATTTTTATTATTAATATTTAAATATTAAAAGGCCACTTTTAAAATTTTCATCTGGCCCGCGCAAATACCATTTCTTATGTCAAAGACCCACGCAAAACAGCTCTAAAGCCAACCTCAACTTAGCAAAAACAACATTCAACAGATCCAACAGAAAAGCTTCCCATTTTTAGATACATGATCATCAAAACAGTGACTACAATAACATAGATGCAATCAAAACAATCAAAGTGATAATCAAAACATGAATTCAGCTAGTTACCATGGACTGATTGAGGTTAACTGCATTACTCCCAGCTATCAAAACTTGTCCCTAACTCAAAAACAGTAGTTTATGCAATGTTATTTGTAATTTTTTGAAACCGACCCTTTAATATTATATCCACTTATGTGTGTGTGTATATATATATATATATATATATGTCTCTGTCTGTAAGCTCACTTGCTTAAATCATTATCTCACAAACAAATATAGCTTCTAAAAACACACACACACACACACACAGAGCATATCAATTTCATCCCAAGTGGCTTTGCAGTTAGCACTGTATGATCACTATAAGTTTTGAGATTTGAGTTTATTTTCCTTCAGCTGTAACATGGAGCAAGTGATTACTAGCAAAAACTTAAAGTGCCATAAAAAAAAATCCACGGTAAAACACCCATTTTAACATCCAAAGTAGAATACCATTAAAAATCCATAAAACAGGAATTAAAATGAACAAATCTGAGAATGGACATGGAAAATCGAGAGGGAGAGAGAGCAGAGTTTGCACCTGGGAGAAGATCACGAAAATAAGGACAGCTGACGGTGAAGATTCCGACGGTGACAGAGCTCGCAGTCGCCGGTGAAGAGTCTGACAGTCCTTGGTATTTTGTCTTTGATCATGTAATGTTCATCTCATCCTCATTAAGTACTTCGGACTTTCTGTACTTACACTGTTGGAAATGGAGAAGAGGAAATGTGATGTGAAAATTTTGAGGAAGAGTTGAAGAGGGAAACTTTGCTTTGTGAAAATATTTGGGGAAGAGCAACAGTAATATTAAGTCTTCAATTTGATGCGACAATATACTGTCAATGGGTCCCACGAAGTCCCTCTATTTACCAATATGCCACTAAAAACTGTGTTTGAAGTTTTGAAAACGGCCAAAATTGAAAAGAGCAAATCCAAGCAATCCGGTACGTACAAATTTTGAAGATCAGTTGAGAGAGATTGACGCCGCGATTTTCGATACTGCTATGAATCTGCAAGATTTACAATTTCCAGATCCTATACCGGACTGTGAGGAAAAAAGAAGAAAATTTCGGATGTTTCAAAATTAAATGAAAGGGATAATGAGCAGGAGAGGTCAATGGACTTTCGGGTTGGGCCCACATCTGCAATGGACAGGATAAATATGGACGTGGACAGAGCTCTACCCACTCAAAATAATATCTCTATGCGCCAAGGCTTAAGTCAAGCCCAATCCTTATTCTCTATTGGAACCCATAACCCAGGTCCATCATGTGAGACAAAAATGAGAAGATTAAGGAGCCCAGTTTAGAGAAAGAATAAAAAAGGTAGTAACGTGACAGGAAAGGAGAATGCATGGACAGAGGGTCAGGGTATAAATGAAAGGAATGATGAGTCCACTAAGAAGGTGATGAACCCTGAAGATATTGAAAGGGGACTGAAGCGAAAGATACGTCTTCCTCTTGAAGAGATATCGATGGGAGAGGAGGTGGGGAAAAAACAGAAAATAGAAGGGGAGGTTCAGATGCTTAGCAAAATAATGGCAACACAACTGGGATCGGCGGCGGCTGTAGGACAGCCCTGTCGGGAGCAATGAGTGCCATTTGCTGGAACTGTCGGGGACTTGGAAACCCCTGTACAGTTAAAGCTCTCCAAAAGGTGGTTTTGGAGGAAGATCTCACTCTGGTCTTCATCATTGAGACCAAGCTTGTAGTGTCAGAGATGGAAGATATCAAGAGCAAACTGGATCGGCAACAGGGTCTGGTAGTTCCTAATATAAAGCGGGGTGGTGGTTTGGCGCTCTTATGGGGACGGTCCACGAAAGTGGACGTTCAAACTTTCTCTCCTCGTCATATCAATGCTATAGTTACTGAAGAACATAATAACAGGACGTGGAGATTCACCGGTTTCTACGGCCATCCAGAAACTAGTAAAAGAGAGGATTCAAGGAGACTGTTGGAAGAGTTGAGCACGAGAAGTGATCTCCCGTAGCTTTGCATGGGGGACTTTAATGAAATATTACACTTAGGAGAGAAGGTGGGAGGTACCTTACGGCCGAAGGGCAGATGAGGAGTTTTAGAGAGGCGGTAAATCGCTGCAACCTTCGAGACATGGGTTATGTTGGATCAGACTTTACATGGAGTAGGAGGCTAGGTGATCGAGGTTGGGTTAGAGAACGTCTAGACAGGGCCTTGGTATCTTCTTCCTGGGTGACAATGTTCCCGGAAGTGAGACTACACCATGTGGCGGCATCGACGTTTGACCATTGCATGCTCGTCTTGAAAGCTCCACAGGCAAGGCGAAGGAAGCATAGGAGATCTAAAATGTTCAGGTTTGAATCCATGTGGCTTAAGGATGAACAATGCGAGGAAGTGGTGTCTGAAGCTTGGGAGAGAGGGAAAAATATGGGTACACAAAATCTGTTTATGCAATGCATGGATGAATGCAGGAGATCACTTTCCTCTTGGAATAAAAATACGTTTGGACATGTGGGTCAGAAGATCTCAACACTCCAGAAAAAGCTTCAATGGTTGGAAGGGAGACGGGGTGGCCTGGTGGATATGGAGGAAGTTGAAGAAACAAGGGTGGAGCTAAATAAGATGCTAGCCGTAGAAGAAGACATGTGGCATCAACGATCAAGGAATTGTTGGTTGAAGTCAGATGATCGTAATACTTCCTTCTTTCATGCAAAAGCCTCCAATAGACACCAACGAAACACTATTCTCAGAATCAGGGATCCAGGAGATAATTGGTAGGAGGATGAAGGGGAGATTGCTAGAATTTTTGTGGAATATTTTGAGAACTTGTTCACATCTTCTCAACCTGTTGTGAGTGCAGAACTGCTTGATGCCCTCCAAACCAAAGTGACCGATAGAATGAATGCCAGACTTTTACAGGAGTTTCAAGCCTCTGAGGTAGAGAAAGCTTTGAAACAGATGCATCCTATGAAAGCGCCTGGACCCGACAGTATGCCTCCTTTATTCTATCAGCACTTTTGGCCTACTGTAAATTCTATTGTTATACAGACTGTGTTGGATTGTCTTAACCATGGTGCAGCTCCCCCTAAATTTCATGAAACACATATTGTCCTTATACCAAAAACCAAGAACCCAAAAAGAGTGATAGATTATAGACCAATCAGTCTATGCAATGTGGCCTACAAGTTAGCTTCCAAAGCGGTGGCAAACAAGTTAAAGCTGGTGTTGCAGGATATAATATGTGAAAATCAAAGTGCGTTTGTTTCAAAAAGGCTCATCACTGATAATGTGCTTGTGGCTCATGAGATAATGAATCACATTAACAGGAAAAAGAAGCGAAAGTACGGGGAGATGGCATTGAAGTTGGATATGAGTAAAGCCTACGATCGTGTAGAATGGGGTTGCTTGAAACAAATCATGGCCAAACTGGGATTTCATGAGGACTGGATCCGCTTGATCATGAGATGTGTCTCATCAGTCACTTATGCAGTACGTGTCAATGGACATGCATGTGGTCAAATTGTTCCTACATGAGGGCTACGCCAAGGGAAGGTCGACCAAGAAAAACTCAGCTTCGAAATGAAATGGACGAAGGGGCAGAGCATCAACCAAGGCCATTGTGCAGTCTCTGTAGGCAAGAAGGCCATAATAGAAGAACATGCTCAACTCGAACTATGGCTGGCTCCGCTAGTGGCTAAATTGAATGACCCAACATAAGTATTCAATCTACTTCAGTGGATTGGTTGGACTGTTGTTTTTTTTTTTTTTTTTTTAAATTTTAAAAATTATGTTTTTAGGAGTTGGACCATATTGTTAGTTTGTATTATTTGAAAGAACATGGTACTAATTCCATATGCTATGATGTTTTCTAGCACTGCAAGTTAGATTGGGGTGTACGTTTATTTATTTTGTGTCTGTGTGTGTCTATATATATATTGTGTATTATAGTTTAGGGTTTCAATAACACCTTATAGTGTGCACATCAATAATCATACGCGCATTATAGTGTGCACATCAATCATTTTTTCTCTTCTATGATAAGAATCTGTATACTTTCTTTGTTTTTTTTGTTTACAGCGTGCACATCAGTCATTTTTTCGTTCTATAAGAATCTATGTACTTTTTTTTGTTTTTGTTTACAGCGTGCACTTTAGAAAAAGATTCAATGTACCAGTGTACTTGAATCTATCCTTATCTATTTCTAAAAGAACGTGACAAACCAAATTGGTTCAGTCAAAAATATATTGAAAGAATAATATGCGTACTTTTTTTATATCTCTCTCCTCTATTTCGGCAATACCATTGCCACAATTCTTTTTTTTCTCACATTTTCGACAATTAGATTGTCACAAATTTTTTTTTCCTATTTCGACAATACTATTGCCACAATTAATTTGTCACAAATTTTTTTCCCCCTATTTCGGCAATACCATTACCACAAAATTTTTTTTCCCCCACAATTTCAGCAATGGCACGGCCGAAATAGGGAAAAAATTTTTTTTTCCCACATTTTTGGCAATCCCATTGCCATTTTCTCTCATTTTTATTTTTTTTTAATCCTTCTGTACTTTTCTCATTTTTTTTTTCACATTTACGGCAACGCTATTGCCGTAATCCTTTTCTCCTTTTTTATTTATTTATTTATTTATTTTTTTAATTTACGGCAATGGTATTGCCGAAATAGGGGGAAATTTGTTTCCCCCTATTTCGGCAATCCCGTTGCTGTAATCCTTCTCTCCTTTTTTTTTTTTTTCTTTTATACGGCAATGGTATTGCCGAAATAGGGGGGAAGCAATTTCCCCCCTATTTCGGCAATCCCGTTGCTGTAATCCTTTTCTCCTTTTTTTTTTTTTTTTTTTTTTCACATTTTGCCGAAATAGGGGAAAAATTTTGATTCCCACAATTTTTTTTTTCCACATTTTCGTCAATGGAATTGCCGAAATTTGTTTTCCTATTTTGGAAATCCCATTGCCATAATCCTTCTCTCTTTTTTTTTTTTCTCACATTTTCGGCAATCCCATTGTCACAATTGCTAAAAATTTTTTTATTCCCCTATTTCGGCAATGGTATTTCCAATTTTTTTTCTCCCTATTTCGGCAATGCAATTGTCTCAAGAAGTTTGTCACTTTTATTTTTCTCCCTATTTCGGCAATGGTATTGCCACAAATTTCTTAGATCACAAAGAATTTCATATCGATACAGGAAAACACCCCGATGCCCTAGTATTTACACTATTGATTTGAACCAGTTTTTATTATTATTCTCGTTAACAATCACCAAGCAAAAGCATTTTTCTTCTTCACCCAAATTATTGTTTAATTATATTGCCTTTGAATTTATCCTGCTACTTGGGGTTGGATCTCGGTACTCCGAGAATTATATTGCTACGATCTCCTGCACTTGGGAGTGAGCAAGCATAGCTCGAGATGAAATGCAGTCTTATCTTAAAGCTTGGACAAAGAAATTTAATTCGAATGATCCTTTAATGGTAGAAGCAGTGGTAATTAACGGATCACTGTACTCAAAGTGTTGGAGCATATGGTTTATTGTGTAGGGACTATGGCATTATTATGAATCCAATGGATGGATATTTTTAATAGAGGAGTTTAAAAAGATACTTTGATAGGTACAATCTCTCTCTCTCTCTCTCCAACACAAGTTGCCCATATTTTTGTAATGAAGATGAAAAGGATAGAAGTTGTTAACGTGCATATTCTTTTGAAAAGTTTTGAGAATACAATGTATTTAAACAGACATTTCAAAGTAACTTTCCCATGTATCGCACGGGTTAACGACTAGTTTGAAAAAAACTGAAACACTTATACATCTTGGGACATTAAGTTACATTCAGTAGAGGTGCAAACCATGTTTTTGAGCTCTCAATTACACAAATAGAAGTGCCCCTTTCTCCTTCAGCTTATTATCCCCCTCTCCCTTATTTCTTGGAGCTAACATCTATTTTCCTCAAGTTGTGTAAGCTATTTTTTGCAAGTTTTTATAGTTGCTACCGTTTCACACTTGCTAGTATGAATCCTTGGGACTTGAATTACTGCATGCACCTCATTATTTGTTTCGGCCAAGAGAGGAGTATGAGTTGCTTGTAGCTAAGATAGGCTTCTGATACTTACCCTCTTATATATACATGCTTGGCGTTGCTTGTGATAAGCGACAACTTATTCGTCTATGCCAAAGTTAATATGAGCTGCTTGTCAAATATACCTGCTTGTCATTGCTTGTGATAGACTAACATATTCCTTTCATATTTATTTGCATATGCTTCATAGTTTAAATTATCTACACATAAGAAAAGTATTTTTTTTCTCATTAATTTATTATTTCTATTCCTCATTATTTTATGTTTTTGCCTAAGAGAAACACAATGGTAGCGGCTATTCTTTTTTTTTTTTTTTAAAAACAAAAAACAAAAACAAAACAAAAAGGTAGTGACTATATGACCTATTGGTGTGAGAACCTAACTTGACTATCCCAAAAAATGCTCAAATCTAATACGTACTTATCAAAACACAACTCGTGTCACGGCTACAGAAAGATACTCAACAAATCCCTAGTCTCAGATCAAGCATCCAGCTACGTGTGACAATTTCTTCTATGCATCTCGTGTATTATCACAAAACAATTTACTGTAGCGAAGATTCTGTGCTTTCCTTTTCTTGTGATTATTTTGTTATTAGTTTATATATATATATATATATATATATATTCATATCGCTTCCTTTTTCTTTTATTTTTTCAATTCAAAAGCGAGTCTGATTATCTAGCATGCAAATAATGAACAGGAAAAGACAAAGCCCATGCAATGTGAAACGGAAAAAAAAATAAAGGTGAAACTTAAAATTGGGGCTATTTTCAAAGAATATATAACATGTAGACGAGGTCCTTATTGGTGGCCGTGGCAGTGACGATGGTGATTAGTCCTTAATTAGTCACACGATCCACACACCTGAGGTCCCGCAAGCTACGTGCAGCACGCGGTACAGCATGTGGAAATTGGCAATTATTGTCTTTAATCAACCAAGGCTGTGGGTGTGGGCTCTTATCCTTTCTTTTGATGATGATTACTGATATATTCTTTGAAAATAGCCACGATTTTAAGTTCCACCCTTTTCTGCGGTTTCACTTTCACACCGCATGGGCTTTGTCTTTTTTTTATCATTCATTTGCATGGTAGATAATCAGACTCGCTTTTGAATTAAAAGTAAAATAAAAGAAAGAAAAAGAAGCGACATGAATAGCTAGTGAAAAAGACATAAAAGTTGGTAAAAAGAAGTGGCCTGCAACAGCAAGTGGAAGACTTGCTTTTGTAAAATGATATATGCAAGTCTCCCTCACGATTACCTAGGAAATCTTTTTTTTTAAAGAAAAAAAATCAATTTCTGAAATTTCCAGTCTCTTCGGCATTTTGATGATAAGGTTCCCTCCTATTATTTTTATTATTAATAGGTTATTATTAAGAGTGCCAAAGTTTTCTTGTAGTTGATTTTTTTTTTTTTTTTTCTTTTTGATAAAAGCAGAAAGTCTTATTTATTTATAAAAGTTTATACAATAACTGCGCAAAGACCTCCAAGGGACATAGTCTACCAATCCGAAGGTGCTACATATCCCAAATAAAATGTGCATATATAAAGGATGGACAGGTACCATCAACTTCCAAAAAGTATCGTTGTTAACTCTCAAAATAAGATTAGGGCACTTGTTTTGAGGGCCATGAAGGCCTTCAAATTTTCATTTTTGACTGTATAAGTTTGCAAGGTTATAAATGATCAATTGGACTCTTAAAATAATTTTTTTCAAGGTTTTTTTAATAATTTTTTCAAGGGTTTCGACCCTTGAAAAAAGTCAGATTTGTTGAAGTGCTATCTAATAACTTATTAGTGTTGGTACCTAACTTGACTGTCCCAAAAAAATACTCAAATCTAACACATACATATCAAAACACAACTTGTGTCACGACTACAAAAAGACACTCAACAAATCCCTAGTCTCTAATCAAGCTTCCAGCTGCGTGTGACAATTTCTTCTATGCATCTCGTGTATTATCACAAAACAATTTACTGTAGCGAAGATTCTGTGCTTTCCTTTTCTTGTGATTATTTTGTTATTAGTTAATATATATATATTATATAATAAAAGTTGGACTTAGAAGTCGTGGTTACACCAAGTAGCTTCACTAAATTGCAGAAATTTTATTAGATTTAAAAAAAAAAAAATTGTTCTTATCTTCTTCTCCTAAATTTCAAAGTTGATAAAATTTTAAATTGATTTCAATTCAAATTCTTCATCTAATCATTTTATTATTAATTTATCTATAATTTCTAAGTTACTAAAAATCTTAATATTACAATCCAAATTCTTTACTATTTATTTTTACTTAAATTATATTACTACACAAGTATACAGTTCATTAGAGAAAAAAAAAAAAAAAAAAAAAAAAAAAAGCAACAACCCAAGTCCATTATCTATTCATACTGATTTACCAAACTGTTTTTTGGATAAAAAAAATTATAACCAAACTATTTTTTGGATAAAGTAAAAAAAATTTGTAAATAACGTAGATCAACGTTTCCTTATTTCTATTCATTTGAACTTTTTTTATTCCACTTTTTTATGGGATAGCAACAAAACACATTGATTAGAAATCTTAATTCTAATAGGATTTAAATTTTATATCAAGTGGAACTCTATCTATATATATTTGGAGTGAAGTTTACTCCCATATGTGAATGCTTAAATCCTATGACAATTGACAATGCAGGAAAGCATTCTTTCTTCATTATTATTTTTTTCATTTTGTTTAAGCTATTTTTTTTAACTTCAAAAAAATTAGTAAAAACCTCTCTCATGCGTACTTAAATTCATGAATTCGGCTCATTTGTTCTCTTCTACAATAATTGGTTCAGGATTTCATTACATACTCATACTTTCATCTCTCAAAATGATAGAGGAAACAAACAGGTACATTCTTTGTTCTTTTTCTACATTTATATCTTAATTTATGATTTGTATTAGTTTCTTAATTTTAGATTATGAATAATTTAGATTATATTCCTAATATTAAATTTAAATTATTATTTATAGGTTTTTAGTTGTGTTATATTCTTCTAAAAAAAATTGTGTTATGTTTATATGTGCATCATGTATACATATGGCTAGAGGATGTCTCCCTAATAATTATAAACTAGGTTCTTGAATTAACATTTTTTTTGTATTTAATTTTCATATTCTTTGTAAGGCGTTGATTTTATTGCATGTTTTTTTTTTATAAAGTTTATGATATATTTTTTTTTTTTGAGGTTTTGATATGGTATTTCACTATGATTATCAATATCTATTGTAAGAGTTTTAATCAGTAACATATATTTTTCCATAAATATTAATTAAAGACAAATTTTTTAGAATAAAAATAATAGTAAAATTGAAGAACCAAGCTGGTTGACTATTTGAAAATCACCTTGAAGAAGTAAAATTAGTAACTTTTTTGTTGGGTTAAGATAATTAAACATTTTTATTATTTTAAAATAACAATTTCAAAATTATATATATAAGAAAAAAAAATATCTTATTCATTACATAAACATTTTTACCAATATGTTTGTATTTAGAATGCATAAGATGATTTAATTTTTTTTTCGTATATTATTTTTTGCCAATATCATGAAACAATATTTGTAAGCTTTGCTTTAAACTTACATGGATTTGAATTTGTCATTAATTTTTTTGCAAACTTTTCATTATTTTACATTTTTAGTAATTTAGATTGTTCTCAATTATTGAATTGAGGTTTCCACATAAATTTGATTTCAATTATTGTTTTTGATAGTTTTTAATTATTAAATTTAAGGTTTTTCTATTTAAATATATGTTGGTGATTAATTGAGCCTTAAAACTCAATATATATATATATATATATGCTATTTTTTTAGAATACTAAGTATTTTAATACACAGAGAGAGAGAAGAAAGTCTTAAAAAAACTGACAATAGTGTATATCCAAAAGGGCCTAACTCTTGAATACACAATACAGACTCTATAATACTTAAAAGTAGACTTTATAAAACTTAAAAGTAATATATATATATATATACACATTTTATAATACATTAGTTGCACACAATATGCATTTATTATATTACTTAAAAGTAAAATATTCATGTATTTTATTATATATTAGCATCGCACGGGCATAATGCTAATATATATATATATTCATATTGCTTCTTTTTCTTTTTCTTTTTTTTTTCAATTCAAAAGTGAGTCTGATTATCTTGCATACAAATAATGAGTAGGAAAGGACAAACCAAAAAAAAAAAAAAAATGTGAAACTTAAAATGGGGGCTATTTTCAAAGAATATATAGTAGGTAGACGAGGTCCTTATTGGTGGCCGTGGCAGAGATGGTGGTGATTAGGGCCAAAATGGCCATATACTACCTTTTTTGGAAATTTTTAGCAACAAAACACTGTTTCAGAAATAAATGGCAAAGTACCATTTTTTTCAGAACCCGAGTTTCAGAAACTCGAGTTCCTCATCAGTTCTGCCACCGTGGCACTGCTAAGTTGGATTTGTGCGATTAAAAAAAATTATGTGGTACTCGAGCTTGGTAAACTCGAGTTCCTCATCAGTTCTGCCACCGTGGCACTACTGAGTTGGATTTGTGCGATTAAAAAAAATTATGTGGTACTCGAGCTTGGTAAACTCGAGTACCATTTACACAATACTCGAGTATACCAAACTCGAGTACATTTTATAAATAAAATGAAAAAAAAAAAAAAAAATTTACACAGTACATAAACAACAAGTAAACATAAAGATAAAAATAAGTATTTTTTTTATGTTTTTATTTATTTAAATAGAAGCATTGTAAAATATAGAGATTTTAATTTCGAAATATGAATTTAATTTCTACATTAATTAAAATTGTTCATTTTTTCTCATAAAAATTGTTCATTGTTTTTCGTATAAACAATTTCTATGATTTTGCATAAAATTATTTTCTATTCAGCATTATTTATGAAATTGTTCACTCTCTTTTTTGCATAAATTATTTTCTGTTAACTATTTAAAAAATTGTTCATTGTTTTCTCGCAAAACACCTAGTGAAATCATGTTTTCTAAATTTAAACGCAAAGTCTAAATGCTTTTTCATGTTTGACTTTCACAATAATCGAATATATTTTTCTGTATTGATAAAATCTGTTTCTACATTAATAAAATTTTCCCTCTGGACATCATATTTACTGTATATTCAAATCTACTTACTGAATTCATAAAATCTGTTTTCTACATTAAGTAAAACTGTTTACTGTTTTCTCATAAAACACCTAGTGAAATTTAAATAAAGGCTTAAAGAGGCCTATATAGAAAATGAATTACAAAAACAATAAAAAAAACAAAACAAAACAAACAAACCTGCCTTTGTCTGGTCTGGGCGTACTTGCCGACTACTAAAGGTGTGTGACACTTACCCTCGCCAGACAAAAGCAGGTTTGTTTCATTCCTCATTCTACCGTAGCACTTCTTTCTTGTCACGGTATAAATGTTTTCTCTCTCTTTCCCTCAAGGCATGCACCCAATGGTTCCCCCTCAAACTTGCCTCTTTTGGGTGGTCTATCATCTCAGTAGGACGTACCTCCTAAAAGGGTTTCAGTAGGAGCCACAAAATAGATTTTTTCCCCTCTCCCCACCACTAAACCATACCCCCTTTACCTCTTACCTCTGGCCCATGGCTCCACCACGTCCTATATTGGCTGGGTACAGGCTAGTGGTGCCTGGGCCTTGTGCGTGCTTCCCTTTCAGACATGTCCAAAAGTCTACCTGCTGCTCATGCGTTTGCCGTGATCTGGAGACTCTCCGTCTGTGTATTCTGACCTTTCATGTGGGCTTTTCTTTGGTTTCCTACTCCATTCAGGAGCTGGGCTTTGTATGGTGATGGGCCTTACATTTCTTTGGTCCACTCTTGATTTTCTTTATTTCCTACAACGTTGAACTGTTACTCCTGCCGTAATAACTTAATCCTGCTGGACTTCTTTTGTGCTAGCCGCTTATTCCTTGTCTCAGTGGCTTGTCACGGGCACTGTTTTGCTTTTACTTATGGGCTCCTATGTCCCTTTGGGCATCCATGACCCGATTGCTTTCTTTGGACTTCCTCGGCCCGTTTGCTAATTCCACACTCCCATGGGCTTTTTACTAACTTCATTGGGTTTCCCCGGCCCAATAACCTTATTCTTATGCTTGGGGTTCATGGGCCTGCCATAAACCCCTTACTCTCTTAGTTTGCATTACCTTGGGCCTGCGGTAGTCCTTTCTCACTTTTCTACCTCATACACTGCCCATGTGATGCTATTTCTTTCTTTCCTGGCTTCTTTGAGCCCACTTGCCTCTTCAAGACCCATTTATTTATTTGTTGGGCCTGTGGTGATCCATTATTCCTGCCGCTTGGGCCTAATGGGTTTTTGCTATCTATTTTGTCAATTCTTTGTTACCCTCGTTATTGGGCTTTCTTTCTGTCTGCCTAGGCTTCCACAAATGGCCCTCAACACTCTCATATGTTCATTTTTTTGTTGTGGTTTTGTCATGGATTGCCAAAGGGGAAGATTGTTAGGACATATGTGTTTCACATGTTAAGAACATACGTCATGATTTTATGTAATTAGCTTATCCTTTGACAAAACGCACTTTACTTGTATTTGGGTAGATTTAGGATGTGTTTAAATACTTCAAAAAATCATGTTTCAAGATCAATTGTTGAAGCCTTTAAGTCTGTCCAAGAAAACAAGCTGAAAGTGCAAAATTACTAAAGCTCGACAGCTAGCATGTGTCGAGGTTGAAGGAAGCTGTTCAGCCTGTGTGCTTGACAGTTGCTCGACACCTCCTATCTGTCGAGGTTTAAGAATTTTAGAATTCTGATATGATTTTCTTGGGATCCGTAAATGTGTCTTTGGGCTTTCTTTTCTCCTAACCCTAGACATATAAAATGATTGTTTTAAGGGCCATCAAACAATTCACAAGTTGCACAAGCATTGAGCAAACTCTGTTCTAGCAAATTGTGACCAGAGACGAAGTTCTTGCCCTAGTTCATCTCTTCCTCTTGAAGAAGTTGTTGTGTATGTGCACCATAGGGTTTTGTGACTAAGCATTTTCTTGATCTTCATTGTGTGGATGAATTGAAGAACTTTGCAGCCAACAACCTTCTTAGTTGGTGATTGAAGTCGCGTATTGGGATCCGCACAATTGGTTAGTCACGTATTTGGGAGCCGTGCATCGAAAGGGGAACTGTTACTACAGAACAAGTCCAATTGGATATTGGGGTAAGGGTTCAACTGTAGGTTGGTAAGGTACTTGGGATTCCTTTATTTGTAACCACTTGTTGTGATAATAGTGGAGTTTCGGGAGTGGTGACCTGAAAATCACCTGATGGGGTTTTTTGACGTTAGGTTTTCTCCATTCATAAACAAATCACCGTGTTATTTATTTTCCGCTGCATAATTAGTTTATTGGTGATTTTTTTGTACTACCACACATTTGCATGTTAATTAATCAATTAATTCATCACCAGATGTCAATACGTTTTTAGCCTATCATTCAAGAGAAAGATGAACTAGGGCAAATCGTCTCCAGTCACAATATGCATGTAACAATAAGTGTAAACTTCATGACGGCCCTTAAAATAATCCTTATATATGTCTAGGATTGTGAGAAAAGAAACCTAAACACATAGCTTGGATATGCGTGAAAAATAGATCTGGAAATCTGAATTTCATAATTCTCGATAGATACATCTATCGAGCTATCTGTCGAGCTTCAAATATTAAATCTCGATAGATACATCTGTCCAACTATCCGTCAAGTTTTAATGAACAACACTTCTTCTCTTGATTCTTGGACAGATTTGCATGGCTTCAATACTTGGACTTGAACTCTTGTTCCATGAAGTATTAAACACATCCTAGATCTACCCGATTACAAGTAAAGTGCGTTTTGTTAAAGGATTAGTTAATTCTATATGACATATGTTCATAATATGTTCCACATATGTCCTAACAGTGGTAAATTGTTATTGGTTTTAATTTAAATTTCTATATATAGAAAGTGTAAATGAGTAAAGCAACCATACATTTGGTTTGTTCAAGTGGCACTGTCTTACTAGCCCTTTTTTTGTTAACATCGCCTATTGAACTCTATTAAAATAACAAATTGTCATAATATTTTCACAATTGTTAGAGGTGTTAAGTCCTTATAGGTCAAAATAAAATTATAAAAATATCATATTAGGATTAACCACAACTAAAAATAAAGATATTGTGGAAAAAGAAATGCTATATCTACAACATTTTTCACAACATTTCCATAACAAATTATAGGTGGTAACTTGTTATTGGTTCTAATTTAAACTTCTATATATAAAAAAGGTCAATGCTTAAAGCTATAGTAGCAAAGCTATAATAGTTTTGGTTTATTCAATCCAAACTATTTCAGTGGTTTTCTCTTTTCTTTTTTCTTTTTTGGAAATATCGCCTATTGAACAGACTTTTTATTTTATTTATCTACATATGAGATGTTACCCTAAAAGAATAAAATATCATCAAAACAAATTACCACAATATATATTTTCACAATTGTTGAAGTATTAATTCTTTATAAGCTAAAAAAAATAGCATACTGGAACCAACCACAACTAAAAATAAAAGTATTGTGAAAAAAAAAAAAAAAGTGCGACATCTACGGTATTTTTTACAACACTTTTATAATAAATTATAGATGGTAAATTATTATTGGTTCTAATTTAAACTTACCAATGAAAATATTTTTTTGCCTACCAATAACAACCTATTACTTTATGATTTGTTGTGAGAATATTGTGAACATAGCATCTCTCTTGTGAAAACTAGCTTTTTTTTTGGGGAGGGGGGAGGAATATCGCCTATTGAACATGCGACGTTATCATAACACTTTTATAACAAATCATATGTGGTAAATTCTTATTAGTTCTAATTTAAACTTACCAATGAAATTACTTTTTTTCCTACCAACAACAACCAGTAACAACTTACTACTTTATGATTTGTTATGAAAATATTGTGAATATAGCATTTCTCTTGTGAAAATATTAAGACATTTTGTTGTCATCATAATATTTTCACAACTAAATTACATTGTGTAATGTCTAAAATACTCCCACTAAATTTTAACATTTCAAAATTTTCTTCACGTATTTTGAGTTTTAAATGGTAGTAATGCTTAAAAAGTTGGAATGGTGATATAAGGTGTTTTATTTATTACCTAAAGAACATTAATTTTCTAAATTTAAATCTTCGAAAATTATAATTTATCTAATATGAAATTCGATGACAAATTCCTTTTGTTATCCTTTTTTTTTTCCTTTCCTTTTCTTGCCCAAAATGGGTGTTCAATAAAAACTAAGTAAACTAAATATTGCACCTAGACCCATGTAGAATGATAAAGAAGAAAATAAGTATGGGGATAAACAACAAATAAAAATAAAAATAAAAATAATTATTTTTTTAATGTTTTTATTTATTTAAATAGAAGCATTGCAAAATATAGAGATTTTAATTTCGAAATATGAATTTAATTTTTACATTAATTAAAATTGTTCATTGTCTTCTCATAAAAATTGTTCACTATTTTCCGTATAAACAATTTCTACGATTTTGCATAAAATTATTTTTTGTTCAGCATTATTTATGAAATTGTTCGCTCTCTTTTTTGCATAAATTATTTTCTGTTCATTATTTAAAAAATTGTTCACTGTTTTCTCATAAAACACCAAGTGAAATTGTGTTTTCTAAATTTAAACGCCAAATCTGAATGCTTTTTCATGTTTGAATTTCACAATAATCGAATATATTTTTCTGCATTGATAAAATCTGTTTCTACATTAATAAAATTTTCCCTCTGCACATCATATTTACTGTATATTCAAATCTGCTTACCGCATTCATAAAATCTATTTTTTGCATTAATTAATACTGTTCACTGTTTTCTCATAAAAATTGTTCACTGTTTTCTGTATAAACAATTTCTACGATTTTGCATAAAATTATTTTCTGTTCAGCATTATTTATGAAATTGTTCGCTCTCTTTTTTGCATAAATTATTTTCTGTTAACTATTTAAAAAATTGTTCACTGTTTTCTCATAAAACACCTAGTGAAATCGTGTTTTCTAAATTTAAACGCCAAATCTGAATGCTTTTTCAAGTTTGAATTTCACAATAATTGAATATATTTTTTTGCACTGATAAAATCTGTTTCTACATTAATAAAATTTTCCATCTGCACATCATATTTACTGTATATTCAAATCTGCTTACCGCATTCATAAAATTTGTTTTTTGCATTAATTAAAACTGTTCACTGTTTTCTTATAAAAATTGTTCACCGTTTTCTGCATAAACTATTTCTAGCATTCTGCACAAAATTATTTTCTGTTCAGCATTATTTAAAAAATTGTTCATTCTCTTTTCTGTGTAAATTATTCTCTGTTCACTGTTTAAAAAATTGTTTGCTATTTTCCCATAAAACACCTAGTGAAATCGTGTTTTCTAAATTTAAATGCCAAATCTGAATGCTTTTTCATGTATTTCACAATAATCGAATTTGTTTTTCTGCATTGATAAAATCTGTTTCTACGTTAATAAAATTTGCTCTCTACACATCATGTTTACTGTATTTTCGAAGCTGCTTACCGCATTCATAAAATCTGTTTTTTGCATTAATTAAAATTGTTCACTATTTTCTTATAAAAATTGTTCACTCTTTTCTACATAAATTGTTTTTAGCATTGGCCCAGTTATTGCACTTATATGGTTTTTGTATTTTTTTTTAAAAAAATATGTAACCATATGAATAATGGACAAACTCCATGAAAGAAAAATGAATGATTCGTATAAATCACCTAATGGTAAATGCCTCGAAAAATTCGAATTTGTAAAAAAGTTCAAATTAGATGAATGTAGAAATGTTCACTAAGTAAAACTATTTTCTGCATTAAGTAAAACTGTTCACTGTTTTCTCATAAAAATTGTTCACTGTTTTCTGCATAAACTATTTCCAACATTCTGCATAAAATTATTTTCTGTTCAGCATTATTTAAAAAATTGTTCACTCTCTTTTCTTCGTAAATTATTCTCTGTTCACAGTTTAAAAAATTGTTCGTTTTTTTCTCATAAAACACCTAGTGAAATTTAAATATGAAAAAGCATTCAGATTTGGCTTTTAAATTTAGAAAACACGATTTCACTAGGTGTTTTATGAGAAAACAGTGAACAATTTTTTAAACAGTGAAAAGAGAATAATTTACGCAGAAAAGGGAGTGAACAATTTTTTAAATAATGCTGGACATAAAATAATTTTATGCAGAATGCTTGAAATAGTTTATACAGAAAACAATGAACAATTTTTATGAGAAAACAGTGAACAGTTTTACTTAATGTAGAAAACAGATTTTATGAATTCAGTAAGTAGATTTGAATATACAGTAAATATGATGTGCAGAGGGAAAATTTTATTAATGTGGAAACAGATTTTATCAATACAGAAAAATATATTCGATTATTGTGAAAGTCAAACATGAAAAAGCATTTAGACTTGGCGTTTAAATTTAAAAAATATGATTTCACTAGATGTTTTATGAGAAAACAGTGAACAATTTTTTAAATAGTTAACAGAAAATAATTTATGCAAAAAAGAGAGCGAACAATTTCATAAATAATGCTGAACAGAAAATAATTTTATGCAAAATCGTAGAAATTGTTTATACGAAAAACAATGAACAATTTTTATGAGAAAAAAATGAACAATTTTAATTAATGTAGAAATTAAATTCATATTTCGAAATTAAAATCTCTATATTTTACAATGCTTCTATTTAAATAAATAAAAACATAAAAAAATACTTATTTTTATCTTTATGTTTACTTGTTGTTTATGTACTGTGTAATTTTTTTTTTTTTTTTTTTTTTGCATTTTATTTATAAAATGTACTCGAGTTTGGTATACTCGAGTATTGTGTAAATGGTATTCGAGTTTACCAAGCTCGAGTACCACATAATTTTTTTTAATCGCACAAATCCAACTTAGCAGTGCCACGGTGGCAGAACTGATGAGGAACTCGAGTTTCTGAAACTCGGGTTCTGAAAAAAATGGTACTTTGCCATTTATTTCTGAAACAGTGTTTTGTTGCTAAAAATTTCCAAAAAAGGTAGTATATGGCCATTTTGGCCCTAATCACCACCATCTCTGCCACGGCCACCAATAAGGACCTCGTCTACCTACTATATATTCTTTGAAAATAGCCCCCATTTTAAGTTTCACATTTTTTTTTTTTTTTTGGTTTGTCCTTTCCTACTCATTATTTGTATGCAAGATAATCAGACTCACTTTTGAATTGAAAAAAAAAAGAAAAAGAAAAAGAAGCAATATGAATATATATATATATTAGCATTATGCCCGTGCGATGCTAATATATAATAAAATACATGAATATTTTACTTTTAAGTAATATAATAAATGCATATTGTGTGCAACTAATGTATTATAAAATGTGTATATATATATATATATTACTTTTAAGTTTTATAAAGTCTACTTTTAAGTATTATAGAGTCTGTATTGTGTATTCAAGAGTTAGGCCCTTTTGGATATACACTATTGTCAGTTTTTTTAAGACTTTCTTCTCTCTCTCTGTGTATTAAAATACTTAGTATTCTAAAAAAATAGCATATATATATATATATATATTGAGTTTTAAGGCTCAATTAATCACCAACATATATTTAAATAGAAAAACCTTAAATTTAATAATTAAAAACTATCAAAAACAATAATTGAAATCAAATTTATGTGGAAACCTCAATTCAATAATTGAGAACAATCTAAATTACTAAAAATGTAAAATAATGAAAAGTTTGCAAAAAAATTAATGACAAATTCAAATCCATGTAAGTTTAAAGCAAAGCTTACAAATATTGTTTCATGATATTGGCAAAAAATAATATACGAAAAAAAAATTAAATCATCTTATGCATTCTAAATACAAACATATTGGTAAAAATGTTTATGTAATGAATAAGATATTTTTTTTTCTTATATATATAATTTTGAAATTGTTATTTTAAAATAATAAAAATGTTTAATTATCTTAACCCAACAAAAAAGTTACTAATTTTACTTCTTCAAGGTGATTTTCAAATAGTCAACCAGCTTGGTTCTTCAATTTTACTATTATTTTTATTCTAAAAAATTTGTCTTTAATTAATATTTATGGAAAAATATATGTTACTGATTAAAACTCTTACAATAGATATTGATAATCATAGTGAAATACCATATCAAAACCTCAAAAAAAAAAAATATATCATAAACTTTATAAAAAAAAAACATGCAATAAAATCAACGCCTTACAAAGAATATGAAAATTAAATACAAAAAAAATGTTAATTCAAGAACCTAGTTTATAATTATTAGGGAGACATCCTCTAGCCATATGTATACATGATGCACATATAAACATAACACAATTTTTTTTAGAAGAATATAACACAACTAAAAACCTATAAATAATAATTTAAATTTAATATTAGGAATATAATCTAAATTATTCATAATCTAAAATTAAGAAACTAATACAAATCATAAATTAAGATATAAATGTAGAAAAAGAACAAAGAATGTACCTGTTTGTTTCCTCTATCATTTTGAGAGATGAAAGTATGAGTATGTAATGAAATCCTGAACCAATTATTGTAGAAGAGAACAAATGAGCCGAATTCATGAATTTAAGTATGCATGAGAGAGGTTTTTACTAATTTTTTTGAAGTTAAAAAAAATAGCTTAAACAAAATGAAAAAAATAATAATGAAGAAAGAATGCTTTCCTGCATTGTCAATTGTTATAGGATTTAAGCATTCACATATGGGAGTAAACTTCACTCCAAATATATATAGATAGAGTTCCACTTGATATAAAATTTAAATCCTATTAGAATTAAGATTTCTAATCAATGTGTTTTGTTGCTATCCCATAAAAAAGTGGAATAAAAAAAGTTCAAATGAATAGAAATAAGGAAACGTTGATCTACGTTATTTACAAATTTTTTTTACTTTATCCAAAAAATAGTTTGGTTATAATTTTTTTTTTTATCCAAAAAACAGTTTGGTAAATCAGTATGAATAGATAATGGACTTGGGTTGTTGCTTTTTTTTTTTTTTTTTCCTAATGAACTGTATACTTGTGTAGTAATATAATTTAAGTAAAAATAAATAGTAAAGAATTTGGATTGTAATATTAAGATTTTTAGTAACTTAGAAATTATAGATAAATTAATAATAAAATGATTAGATGAAGAATTTGAATTGAAATCAATTTAAAATTTTATCAACTTTGAAATTTAGGAGAAGAAGATAAGAACAATTTTTTTTTTTTTAAATCTAATAAAATTTCTGCAATTTAGTGAAGCTACTTGGTGTAACCACGACTTCTAAGTCCAACTTTTATTATATAATATATATATATTAACTAATAACAAAATAATCACAAGAAAAGGAAAGCACAGAATCTTCGCTACAGTAAATTGTTTTGTGATAATACACGAGATGCATAGAAGAAATTGTCACACGCAGCTGGAAGCTTGATTAGAGACTAGGGATTTGTTGAGTGTCTTTTTGTAGTCGTGACACAAGTTGTGTTTTGATATGTATGTGTTAGATTTGAGTATTTTTTTGGGACAGTCAAGTTAGGTACCAACACTAATAAGTTATTAGATAGCACTTCAACAAATCTGACTTTTTTCAAGGGTCGAAACCCTTGAAAAAATTATTAAAAAAACCTTGAAAAAAATTATTTTAAGAGTCCAATTGATCATTTATAACCTTGCAAACTTATACAGTCAAAAATGAAAATTTGAAGGCCTTCATGGCCCTCAAAACAAGTGCCCTAATCTTATTTTGAGAGTTAACAACGATACTTTTTGGAAGTTGATGGTACCTGTCCATCCTTTATATATGCACATTTTATTTGGGATATGTAGCACCTTCGGATTGGTAGACTATGTCCCTTGGAGGTCTTTGCGCAGTTATTGTATAAACTTTTATAAATAAATAAGACTTTCTGCTTTTATCAAAAAGAAAAAAAAAAAAAAAAATCAACTACAAGAAAACTTTGGCACTCTTAATAATAACCTATTAATAATAAAAATAATAGGAGGGAACCTTATCATCAAAATGCCGAAGAGACTGGAAATTTCAGAAATTGATTTTTTTTCTTTAAAAAAAAAGATTTCCTAGGTAATCGTGAGGGAGACTTGCATATATCATTTTACAAAAGCAAGTCTTCCACTTGCTGTTGCAGGCCACTTCTTTTTACCAACTTTTATGTCTTTTTCACTAGCTATTCATGTCGCTTCTTTTTCTTTCTTTTATTTTACTTTTAATTCAAAAGCGAGTCTGATTATCTACCATGCAAATGAATGATAAAAAAAAGACAAAGCCCATGCGGTGTGAAAGTGAAACCGCAGAAAAGGGTGGAACTTAAAATCGTGGCTATTTTCAAAGAATATATCAGTAATCATCATCAAAAGAAAGGATAAGAGCCCACACCCACAGCCTTGGTTGATTAAAGACAATAATTGCCAATTTCCACATGCTGTACCGCGTGCTGCACGTAGCTTGCGGGACCTCAGGTGTGTGGATCGTGTGACTAATTAAGGACTAATCACCATCGTCACTGCCACGGCCACCAATAAGGACCTCGTCTACATGTTATATATTCTTTGAAAATAGCCCCAATTTTAAGTTTCACCTTTATTTTTTTTTCCGTTTCACATTGCATGGGCTTTGTCTTTTCCTGTTCATTATTTGCATGCTAGATAATCAGACTCGCTTTTGAATTGAAAAAATAAAAGAAAAAGGAAGCGATATGAATATATATATATATATATATATATATAAACTAATAACAAAATAATCACAAGAAAAGGAAAGCACAGAATCTTCGCTACAGTAAATTGTTTTGTGATAATACACGAGATGCATAGAAGAAATTGTCACACGTAGCTGGATGCTTGATCTGAGACTAGGGATTTGTTGAGTATCTTTCTGTAGCCGTGACACGAGTTGTGTTTTGATAAGTACGTATTAGATTTGAGCATTTTTTGGGATAGTCAAGTTAGGTTCTCACACCAATAGGTCATATAGTCACTACCTTTTTGTTTTGTTTTTGTTTTTTGTTTTTAAAAAAAAAAAAAAAGAATAGCCGCTACCATTGTGTTTCTCTTAGGCAAAAACATAAAATAATGAGGAATAGAAATAATAAATTAATGAGAAAAAAAATACTTTTCTTATGTGTAGATAATTTAAACTATGAAGCATATGCAAATAAATATGAAAGGAATATGTTAGTCTATCACAAGCAATGACAAGCAGGTATATTTGACAAGCAGCTCATATTAACTTTGGCATAGACGAATAAGTTGTCGCTTATCACAAGCAACGCCAAGCATGTATATATAAGAGGGTAAGTATCAGAAGCCTATCTTAGCTACAAGCAACTCATACTCCTCTCTTGGCCGAAACAAATAATGAGGTGCATGCAGTAATTCAAGTCCCAAGGATTCATACTAGCAAGTGTGAAACGGTAGCAACTATAAAAACTTGCAAAAAATAGCTTACACAACTTGAGGAAAATAGATGTTAGCTCCAAGAAATAAGGGAAAGGGGGATTAATAAGCTGAAGGAGAAAGGGGCACTTCTATTTGTGTAATTGAGAGCTCAAAAACATGGTTTGCACCTCTACTGAATGTAATTTAATGTCCCAAGATGTATAAGTGTTTCAGTTTTTTTCAAACTAGTCGTTAACCCGTGCGATACATGGGAAAGTTACTTTGAAATGTCTGTTTAAATACATTGTATTCTCAAAACTTTTCAAAAGAATATGCATGTTAACAACTTCTATCCTTTTCATCTTCATTACAAAAATATGGGCAACTTGTGTTGGAGAGAGAGAGAGAGAGATTGCACCTATCAAAGTATTTTTTTAAACTCCTCTATTAAAAATATCCATCCATTGGATTCATAATAATGCCATAGTCCCTACACAATAAACCATATGCTCCAACACTTTGAGTACAGTGATCCGTTAATTACCACTGCTTCTACCATTAAAGGATCATTCGAATTAAATTTCTTTGTCCAAGCTTTAAGATAAGACTGCATTTCATCTCGAGCTATGCTTGCTCACTCCCAAGTGTAGGAGATCGTAGCAATATAATTCTCAGAGTACCGAGATCCAACCCCAAGTTGCAGGATAAATTCAAAGGCAATATAATTAAACAATAATTTGGGTGAAGAAGAAAAATGCTTTTGCTTGGTGATTGTTAACGAGAATAATAATAAAAACTGGTTCAAATCAATAGTGTAAATACTAGGGCATCGGGGTGTTTTCCTGTATCGATATGAAATTCTTTGTGATCTAAGAAATTATATATTTCATAATTGATTGTTTTTATACAATTAAATACTTATGATTCGGTTGAATTGAGAAAATTCAAGAACGAATGATAACCTAGATTAATAATGCGGTTAGAAAAGTTTTCTGAAAAACTCGTTCACTTTAAAACCTGATTTCTATTTGAAACTATTAGAAATTCATTTAAACAATAAGAAAAATATGATTGAACTTATTGAAAGCATAGAAGAACTAATACATCAAAAGAAATCTAATTGAACAATCAAATATGTTGTTGATAAAATCCTAGAAAGAATCACATTGAATATTCATACCGTATAGAAGAAACATAACCCCTAGCCCTAGCAAAGACTTTAGGCTGCCATTAGAGAAAGGAAAATACAAGGTTTGTTCTGCCAAAATTTGTTCTACCAGCCTCCCTTCCAAACCCTAATGTCAAAAGTGTCCAAAGAACATAAAACTTTACTATTTTAATTTCCGTCCAGGTTTACAGCAGTAACTTGTGAGTTAATTTCGGCCTTCAAAAATTGAGAATTTCGTAAAACTCAAAACTGGAAAGTTTTAGATATTTAAGTCACGGTTCCAACGCATCTAGCCTTGTGTCAATTGAATTTTTGAGGAGAGAGATACACCCAAAATACTGATCAGTGCTCAAATCAAATTTTTCCTTTTCAGATTCTGCCTCTTTGATTTCTTTCCTTATTTGAAACTTCCAATCATGGTAGACGATCCAAACACTCCAGCTGCACCTCCTTAGACATTTAAGCATGGTCCTTTAGCTCCATTTTAATTCTAGTTTGGCCTCTATTCTCTCACAAATTCCTGTAAATTCATCTTTCTCACATGATTTCCTAAAAGTAGAAAATTACACACAATGAATGGCATCCTAAAAGAAAGTACTATAGAGAGTTTATATCCTACGAGCAGTGTAGGTTCGCAAGGATAATCAGCAAAGGTGGCTGGGCTGTTGTATCCTGGGGACAACGTGCAGAAACTATTTGTCTAACTACATCAGATATACCGTAGACGACACGATTTGTCTCAAAACAGTGACTTGGTCCACGCCTCATCTCTGCCACCTCTTTTTGGTAAATCAAATTGTGTAATTTTCAAGGAAAATTTAGGTATTATCACTCCTTTATTTCCAACAATTTGAGACAAATCATTATGGAGAACACAAAATCATCCTTGGAAAATGGTAATGTTATGTCTAATTCCTCTGGAGCGGGTGATCTTAATAAGCCATTCCGCTTCCGTGGTGTTAACTTTAAGAGATGGAGACAAAAGACTTTATTTTATCTTACTCTCTTGAATGTGGCTTATGTGTTAACTGAGAAAAAACCAAAGAAAAAGAAATTTGAACAATTGACTGAAGAAGAACTTTCTCAACATGAAAAAGATGTTAAGAAATGGGATAAGGATCATCTTTACTGTAGAAATTATTTACTTAATTGTCTTTCTGATGATTTGTATGATTATTATGATCAAGCTTACAAATCAGCCAAAAAGATATGGAAGGCATTGAATCAAAAATATGATACAGATGAAGCTGGATCCAAGAAATATGCATGTAGCCGATTTTTCAGATTTCAGATGGTTGAAGGCAAGTCCGTGGTGGAACAATCCTATGAACTCCAAATGATTTCACAAGATGTTCGATCTAAAGGCATTCGAGTAGATGAACAAATGCAAGTTTCAGCCATCATTGACAAGCTGCCTGAGTCTTGGAAGGAGTTTGCCAAAGTCCTAAGACACAAGCAAAAGGAACTCTCCATTGAATCCCTTATCACTCGTTTGAGAGTGGAGGAAGAGGCAAGGAACCAAGACAAAGCTGTTGAACTCCATGGAGCAAATGGTCCTAAGGTAAATTTCATCTCTTCAAATGAAAACATGCCAAAATCCAATGCAAAAAATAATGACTATGTAAGGCCTAAGAAAAGGAACTTCAAACGTAGGCCAAATGGAAATCAGCCTCAACATAAGACCCACTCTAATCAAAGAAAGAACCAAGCACACCATCCTAAGCATGCTCCAAATAATGGTAGCCACTCTAATAATAGCAATTATGCATGTTTTGTATGTGGAAAGCCTGGACATTCGGCTAGAAATTGTCGCTTTCGAAAACATGGGCCTATGGCTCAAGCCAATGTCATTGAAGAGCCTCTTGTGGCTATGGTTACCGAGATTAATATTCTCGAAGGCTTAGGAGGGTGGTGGATTGATTCTGGGGCAACCAGACACGTTTGCTATGATAAAACTTGGTTCAAGACCTACACCATTTTGGATGAGAAAAAGAAAATTATGCTTGGTGATTCTCATACCATTGAAGTTGTAGGTAGTGGAGAGGTGCTTCTCAAATTTACTTCTGGAAGAGAAGTCACTCTCAAAGATGTCTTTCATGTTCCTAACATTAGAAAGAATCTAGTTTCTGGTTTTTTGTTGAATAAGGCTGGTTTCAAACAAGTCTTTGAGGCTGATCAATATGTACTCTCTAAAAATGGCATGTTTATTGGCAAAGGTTATGCTTGTGATGATATGTTTAAACTTAATGTTGAGATGAATGAAAATTCAAGTTTTGCTTATATTGTTTCTTGTGTGAATGTTTGGCATGGTAGATTATGTCATATTAATAACAAATATATGAAAAATATGAGTGGTTTAGGTTTAATTCCTAAACTTGAAAATGAACTTGAAAAATATGAAATTTGTAGCATGACTAAAATTACACAAAAGCCTCATAAATCAGTTGAAAGAAATACCGAATTACTAGAACTTATCCATAGTGATATTTGTGAATTTGAAGGACATTTGACACGTGGAGGTAATCGGTATTTTATAACCTTTATAGATGATTTTTCAAAATATTCATATGTCTATCTTATGAAAAATAAAAGTGATGCTTTTGAAAAATTATCAATTTTCTTAAAAGAAGTTGAGAATACTTTTGATAAAAAGGTTAAAAGGTTAAAATTGATATAGGGAAAGAATATGATACTCTTAGTCTTAATAATTATATTCAATCTCTTGGTGTTGTTCATGAGACTACTACGCCTTATTCTCCATCTTCTAATGGAGTAGCTGAACGTAAAAATAGGACTCTTATAAATTTAACTAATGCTATGCTTGTTAGTTCTGGGGCTCCTAAATATTTTTGGGGTGAAGCTATTTTAACTGCAAATTTTGTTTTGAATAGAGTACCTCATAAAAAGACTTTTTTTTAACTCCTTTTGAATTATGGAAAAAATATAAACCAAATCTGAATTTTTTCAAAGTTTGGGGTTGTTTAGCATATGTGAGGCTACTTGATCCCAAAAGACCTAAACTTGGGGTAAAGTCTTCTACATGTGTATTTTTGGGTTATTCTTTATATAGCACAACTTATAGATTTTATGATATTGATAATAATACAATAATTGAATCTAGAGATGCAATTTTTCATGAAAATAAATTTCCATTTAAATATAAAAATAGTGGGGGTTTTGAACAACAAGAGAAATTTGAATGTTCAACATCTAAGTCAAAAGATGTTAATGAATATGAGATTGAACCTAGGAGGAGTAAAAGACCTAGAATTGAAAAGGATTTTGGTCCTGAATATTATGTGTATAATTTACAAGGTGACCCTACTTCTTTAGAAGAAGCTTTATCTTCTCCTGATTTGGGTTTTTGGAAAGAAGCCATCAATGATGAGATGGATTCTATTATATCTAATAATACTTGGAAACTTGTAGATTTACCTCAAGGTTGTAAAACAATTGGATGTAAATGGGTACTTAGTAGAAAATTAAAACCTGATGGATCTATTGAAAAATTCAAAGCAAGACTTATAGCTAAAGGTTTTAAACAAAAAGAAGATATTGATTTTTTTGATACTTTTTCTCCTGTTACTAAAGTTACGTCTATTAGATTATTAATTGCTATCTCAGCTATTCATAATTTGATGATACATCAAATGGATGTAAAGACGGCATTTCTAAATGGAGATTTAGAAGAAGAAATCTACATGGACCAACCAGAAGGTTTTACAATGCCAGGTAATGAGCACAAGGTATGTAAGTTATTAAAATCTTTATATGGTTTAAAGCAAGCACCTAGACAGTGGCATGAGAAATTTGATCAATGTTTGCTTTCTAATGGTTTTAAAACAAATGAAAGTGACAAATGTATATATTATAAAACATTTGATGATGCTCATGTTATAATTTGTTTATATGTTGATGATCTTCTAATTTTTGGTCCTAATATGGATATTATAAATGCTGCCAAAATGCTTCTTAAAAATAACTTTGATATGAAAGATTTAGGAGTAGCTAATGTGATTCTTGGCATGAAAATTTCTATAACCTCAAATGGCATATTAGTAGATCAATCTCATAATATAGAAAATTTTTTGAAAAAATATAATTACTTTGATTGTAAACCTGCAAGTATTCATTTTGACTCTAGTGTGCATCTTTTTCCTACTAAAGATGAAAATGATATTTACAATCAAAAGGAATATGCTAGTATTATTGGTAGTTTTAGATATGCTACTGATTGTACTAGACCTGATATTGCTTATGCCGTAGGAGTTCTAGCAAGATTTACTAGCAAACCTAATTTTGAGCATTGGAATGCCATGACTCAATTAATGAGATATTTAAAAAGAACTGTGCACTATGGTTTGCTATATCAAAGATATCCTGCTGCTCTTGAAGGATATAGTGATGCTAGCTGGAACACCTTATCAGGTGATTCTTTGTCTACCACTGGCTATGTATTTACAATAGGTGGTGGAGCAATAAGTTGGAAATCTAAAAAACAACAGATTATTGCTAAATCTACCATGGAGGTAGAATTAATTGCCTTATCTTTAGCTAGTGAAGAAGCGGGTTGGTTACGAGATTTATTATCTGAAATTCCCATGTGGGAGAAACCTATTTCACCCGTCTTAATTCATTGTGATAGTACTGCCACTATTGGTAGAGTGCGCAATAAATACTCTAATGGTAAATCCAGATCTATTAGAAGAAAACACAGTACTGTGAGATCATATATAAACAATGGTACCGTAAATGTTGATTATATTAGTACAAATGATAATATTGCGGATCCATTAACTAAAGCTCTAGCTAGAGAAAAGATCTAGATAGCATCAAGGGGGATGGGACTTAAGCCCAAAGAAGAATAAACTACCTATGAGGATACCCTACCTAGGGACTGGAGATCCCAAGAACTAGGTTCAAAGGGAAAAACTAATCATAGAGTAGTTTGATTAACATGCACTAAATATATGTATGAGTAATAATACTCATGTCCCTCCCTATGGTGTGCATGCATGTATCTTGTAACGTTATATAGGATGAGTTTTTATTTATTATAAAAAACTCTTAATATGGACTATAGCTCATATGAGTGGAATGTTAGAGTTACAAGAACATCCTTGATAGCGACACCTAAGTGAGCATGGAAGTGAGGCCGCTTCCTTTGAGAATGGGGCTAGTTCTCTAAATAGCTCATGGATGCTGGGATAAAGCACAAGGCCGTAATGTGCTGGCCTAGAAGCTCGTAGTAGAGTACTGGAATATTATGTGTGTGATGTAACGTTTTGTATCCATAGAAAAAGTTATAGTTCAAGACTTAGATCACTATTAACTTTGGAACAATGTTGCTGAAACACTAAATGAGGGTTCAAGCCATTGGCACTCCCATTATGCATAATGTTCTACTTAACCCAAAAAATTTTCTTATATATATATTTACCTATTTATTTTTTATAAAAATAAGTGGGGGATTGTTGGATATTTTTATAAAAAATATTATATTTAATTTAATACTCATTTATGTGTATCAATTATCCCTTAATGTCAGATACGTTGATTGCTAAATTTGAAAATTCAAATATAATTCAAAATTTGAATAGTTTTTGTCAATGGTTTTAATCAGAAAATTTATGAACATTAACGTGATATTAATACCACAATTGCCAGCATATTTGGTTTTATTACAAATATACACTTTCCATTCTAAACATTTTGTATTCAAACGTTCTTAATTGAATATGACATAATAACGTCATACATGGAAGAATTTCAACACTTAAATGTACAGCTATTGCTGAATTATTTTATGTTACCATATATAAACAAGTTTTTACTATTTGGTTTAAGGAAAGTAAAAAACAAATGGCAATATTTATGCATATTTGAAAATTGTATTACACGGTTGGCTTTTAGTCTTCAGCCACTTTATGAGACATTAAATGCATAGATCATGATTCTTTCTTTTCTAGTTCTCAACGTACAAAAGGCTGGCAAAGACTTGATATCCGGTCTATATAATATTATATATATATATATATATATATATATATTAAGAAAGCCATTGATTATATTATTAATTTCAATAACTTTATGACCATTTAATGGATATCAAACCCTTTGATTCTTTGGCTAAAGATAAGTTATAAGTCTGGCTATCTATATATATGGAAAGAAAAAAAAAGGTTTAAGATACACATTTTTTAATTTTGAATTAGAAAGCTGCAGACTTTTCAAAAAACAATTTTTTGTCTTAAACACTTACCATCTATTGCTTCTTACTACTCATAAAATATTCTATCTTTTACAAAATTTTCTGGGAAAAGAAAGTACTATAGAGAGCTTATATCCTACGAGCAGTGTAAGCTCGCAAGGATAATCAGCAAAGGTGGCTGGGCTGTTGTATCCTGGGGACAATGTGCAGAAACTATTTGTTTAATTACATCGGATATACCATAGACAGCACGATTTGTCTCAAGACAGTGACTTGGTCCATGCCTCATCTCTGCCACCTCTTTTTGGTAAATCAAATCGTGTAATTTCCAAGAAAAATTCAGGTATTATCTCTCCTTTATTTCCAACACATATGCACAAATGTAAACCCTAAACTCCAAATTTCTCTATAAACAACTTCAAGTAATCTCCATTCAATAGAAAACACATACACATATATATAGGGAAATGTTAACAAGTACCGTGTGGTGCTTGTCAAAATTTTCTTATATAGGTCCCACTTAATAAAAAGAACAAAAAATTATTAAAAGGGTTGTCAAAAAAAAAAAAAAATGCTAAAAAATGGTCAAAATGAAAAAAAAACTGTAGAAAGTAGAAAAAAAATACTACAAAAAGCTGCAAAAGGTTGTCGTTAACGGGCACTGTTAACACAACCCATATATATATATATATATATATATATATATACATATCTATAATAGAGTAAGAGAGAATTAGGTGGGGTTGCCACATATGGGTGGTGTACACGTCACTAACGAGAATATATTCCTCTCAAAATATTTTAAGTGAGACGATAATATATTGCATGCATCTAATAGTTTTATATTTCTTTAACTTCACCCACCCGCTGTCCACTTACTAGTCTGACTTGTAACTTAGACTTAAACTCTCATCTTTTGGCTTTTGTGTAAGTGTATTATATTGTGTTGATTGGCTCGTCTCCTGAGTGGAGGGTGGATGTGGCTAGGGGTGTAGCCAGGAATTTTTACATGGGGGGCCGATTCGAAACATGAAGGTTGAAATCAACGACGATGAGTATCATCGTTGTATGGATAATCTATATTTTTAGGTTGATATGGACCTTCTTTGAGATAAGCTCGTCAGATTTCATCTTATTTGTTGATAGGGAATTCACATATTTGTTTACGTGATCCTGGATCACGATCTATCTCTTCAGATTGAATTCTTGAACATTTGGAGGGGTCAGGGTGTTCATCAGGCATCGAAGTATCAATATTTGTTTCTACAGCCACAGGTGTGCTAATTTCTAAATTGCTAACAGCTTTTTTTTTAAAGAATGCATCAATTGTTTTTTGTTTGCTCATAATTCTTTTAGCTTTAAGAATATAATTCAAAAATTAACCTGAAAAGAAGTTTAAAAAATAAAATTTTAATTAGAAATTTTTACTTAGTATATGGATGTTATTCATACTCAAGAAAAAACAAAATTTCCACTATAATTTAAACATACAACCCATTTTTAATACGACTTTAATTAATAATAACCCCTCAAACAAAAACAAAAATTAAACACACAAGTATTGGTACACAACATAAATCAAACAATTTAACAACACCCACGGCCACATCCACAGCCACATGATATCTAACTAATCAAAAATAGGTAATAAATCAAAACAATTTTACCTTAGATATTTTGTCTTCACAAAGTGCAAAGATGGGTCACCCGTGTGGCAATGCCTACTGTCTCTGCCTGACTACCTTCAACTTTAGATCTTCCCTTCAAGACCCATCACAAACAATCTCCTCATGCCTTCAATCATGTATTTCTCTAAAAATCTATGAAAATATAAAGAGCATGTGAATATTTAGGTGTAGATAGTTGGGAAAAAAAAAAAAAAAAGACACTAAAAAGAGATGAATGTCTAATGCTTAAGAAAGAGAAGAAAACTCACCAGTCACCAAGTTCCAAAACTAAAGCTGATGAAGAAAGAAAAAATTGGTCAAGATTTTTTTTTTTTTTTTTTTTGGACTGTGAGTATAGAGGACTGGAGTTTTGGGGGCTGGTAGGTGGGCAACGGTACCGGTGCAAATGAAAGTATATCAAAGAAGACAAAACAAAAGAATAAGAAGTAAAGAAAGGGATTCCGTGGGTCAGTGGGTGGATTTTTTGAGATGAAGAGAAAGTGAAGTTTTGTTTTTAGTGTTTGGACTTGAGTGGGCCAGCTTGTTTTATTTGGAGTACATAAGGTGATAAGGCCTAAAACTAAAGCTGGGCTTGGGAGAATATTTGAGCTGGGCTTGGGAGAATAGTTGAGAATTGGGCATGGGGGGGCCCAATTTTTTTTCTACCTACTCTAATGGAATTTTTTTTTTTTTTTTTTTGCAGGGGCCAGGCCCCCCCCCCCCCAAGCCACTACGTGGCTCCGCCCCTGGATGTGGCCGTGGCATTGGATTGGGATTGGGGTGGTGACATAGTGGACTAGACTAGTAGGCATTAGAGTAAGTGTTAGGCAGTGGGTTGAGCTGGATGGATGAGGTAGTCTATTTTCAGTCTTTGTACATTAAAAGAGACGTAGCTTAGTTGTGAATGTTGAAAAAGATTTAGATTGTAGCATTGATAATATGATTATCCTATAATGATTAAAAAATATGAAAAATCGTAAAAAGAATATGTATTTGCTTGCTTAAAAAATTTCCTAGAGTCGCAAGTGTTGTACTGTTGTTCAACTAATATATTAAGCTCTGTTATATGCTAAACTGACCAGAAGAAACTACTTAACTGAATTAGTTAGATAAGCTAACCTATAGGATCATTACAGCTGATTAATTACTCACGTGCACTGCACGAGTTACAACTAAATCCACTGACATATATAAATTAGATGATCTGGTAATATAAATTAACGTTTTCCCCATTGGTTTGATGTGGGTAGTAGGTAAACTCTCTGTGTAGTAATTTATTTTAACATTTTAAATCCATTTGTTTGACGTTTTCCTCTTCATGGAGAAAATTAAGATAAAATTTCTATTTGAAAAAATATAAAATTATATACATAAAAAAATATATATATATTTCACACACAAAGTTAGGGTAGCTATTTAAGACATGAGCATCTATTTTATTATAATAGTTTCTTAATACTTATTTGCTAATGCAATATCCACTTACTAAAAATTTTGAAAATGATAACGACTATCATCATCTTCCAACAATAAGCAATTAATTTTTGCCAAGACATTGTCACAATATTTAAATTTTGATAATGAAAGATGTCATATGCTATAATTGAACCCTTTCATCAAAAAACTTCAACCATGCACAATGAAAAAATTTTCATTCATATTCTCTTCTTTATCTTTCTACATAAGTCTAGGTACAATGTTTAGCTAGCTTAGTTTTAATGAACACCCATTTTAGGCAAGAAAAGAAAAGAAAAAATGGTAACAAACGACATGTGTCATCGAATTTTCCATTAGATAAATTATAAGTTTAGAAGATTTAAACCTAGAAAATCAATATTCTTTAAGTAATAAATAAAACACCTTATATCATCATTCCAACTTTCTAAACATTACTACCATCTAAAACTCAAAATATGTGAAGAAACTTTTTTGAATGTTAAAATTTTGTGGGAGTATTTTAGACATTAAACAATGTAATATTTTAAGAATCATAAGTTTTCATTAGGGTTTAACTAAGAGAATAATGTGGTAGGCCTTTTAGTGGTTAAAGTGGGCTAGGCTGCCTCCTGCGATATTGGGCCCGAGTATTCTGAGTAAGGGAGTTGAGACCGGTCCAACTGTAACTTAATTTGGTCCGGCTTGTGCGTAAACTATGTCTCGTCTGCCAGGAGCACGCTTATAGCGGGCAGAACGTGGTGCTTATCCTCTGTTTCTGCAGCAAAAGTAACTTTTCTTCAGTTTCTGCCGCAAAAGGAACTTTTCTCCAGTTTTTGCCGCAAAAGGAACTTTTCTCCAATTTCTTCCGCAGGACTAACTTTTTTGCTATGTAGCAAAAATTTTTGCTGTGCAATAAAGCTTTCTGCTGTGCATTGAAGTTGTCTGCTGTGCATTAAAGCTTTCTGCCGTAAAGCCTTCTACAGTGCAATAAAGCTGTTTACTATGCATTAAAGCTGTCTGCTGTGCTTTAAAGCTGTCTGCTGTGCTTTAAAGCCTTCTGCCGTGCAGTAAAACCTTTTGCAATGTGAATGACTACTCTTTGTTTTTACTATAGAAATACTTTTCTACTTCCTGCACATAAACAAATCTAAATCCCAAAGAAAATACCCATCAAACAAATGTTAGTTTAAATGGGTTAGCATATTCTCAAATATATACATACATATATGAGTATATGTACTTATACATATTCACATATACATATATAAAATATATTTTTGTAGAACATGAGAAACAAGATATATGTATATATATAATAGTTAGTTTGTGACAACAATGAAACACGTAATAACAAATAAAAAAGAAAGTTTCTGCAGAAAAGGTTTAGCTAGTATAATAGCTAACACGGTACATATAATGAAAAGGTGTTACAGCAAAATAACTAGTACAAAAAGTAAAGATACCACAGCAGGACAACTGATGCAGCAGACGTGATAAAAATGTGTTATGGCAGAATGACTAAATACAGCAGATATAATTTATAATGAGAGAAATCAAATATATTTGCAATCAAAATCAAGTATTGAATCTTCCCATAGGATAAGTAAACTAAGAAAGAACCCAAACCCTAACTTGAACAACCTTGTCATAGGCTTTTGCCATCAAAGTTGTGCATTTTGGAGAATAGGCCTAAATGACTACTAGCTATTACTTTTGGGGACATCAAAGAGTGAGTTTGCTAAGAGGGAGGGAAAAGATGGTCTATTGATGCATGCCCCTATTCCTGCCGTATTTTCTCTCTTTGTTTTACCACTTTCTTTCTTTTTTCCGTACTTTCTTTACTCTTAATTTCTTATTACTCTCCTGCCGTGGGTTGTTCCCCTTTTTTGGTCTTTCCTTTTCCTAGGTACCTCTCTTTGGGTGCTTACTACTCTCTTACCCTAGGTTTTCCCCCCTTAAGTGTTTCCCTCCATTAGGTCTCCCTCTTTTAGTGTTTTTCTCTCTTCCCCTGTTTTTTTTCCTCTTCCCCTGTTTTTTTCTCTACCATTCGACCCCTTTTTTTCTGCCGTGGTTACCTTCCTTTTATAGCAAACTGATTCAATGGGATTTCTCCCTTTTACTCCTAGGGCTTCACTAACTATTTTTGGTTTATTGTGGGCATCCTTTCAAGATTACCCACTCACCCATTGATTGCCCTTGCCATTGCTCAGTACATGTCTGCTGCAACGCTACTCGTATCACGACAAAATTCCCTTTTGTTTGTTCCTGCTGTATACCTCTACCTCACTACCTAGCTCTATGGCATGCATCAGATAGTCCCAACCATTTATTACTTCTTTTGGGTAAGATACCATCCCAGCAAGATATCTTTCCCAAAAGAAGTTACGGCAGGAAACCAAATATAGACCCCCTTTTCCCCCCACCACCAAACCACGCCCTCTGAATCCCCTTGACCGTGGGCCCACCTCCCTTGTATTGGCTGGGTACAGGTTGGTGGTACCCCGGCCCTTCTGTGCTTGCTCCACTGTCTTTTGTGTTTGTCTCCCACGCCATTTCTGCCGTAGCAGATTAGCTTTGTTTTGGTTTGCTGCGTGTTTTGTCTTATTTCTTCACGCGTTTCCTGCTACATTTGTCATTTTCCTTTGGTTTGGGTTTGCTTTCCTTCACATGATTCCTGCTGCTGACACTTCCTGCCGTTCCTTGTTTCTTTTCATCGTGCTTCTTCATATCAGTTTTCACGCCTATCCTTTTATACAAAAGAATTTGGGCCTTTGTGGGCCAGATAATGTTGACTGGATCAAAAGGGTCTCGGGCCCAATTTGTCTTTGTCTACCGAAGCCATTCTGCCAGGGAACTATATTATGTGGCAGATATGTATTCTGCAGTAGATTTGCGTTTTGCTATAGATCTGTATACAAAAGGATTTGAAAAGGGTCTTGGGCCCAATTTATCTTCATCTGCCAAAGCCATTCTGCCAAGGAACTGTATTTTGTGGCAGATCTGTATTTTGCGGCAGATCTGTATTCTGCGGCAGATCTGTATTCTGCTGCAGATTTGCGTTTTGCTGTAGATTGCTTTCACTTGCACTTATTTCTTCGGACCTTTCTTTCTCTTCGATCTTCTTGGTGGGTCTTTGGGCCTTGCTTTTCATTGGGCTTTCTTCCTCATGGGCCTTTGGGTACAGTTTTGCAAAAATGGGCATCAACAAATAACAATATGACATATTTGCTTTTTTTTTTTTTTTTTCAAAATATTAAGGGTAGAATTGCTTGATTTTAAAGTTTAAGGAGGAATTGTGAACTTTCCCAAATATAAAGGATGAAATGTGTTTTTATCCTAAATTGTGTGTGTGTGTGTGTGTGTGTACTATGTGTTTTTATTTAAAATGGTGCGTAAAGATAAAAATACAATAAAAAAAATGCAAAAAGTCAACCCAAGAAAATTGTACATGAAATAGTTAATTTTGGCTAGCTAAACAAAATTGACTAAACCAAAAAATAATTCTAGAAACATAACATAATGGTACAACATTTTCGTAATACTTTTATAATTTTGTTATAGTTTATTTTGATTCGTAAATAATTGACATTTAGTAGTTGTGAAAATATTATGACGACAACAAATTGACTTAAAATTTTCACAAAAGAAATGCTATGTCCACAACATTTTCACAACAAAGTATAAGTAGTATGTTGTTATGGGTTGTTATTGGTGGATAAAAAAGTAATTTCATTGGTAAGTTTAAATTAGAACCAATAAAAATTTACCACCTATGATTTGTTATGAAAGTGTGGTGAAAAATGTTATTGATGTCGCATTTTTTTTCACAATAACTTTATTTTTAGTTGTGGTTGGTTCCACTAGGATATTTTATTATTTTATTTTGGCCTATAAGGAATTAATACCTAAACAATTATGAAAATATTATGACGATTTGTTATGTTAATATTTTATTTTTTTAGGGTAGCTCATATGTATATAAAAGAATGAAAAATAAAAGCGTGTTCAAAAAAGCTAGTAAGAGCATGAAAGAGTGTGAATTGAATAAACCAAATTCAATGTTAGTTTATGTATTGACACTTGTTATATATAGTTACATTTATTTTTAATTGTGGTTGGTTCCAGTATGATATTTATTATTTCATTTTGCCTATAAAGAATTAACATCTCAACAATTGTGAAAATATTGTGACAATTTATTGTGTGAATATATATATATATATATTTTTAAAGTAGCTCATATGTATAGAAAAGAATAAAAAATAAAAACCATGTTCAAAAAAGCTAGTGAAAGCATGAACATATAAAAGAAATCTTCTCAACAATTGAATAAACCAAATTCACTACTGGTTTACACATGGACACTTTTTATATATTTTATAGATAGACTAGGTAGGGTGGCACGTGCAAGGCATGTGCTAGCTCTTGAGTGAGAAAATTAAATAAAATTTCTATTTGAAGAAGTATGAAACTATATACATAAAAAATATATGTTATACAAAGTTAATTTTATTCTTATAATAATTTTAATAGCTAATCACACATAAATTAAAGTTACGGTAGCTATTTAACATATAAATACCTATTTTAATATAATAGTTTTTTAGTACTTATTTGATAAAGTCATTATCCACTCACTAAAAACTTCTAAGAATGATAACGAATATCATCATCTTCCAACAATAAGCAATTGAGTGCTACTAAGACATTGTCACAATATTTAAATTTTTGTAATTAATGATGTAATATGCTACAATTGAAGTTTTTTCATCAAATACCTTCAACCATACACAATGAAAATTTTTTCATTCATATTTTCTTCTTTATCATTCTACATGAGTCTAGATGCAATATTTAGTTTACTTAGTTTTTATTGAACACCCATTTTGGGCAAGAAAAGGAAAGGAAAAAAAAAAAGGATAACAAAAGGAATTTGTCATCGAATTTCATATTAGATAAATTATAATTTTTGAAGATTTAAATTTAGAAAATTAATGTTCTTTAGGTAATAAATAAAACACCTTATATCACCATTCCAACTTTTTAAGCATTACTACCATTTAAAACTTAAAATATGTGAAGAAAATTTTGAAATGTTAAAATTTAGTGGGAGTATTTTAGACATTACACAATGTAATTTAGTTGTGAAAATATTATGATGACAACAAAATGTCTTAATATTTTCACAAGAGAAATGCTATATTCACAATATTTTCATAACAAATCATAAAGTAGTAAGTTGTTACTGGTTGTTGGTAGGAAAAAAAGTAATTTCATTGGTAAGTTTAAATTAGAACTAATAAGAATTTACCACATATGATTTGTTATAAAAGTGTTATGATAACGTCGCATGTTCAATAGGCGATATTCCTCCCCCCTCCCCAAAAAAAAAGCTAGTTTTCACAAGAGAGATGCTATGTTCACAATATTCTCACAACAAATCATAAAGTAATAGGTTGTTATTGGTAGGCAAAAAAATATTTTCATTGGTAAGTTTAAATTAGAACCAATAATAATTTACCATCTATAATTTATTATAAAAGTGTTGTAAAAAATACCGTAGATGTCGCACTTTTTTTTTTTTTTTCACAATACTTTTATTTTTAGTTGTGGTTGGTTCCAGTATGCTATTTTTTTTAGCTTATAAAGAATTAATACTTCAACAATTGTGAAAATATATATTGTGGTAATTTGTTTTGATGATATTTTATTCTTTTAGGGTAACATCTCATATGTAGATAAATAAAATAAAAAGTCTGTTCAATAGGCGATATTTCCAAAAAAGAAAAAAGAAAAGAGAAAACCACTGAAATAGTTTGGATTGAATAAACCAAAACTATTATAGCTTTGCTACTATAGCTTTAAGCATTGACCTTTTTTATATATAGAAGTTTAAATTAGAACCAATAACAAGTTACCACCTATAATTTGTTATGGAAATGTTGTGAAAAATGTTGTAGATATAGCATTTCTTTTTCCACAATATCTTTATTTTTAGTTGTGGTTAATCCTAATATGATATTTTTATAATTTTATTTTGACCTATAAGGACTTAACACCTCTAACAATTGTGAAAATATTATGACAATTTGTTATTTTAATAGAGTTCAATAGGCGATGTTAACAAAAAAAGGGCTAGTAAGACAGTGCCACTTGAACAAACCAAATGTATGGTTGCTTTACTCATTTACACTTTCTATATATAGAAATTTAAATTAAAACCAATAACAATTTACCACTGTTAGGACATATGTGGAACATATTATGAACATATGTCATATAGAATTAACTAATCCTTTAACAAAACGCACTTTACTTGTAATCGGGTAGATCTAGGATGTGTTTAATACTTCATGGAACAAGAGTTCAAGTCCAAGTATTGAAGCCATGCAAATCTGTCCAAGAATCAAGAGAAGAAGTGTTGTTCATTAAAACTTGACGGATAGTTGGACAGATGTATCTATCGAGATTTAATATTTGAAGCTCGACAGATAGCTCGATAGATGTATCTATCGAGAATTATGAAATTCAGATTTCCAGATCTATTTTTCACGCATATCCAAGCTATGTGTTTAGGTTTCTTTTCTCACAATCCTAGACATATATAAGGATTATTTTAAGGGCCGTCATGAAGTTTACACTTATTGTTACATGCATATTGTGACTGGAGACGATTTGCCCTAGTTCATCTTTCTCTTGAATGATAGGCTAAAAACGTATTGACATCTGGTGATGAATTAATTGATTAATTAACATGCAAATGTGTGGTAGTACAAAAAAATCACCAATAAACTAATTATGCAGCGGAAAATAAATAACACGGTGATTTGTTTATGAATGGAGAAAACCTAACGTCAAAAAACCCCATCAGGTGATTTTCAGGTCACCACTCCCGAAACTCCACTATTATCACAACAAGTGGTTACAAATAAAGGAATCCCAAGTACCTTACCAACCTACAGTTGAACCCTTACCCCAATATCCAATTGGACTTGTTCTGTAGTAACAGTTCCCCTTTCGATGCACGGCTCCCAAATACGTGACTAACCAATTGTGCGGATCCCAATACGCGACTTCAATCACCAACTAAGAAGGTTGTTGGCTGCAAAGTTCTTCAATTCATCCACACAATGAAGATCAAGAAAATGCTTAGTCACAAAACCCTATGGTGCACATACACAACAACTTCTTCAAGAGGAAGAGATGAACTAGGGCAAGAACTTCGTCTCTGGTCACAATTTGCTAGAACAGAGTTTGCTCAATGCTTGTGCAACTTGTGAATTGTTTGATGGCCCTTAAAACAATCATTTTATATGTCTAGGGTTAGGAGAAAAGAAAGCCCAAAGACACATTTACGGATCCCAAGAAAATCATATCAGAATTCTAAAATTCTTAAACCTCGACAGATAGGAGGTGTCGAGCAACTGTCAAGCACACAGGCTGAACAGCTTCCTTCAACCTCGACACATGCTAGCTGTCGAGCTTTAGTAATTTTGCACTTTCAGCTTGTTTTCTTGGACAGACTTAAAGGCTTCAACAATTGATCTTGAAACATGATTTTTTGAAGTATTTAAACACATCCTAAATCTACCCAAATACAAGTAAAGTGCGTTTTGTCAAAGGATAAGCTAATTACATAAAATCATGACGTATGTTCTTAACATGTGAAACACATATGTCCTAACAATCTTCCCCTTTGGCAATCCATGACAAAACCACAACAAAAAAATGAACATATGAGAGTGTTGAGGGCCATTTGTGGAAGCCTAGGCAGACAGAAAGAAAGCCCAATAACGAGGGTAACAAAGAATTGACAAAATAGATAGCAAAAACCCATTAGGCCCAAGCGGCAGGAATAATGGATCACCACAGGCCCAACAAATAAATAAATGGGTCTTGAAGAGGCAAGTGGGCTCAAAGAAGCCAGGAAAGAAAGAAATAGCATCACATGGGCAGTGTATGAGGTAGAAAAGTGAGAAAGGACTACCGCAGGCCCAAGGTAATGCAAACTAAGAGAGTAAGGGGTTTATGGCAGGCCCATGAACCCCAAGCATAAGAATAAGGTTATTGGGCCGGGGAAACCCAATGAAGTTAGTAAAAAGCCCATGGGAGTGTGGAATTAGCAAACGGGCCGAGGAAGTCCAAAGAAAGCAATCGGGTCATGGATGCCCAAAGGGACATAGGAGCCCATAAGTAAAAGCAAAACAGTGCCCGTGACAAGCCACTGAGACAAGGAATAAGCGGCTAGCACAAAAGAAGTCCAGCAGGATTAAGTTATTACGGCAGGAGTAACAGTTCAACGTTGTAGGAAATAAAGAAAATCAAGAGTGGACCAAAGAAATGTAAGGCCCATCACCATACAAAGCCCAGCTCCTGAATGGAGTAGGAAACCAAAGAAAAGCCCACATGAAAGGTCAGAATACACAGACGGAGAGTCTCCAGATCACGGCAAACGCATGAGCAGCAGGTAGACTTTTGGACATGTCTGAAAGGGAAGCACGCACAAGGCCCAGGCACCACTAGCCTGTACCCAGCCAATATAGGACGTGGTGGAGCCATGGGCCAGAGGTAAGAGGTAAAGGGGGTATGGTTTAGTGGTGGGGAGAGGGGAAAAAATCTATTTTGTGGCTCCTACTGAAACCCTTTTAGGAGGTACGTCCTACTGAGATGATAGACCACCCAAAAGAGGCAAGTTTGAGGGGGAACCATTGGGTGCATGCCTTGAGGGAAAGAGAGAGAAAACATTTATACCGTGACAAGAAAGAAGTGCTACGGTAGAATGAGGAATGAAACAAACCTGCTTTTGTCTGGCGAGGGTAAGTGTCACACACCTTTAGTAGTCGGCAAGTACGCCCAGACCAGACAAAGGCAGGTTTGTTTGTTTTGTTTTGTTTTTTTTATTGTTTTTGTAATTCATTTTCTATATAGGCCTCTTTAAGCCTTTATTTAAATTTCACTAGGTGTTTTATGAGAAAACAGTAAACAGTTTTTTAAACAGTGAACAAAGAATAATTTACGCAGAAAAGGGAGTGAACAATTTTTTAAATAATGTTGGACAGAAAATAATTTTATGCAGAATGCTTGAAATAGTTTATGCAGAAAACAATGAACAATTTTTATGAGAAAACAGTAAACAGTTTTACTAATGTAGAAAACAGATTTTATGAATTCAGTAAGTAGATTTGAATATACAGTAAATATGATGTCCAGAGGGAAAATTTTATTAATGTAGAAACAGATTTTATCAATACAGAAAAATATATTCGATTATTGTGAAAGTCAAACATGAAAAAGCATTTAGACTTTGCGTTTAAATTTAGAAAACATGATTTCACTAGGTGTTTTGCGAGAAAACAATGAACAATTTTTTAAATAGTTAACAGAAAATAATTTATGCAAAAAAGAGAGTGAACAATTTCATAAATAATGCTGAATAGAAAATAATTTTATGCAAAATCATAGAAATTGTTTATACGAAAAACAATGAACAATTTTTATGAGAAAAAATGAACAATTTTAATTAATGTAGAAATTAAATTCATATTTCGAAATTAAAATCTCTATATTTTACAATGCTTCTATTTAAATAAATAAAAACATAAAAAAAATACTTATTTTTATCTTTATGTTTACTTGTTGTTTATGTACTGTGTAAATTTTTTTTTTTTTTTTTCATTTTATTTATAAAATGTACTCGAGTTTGGTATACTCGAGTATTGTGTAAATGGTACTCGAGTTTACCAAGCTCGAGTACCACATAATTTTTTTTAATCGCACAAATCCAACTCAGTAGTGCCACGGTGGCAGAACTGATGAGGAACTCGAGTTTACCAAGCTCGAGTACCACATAATTTTTTTTAATCGCACAAATCCAACTTAGCAGTGCCACGGTGGCAGAACTGATGAGGAACTCGAGTTTCTGAAACTCGGGTTCTGAAAAAAATGGTACTTTGCCATTTATTTCTGAAACAGTGTTTTGTTGCTAAAAATTTCCAAAAAAGGTAGTATATGGCCATTTTGGCCCTAATCACCACCATCTCTGCCACGGCCACCAATAAGGACCTCGTCTACCTACTATATATTCTTTGAAAATAGCCCCCATTTTAAGTTTCACATTTTTTTTTTTTTTTTGGTTTGTCCTTTCCTACTCATTATTTGTATGCAAGATAATCAGACTCACTTTTGAATTGAAAAAAAAAAGAAAAAGAAAAAGAAGCAATATGAATATATATATATATTAGCATTATGCCCGTGCGATGCTAATATATAATAAAATACATGAATATTTTACTTTTAAGTAATATAATAAATGCATATTGTGTGCAACTAATGTATTATAAAATGTGTATATATATATATATATTACTTTTAAGTTTTATAAAGTCTACTTTTAAGTATTATAGAGTCTGTATTGTGTATTCAAGAGTTAGGCCCTTTTGGATATACACTATTGTCAGTTTTTTTAAGACTTTCTTCTCTCTCTCTGTGTATTAAAATACTTAGTATTCTAAAAAAATAGCATATATATATATATATATATTGAGTTTTAAGGCTCAATTAATCACCAACATATATTTAAATAGAAAAACCTTAAATTTAATAATTAAAAACTATCAAAAACAATAATTGAAATCAAATTTATGTGGAAACCTCAATTCAATAATTGAGAACAATCTAAATTACTAAAAATGTAAAATAATGAAAAGTTTGCAAAAAAATTAATGACAAATTCAAATCCATGTAAGTTTAAAGCAAAGCTTACAAATATTGTTTCATGATATTGGCAAAAAATAATATACGAAAAAAAAATTAAATCATCTTATGCATTCTAAATACAAACATATTGGTAAAAATGTTTATGTAATGAATAAGATATTTTTTTTTCTTATATATATAATTTTGAAATTGTTATTTTAAAATAATAAAAATGTTTAATTATCTTAACCCAACAAAAAAGTTACTAATTTTACTTCTTCAAGGTGATTTTCAAATAGTCAACCAGCTTGGTTCTTCAATTTTACTATTATTTTTATTCTAAAAAATTTGTCTTTAATTAATATTTATGGAAAAATATATGTTACTGATTAAAACTCTTACAATAGATATTGATAATCATAGTGAAATACCATATCAAAACCTCAAAAAAAAAAAATATATCATAAACTTTATAAAAAAAAAACATGCAATAAAATCAACGCCTTACAAAGAATATGAAAATTAAATACAAAAAAAATGTTAATTCAAGAACCTAGTTTATAATTATTAGGGAGACATCCTCTAGCCATATGTATACATGATGCACATATAAACATAACACAATTTTTTTTAGAAGAATATAACACAACTAAAAACCTATAAATAATAATTTAAATTTAATATTAGGAATATAATCTAAATTATTCATAATCTAAAATTAAGAAACTAATACAAATCATAAATTAAGATATAAATGTAGAAAAAGAACAAAGAATGTACCTGTTTGTTTCCTCTATCATTTTGAGAGATGAAAGTATGAGTATGTAATGAAATCCTGAACCAATTATTGTAGAAGAGAACAAATGAGCCGAATTCATGAATTTAAGTACGCATGAGAGAGGTTTTTACTAATTTTTTTGAAGTTAAAAAAAATAGCTTAAACAAAATGAAAAAAATAATAATGAAGAAAGAATGCTTTCCTGCATTGTCAATTGTCATAGGATTTAAGCATTCACATATGGGAGTAAACTTCACTCCAAATATATATAGATAGAGTTCCACTTGATATAAAATTTAAATCCTATTAGAATTAAGATTTCTAATCAATGTGTTTTGTTGCTATCCCATAAAAAAGTGGAATAAAAAAAGTTCAAATGAATAGAAATAAGGAAACGTTGATCTACGTTATTTACAAATTTTTTTTACTTTATCCAAAAAATAGTTTGGTTATAATTTTTTTTTTTTATCCAAAAAACAGTTTGGTAAATCAGTATGAATAGATAATGGACTTGGGTTGTTGCTTTTTTTTTTTTTTTTTTTTTCCTAATGAACTGTATACTTGTGTAGTAATATAATTTAAGTAAAAATAAATAGTAAAGAATTTGGATTGTAATATTAATATTTTTAGTAACTTAGAAATTATAGATAAATTAATAATAAAATGATTAGATGAAGAATTTGAATTGAAATCAATTTAAAATTTTATCAACTTTGAAATTTAGGAGAAGAAGATAAGAACAAATTTTTTTTTTTTTAAATCTAATAAAATTTCTGCAATTTAGTGAAGCTACTTGGTGTAACCACGACTTCTAAGTCCAACTTTTATTATATAATATATATATATATATATATATATATATATATTAACTAATAACAAAATAATCACAAGAAAAGGAAAGCACAGAATCTTCGCTACAGTAAATTGTTTTGTGATAATACACGAGATGCATAGAAGAAATTGTCACACGCAGCTGGATGCTTGATTAGAGACTAGGGTTTTGTTGAGTGTCTTTTTGTAGCTGTGACACAAGTTGTGTTTTGATATGTATGTGTTAGATTTGAGTATTTTTTTGGGACAGTCAAGTTAGGTACCAACACTAATAAGTTATTAGATAGCACTTCAACAAATCTGACTTTTTTCAAGGGTCGAAACCCTTGAAAAAATTATTAAAAAACCTTGAAAAAAATTATTTTAAGAGTCCAATTGATCATTTATAACCTTTCAAACTTATACAGTCAAAAATGAAATTTTGAAGGCCTTCATGGCCCTCAAAACAAGTGCCCTAATCTTATTTTGAGAGTTAACAACGATACTTTTTGGAAGTTGATGGTACCTGTCCATCCTTTATATATGCACATTTTATTTGGGATATGTAGCACCTTCTGATTGGTAGACTATGTCCCTTGGAGGTCTTTGCGCAGTTATTGTATAAACTTTTATAAATAAATAAGACTTTCTGCTTTTATCAAAAAGAAAAAAAAAAAAAAAAAATCAACTACAAGAAAACTTTGGCACTCTTAATAATAACCTATTAATAATAATAATAATAGGAGGGAACCTTATCATCAAAATGCCGAAGAGACTGGAAATTTCAGAAATTGATTTTTTTTCTTAAAAAAAAAAGATTTCCTAGGTAATCGTGAGGGAGACTTGCAATATATCATTTTACAAAAGCAAGTCTTCCACTTGCTGTTGCAGGCCACTTCTTTTTACCAACTTTTATGTCTTTTTCACTAGCTATTTTTTTTTTTTAAGAGGGAAATGGTATGGAATTAAACCATAACAAAGAGTCATACAGAGACAACCTGCAGAGCAGGATAGAAGCTCAAATTACAAACATATCAGCTAGAAATAAAAGAAGTTACACATGGGGGCGTGACTCCAATCCAAAGGTGCTGGGATCTAGTTCTTCTAGCAGAATGAGCAAGCTCATGAGCAACAGAGTTGAAGTTTCTGCTTAAATGTTTGAAGATGCAGGTCTCAAAGGATTCACAAGGTTGAAGAATACTCTGCACAATGTGCCCATAGCTGCTGCCTGTGGCCTTGTCTTGGATTGCTTGAATAGCGTTCTGCGAATCTGATTCAATTATGATCCTGGATAGCTGAAGCTCCTGAGCCAAAAGAACACCATGCTCCAAAGCCATTATTTCCGAAAGTTCAGCAGTAAAACAAACTTGGAGAGGCTTGCTGAGAGCAGCTACAACTTTGCCAAAGCTATCTCTAATGACAACACCAATGCTAGAAGAATTTTCCAAGTCAGAAGACGCCCCATCTACATTTATTTTATGAAAGCCATGAGGAGGGGGAACCCAGCAAGTAGGGGCAGCCCTTGGGAGATTGAAGTCCCACAATGCCGAGCCTACATAATTTTCAACATTACTCTTTGCCATAAGCCACACCTGATTGGAAGGGAGCCCACAACCCTCATGAACAAACTTGTTTCTATTGTACCAGATGGCCCAAGCAATAGTAAAGAAAAGCTCTGAGTCTTGGGGTGTTGCATGGGAGAGAATGAAAATAGTAGAGTCAAGAAAAGATTTTTTAGTATCATGGGTATTCAGTGGATTCTCCAGCCAAAAATTCCAGACCAATGATGAGGACGTGCAGCCAAGGAGGGCATGGTCAAGATTTTCATCTTCATTTTTACAAACCGGGCAGGTCTTGGAATGGGAAATCCCTCTCTGGTTTACTGCTTCCATTGTAGGAAGGCCATTAATACAAGCTCTCCAAGAAAAGATCTTAATTTTAGGTGGGAGATTTAAGTGCCAAAGCTTCCTCCAAATCAGTTTGCACGGGTCTCCGGTTGAACATTCTTCACTCCCATTTGAATCTAGCATGTTGTAAGCTAGATGGTAGGCACTTTTTACAGTGAAGTTCCCCCGGCTATTTCCAATCCAAATGATTTTGTCTTCAGGAAGGTCATGACTTAAGGGAATCTTTAGGATTGTTTCCGCCTCAAAGGGAAGGAAGGCAGCCTTTATTGTGTTTACTCTCCACCACCTTGTCATTGGATCAATTAGAGAGGAGACCATTGGGAATTGAGGGATATTGCTTGGAGGTGAGATGACTTTGTAGGTAGATGGTGTTGGCAGCCATTTGTCATCCCATATGTGAATTAGCTTCCCATTCCCCACTCTCCACCGGGTTCCCTTCCTTATAACTTCAAGGCTGCTGTGGATGCTTCTCCAAGAGTATGATGGGGAGTTTCCAACGGCTGCATTTAGGATGTCCCCGGTAGGAAAATATCTAGCCTTGAGAACCCTTGCCACAAGAGTGTTAGGATTTTGGAGAATGCGCCAAAGTTGCTTTGCTAGCAAAGCTTTGTTAAAAGCTTGCAAATTCCTGAAGCCCATACCTCCATTACCCTTTTGCTTACACATGGTTTTCCAACTGACCCAACACATTTTGGTTTCTTGTTGCCGTTGGCCCCACCAGAAGTTCCTCATCATACTTTCAATTTCTTCGCATAGGCTTTGAGGAAGAAGAAAGCACCCCATGGTGTATGTGGGGATTGCCTGGGCAACTGCTTTAATGAGGATTTCTTTCCCACCCATGGAGAGGAGTTTCCTTTTCCATCCGGCAAGTTTCTGCCCAATTCTTTCCTTCAGAATAGCAAATACCTGCGTCTTTGATCTCCCAATAAAAGATGGGAGGCCCAAATACTTTGTATGTCTAGTATCTTGCATTGGGCCAAGATTAGCCAAAATCTCTTCCTTGGCTTCTTGAGATGTATTGGGGCTGAAAAAGATTGAGGACTTATCTGTGTTGATTTTCTGCCCCGAGGCATTCTCATACTTCTGAAGGATAAGCTTCAGCATCCGGCTTTCCTCCACACTAGCTTTGCAAAAAAGAATACTGTCATCCGCAAAGAGAAGGTGAGTGACTCTTGGGCAGCCCCTACAAATGGAAATGCCAGTCAACAGCTGGTCCCGGACAGCCTTATTAATGAGTGCAGAAAGCCCCTCAGTGCAAATGAGAAAGAGGGTTGGAGAGAGGGGGTCTCCCTGTCAAAGCCCCCGGGTGGGAGTGATATTACCACAAGCAGTCCCATTTATGAGAACTGAATATGAGACCGTAGAAATGCATCTCATAACAAGATCAATCCATTTTGAACTAAACCCCAATTTTTCCATGACCCCTTTTATGAAACACCATTCAACCCTGTCAAAAGCTTTACTCATATCTAGTTTTGTAGCCATATAGCCAACTCCCCCTGCATTTTTATGATTTAGATAGTGCATCAACTCAAAAGCCACAAGAACATTATCAGTAATTAACCTGTCTGGAATGAAAGCACTTTGATTTTCTGAGATAATATGAGGGAGAATGACTTTGAATCTATTAGCAATAGTTTTAGATATGAGTTTATAAACTACATTGCAAAGACTTATGGGTCGAAAATCCGTCATTCTTTTGGGGTTATTTACTTTGGGAATGAGGGCAATGTTTGTTTTATTTAGACATGCCATAGACAAATTATTATTGAGAACATTTAAGACCATATTAGTGATGCTACTACCCACAATGCTCCAATATTTTTGATAAAAGATAGCGGACATACCATCAGGGCCGGGAGCTTTAGTAGGGTGGATCTGTTTGAGAGCAATGGCCACCTCCTCTCTAGTGAAGTTTCTGTTCAGGTTTTGATTCATTTCTTTAGTCACCCGAGTAGGTATGGCATCAATAATCTCATCTATCTCGGAAGAGGAAGCTGATGCATAGATGTTGTTAAAATAATCTATGGCTGCCTGAGCAATATTTTCCTTTCCATCACACCATCAGCCACGACTGTCCCAAATTCCGAGGATAGTGTTCTGCTTGCGGCGCTCAGAAGCTTGGGCATGAAAGAAGCTGGTGTTTTTGTCACCTTCTCTAAGCCAATGCGCTTTGGCTCTTTGTCCCCAGTAAATCTCCTCATCATCAAGGAGATCATTGATTTCTCGCCTTAGACAATTAATTTCAGCGCTTAAAGATCCATCGTTGTCTTGTAGGGTTAGAGAATTCAAAGCATTCCTTTTTTCCTGGATCTTTTTTGGAATCTGGCCAAACGTTTTTGAACTCCATTTTTTTAACTCCACAGCACAGTTAAAAAGGTTAGACATGATTCCCTCCGGAGTACCAAGGTCAAGATTCATTCCCCATGAATTTTCAATAACAGTTTTACATTCAGCATTCTTAGCCCACATTGCTTCGAAATGAAAACATTTAGCTCGGCTTTGGCGCTGAAATGTTGGGTCAGAGATAAGCAGCGCACAGTGGTCGGATGTTGAATCAACCACATGATGGGCTTTCATTCCCCCAAATTTTTCTATCCATTCTAAGTTTGCCAAAGCTCTATCAAGCCTTAAATATATCCTGTTCTCCCCATCTTGCATGTTACACCAAGTAAAATCAGAGCCGTAGTAGCCTAAATCTTTAAATGCACAATAGTCAACTACCTTCCTAAACCCATCCATTTGTTGTTGAGATCGAATGGCTCCCCCTTGTTTTTCAAAGTTTGATAAAATTTCATTAAAATCACCTAGACATAACCAAGGGAGATGTAATTGATTGTTTAGGAAAGCTAATAAATGCCAGGATTCGTACCTTCTATGAGTCTCCGGATGGCCATAAAAACCCGTCAATCTCCATTTGTAGCTGCTCTCTGTGTCGTTAATTACCGCATCTATGTGGTTCGGAGAGTAGCTTTTGATTTCTAAATCAACATCTTTAGCCCACAGCATAGCTAAGCCCCCCTTCCGACCGACACAAGGAACAAATAGACCATTAGCCAGCCCTATTCTGCTCTTTATTCTTTCCATCCTTTTGTTTTTTGCTTTTGTCTCCATCAAAAATACTACTTTGGGATTCCACCGTCGCACCATATCGTGCAACGCTCGAACTGACCGGGGGTTCCCAAGTCCCCGGCAGTTCCAACTTAGGGGATTCATGGCTCTCGGCGATGCTGCCTTGCAGTCACCGCCGATCTCTCATCAGTTTGTGTTAGGTCCCCTGTATTTACTAGTCGTTGCTTCTTCTGAGGAACTTCTAATTTTTCATCTTCTTCAGAAATTAGCTTCCCGGCTCTCTTAGTCCCACTGTTTATAAATTGAAACTCCTTACCTGGGCTTTTATTTTTCCCTTTTTCCCTTGCCATTCTTTTCCATTGGCTTGTAATCTTTTTTTTCTCCTCTAAGCCTTGGCCCGTGTTCTCCAGACCAGCTTCTTTTTTCTCTCTTTGATCACTTGTGGGCTTAATAGGGCTGCTCACTTCCATCTCTTGCTTTTCGGAATGGGCTTTCTGGCCCACTAAAGAATAAGCATCCTCAGAGTCCACTAAGACCATACCACAGCACGTTGAGTCAGTTAGAGGCCTTTGACTCAAGTCACATGCTAGTTCATTCCCCAAATTCCTCGTTGTTTCACGCGCTAAGTCTGGAGGAGGATGATTTTCCAGCTCACATGTGCTCCCATATTTCGAAACTTCACATGGCAATTTTGAAAAGGAGCTAGTTTTCCGATCACATGCATCTGACGTAGCAACAGTAAATTGTACCTTCTGATTTGACTGGGCACATGCTGCCTCCTGTGCACCGTCTCCCTCACTGTGGCCACCAGCTTGTTCAAAATTTTTTGAACTTCAAGCTCGCTGGTTCTTTATACTGCTTGAGAGTCCATCGCCACAATCGGACACCGAAGTAGATGAAATCTTCGTTGCAGTGGCATTGTTTCCTTCAAACCGGTCTGCACTACCCTCGCCACGGTCCCCATTGCTGGTTGAGCGAGATTTCTCTGTGCCCATTTTGGAATTCCCCTGTGCTCGAAGCCACTCGCCATATTGCCTGGGATTTTGCTGGTTTGAGAGCTCTTTACAGCGCTTCTCGTCATGACCCAGCCTCCCGCACTGAAAGCAAAAGATGGGGAGTCTTTCATACTTGAAATTAACCCAAAATTTTTCACCTTCCATACTAGCAATTTTTCCTCCTCTTCTGAGTGGTTTTTCCAGCTGAAGGTCCACTCTAATTCTCATAAATTTCGCCTGGTCTGACTGTCTTGCTCGCCGATCAACTTCAATGAATCTTCCTATATTATTCCCAAGCTCTCTACCCACTTCATCAGACATGAGCTCAAAGGGAAGACCCCAAACCTGGACCCAAAAGGGAGAGTGTGTGAAGCTGATATTTGTGGCAGAGAGTCCTCTTTTCCATCTACACAGCAGTAACAAATTGTTTTCAAAATTCCACAGCCCATTTTGTTCCACCCATTTCATTTGGTACTCCGAACTGAACTTGAACTGCATAATACTGTTACCCACTTCCACGATCTGTAAATCCGAGCCCATTTTCCATGCCATCCGTAGGGTGTTCTTCAACGCTCTTAAGTTCTGGTTTCTATCCACTAGAAGACGCCCAAAAAGACTGAGTGAGCACTCCTCCAGCAGATCCGATTTACACCTTGACTTAATGTAGATTTCCTCTTCTTCTTCTTTGGTGAGACTGAGGTTAGACAGACCCTCCACTACCGTGTTGTCCATGGTAGTGATGGGGAGAAAAAAAAAAGAAAAGAAATCTCTAGGAAGGAACCCTTACTGTGTAATGAAAGGGAGAGAAAGCTCGGCTAGAGAAGACGAGAGAGACACTCCTACTTGGGAGAGAAAAAGTTGTCAAGCTATTTTTTTTTTTTTTTTTTTTTTCACTAGCTATTCATGTCGCTTCTTTTTCTTTCTTTTATTTTACTTTTAATTCAAAAGCGAGTCTGATTATCTACCATGCAAATGAATGATCAAAAAAAGACAAAGCCCATGCAGTGTGAAAGTGAAACCACAGAAAAGGGTGGAACTTAAAATCGTGGCTATTTTCAAAGAATATGGGTGTGTTTGGATAGAACGTATTTTGTTGAAACTGAAAACTGAAAACTGAAAACACTGTAACAAAATAATTTTTAAATGTGTGAATAGTATCGTGGGACCCATTTTTAATGAAAAAGTGACTGAAAAGTGTAATTTGTGGGTCCATGAACAGTGCACAAATGCACTGTTCACGGACAAAAAGTCAACAAGTGCGGCTAAAAAAAAAAAAAAAAAAAAGCTGAAACGCAGGAAACGCTAAACGTGGACGCAGAAGCTGAATACAAACACACACTAAATTGGTTCAGCTCATAAATCGAGTTCTAGAGACTCGATTTTCAGGTGAACGCCACGTGGAAAAAAAGTCAAATTAAACGCGATCAGAACATGAAAACCGAGTATTTGAGACTCGATTTATAAGCCCTAAATTGAGTCTTTTAAACTCGAGATGTTAGTAAAAAAATATAATTTTGTAACAATGCTTCCTAATTATATCATTTGGCAAACAGGATTAATTCCCAATTTTGGCCTTTTGGAAACTCCCATTTTCTATTTTCTGTTTTCATCGGTCTCTCTCAAATTTTTGAGTTTTGAGTGATAGAAACATCACTCAAAAACCAAGCCAAATAAAATTTTTCTGGTGGAACCCACAAGTTTTGAATCATGAATTATGAAAACTAAATGAAATCATGCCTGTTTGGTTTGTAATTTGTCATCACTCAATTTTCATTACTCAATTTTCATCACTTATTACTCTTCATTTAAAATACCTCAATTTTCCAAACCCCCTATTTGGCACCTTAACTCAGACCCAATTTTCAACTTCAAAAGTTGCGGCTGGGTTTCACCAAAAAAAAAAAAAAAAAAAATCCATTTGTCAAACATTGCGGCTGGGTATGTGGGTTTAATTACGAAAATGTCATTGAAAACTAAGTTTTGGAAACTGAAAACATCTAAAATATGTTTTCAGTTTCCATAACTCTTCACTCAAAAATCAGATAATTGAGCGATGAAAATGATGATCCAAAACTCATCCAAACAAATGCTCATCCGTGGGACCCACACGATTTGGATAATGGAAACAGAAAATTGAGTAATATCACTCAAAACTCATCACATTCAAACAAGCTCTGAGTTTTGTAGGTTTTCAAACAGCCTCAATTCTGTGTTAGGTTTATCCAGTGGAAGTGGATACTTTAAAAATGGATAATAAGGAAAACAAAAAAAAAAAAAGTATATATGTACTAGTTTTTGAGTAGTGCGCATCACTTAATAGGGTGCAAGGTGCAGATCTGGTTGACTAACTGGGTTTTATGCATGTACACTTGATTTGTAAATGGCCAAGTGGACTATAACGAAAAAACAAATTAAACGGATAGGAGAAAGAAAATTACCCAAGTGGGAAAGTACATATGTATGTTTGGATTTGGGTTTTCGCCTCACGTTTTGCATCTGCGTTTCTCTTTCTTCTTTTTATTTTTTTTTATTTTAGCCATTATGTTGGACTTTTTCACCCGTGCACTGTTCACACCAACAAAATGGGTGGTAGACAATGTACACCAGTGGGCCACATGCATTGTTCACTTGACCCACAAACTTCACTTTTTAATAATTTTTCATTAAAAATAGGTTGCACGGTACTATTTACACATTTAAAAATTATTTTACTACAGTGTTTTCAGTTTTCAGCAAAACAAGCTGTATCCAAACGAACCCAGTCGTTGGTTCATCATACTATTATTTTTGTTGGCTTTGGATTCCTTTGTATAAAGACAAAATTAAGAAGATTAGATAGGGAAGGAACTCATCTCGCATGTGTCAACTCTATAGATGTATGCGCCAATTGCCAAGTGTGAAAGAATGAGTTATTTCTTCATTATATATAATGTTTTGATCTTTTAATTACTTTCGCGTAAGGCATTATTTACATGATATTTTGGGTAGAATTGGATTGAAATTAAGGATGTTGTTTGGGTTATATATATATATGAGAAACAAACATATACAAGGGAGAGGAAAAATTGTTCTAACATAAAGATATATTACAAACTCCATTCACTACAAAAAAAAAAAGGCTATAGCTGCATTTGCAAAACGCAGCTATAGCCAATAAAAAAACGCAGCTAAAGGCTATAGCTGCGTTTTCGGAGCCGCGTTCTCAAACACTGCCTATGCAGCGAGGCTATAGACCCATGCGGGGACCTAGAGCTGCGTTTTTAAAAACGCAGCCCAAACCGTGGTCTGTAGCTGCGTTTCAGACAGCCTAGAGCCGCGTTTTTTAAGAACCACAGAGGCGTCACCTATAGTCGCGTTTTTAATACAAACGCGGCCATAGGTGACACAAGAGCTGCGTTTGAAACGCAGCCCAAATACCGTTTATAGCCGCGTTTTATTTGCCCTATAGCCACATTTGTTGGCCCACATCGGTTCAAGACCTATAGCTGCGTTTTATATAAAAACGCGGCTATAGACCGTGCTTGAGCTGCATTTTGAACGCAGCTATAGTTTTTTTTTTTTTTTTTAATATTTTTTTTTCTTCCTCAACACAGTACTGCCCAAAACAAAACCTGTAATTCCACAGTACTCAGATGCAACAATACTAACCAACAAAAGAAATTGCATATATGAAATCATTACCAAATTGCATATATATTTGATACTATATAGTATCCAAAATATTAATTACATAAACGATACTTTTACATAAACAAAACATATCCAAAAGTTCCCAACAAACATATCCATAACTAGTCCTATAGTACCATATATGTTTTTTAAAATCAAGATATGTTGTTGTCAAAAGCATGTTTTATTCGGACCATTGGTCCATATAGCAATCTCTCTCTCTCTCTCTCTCTCTCTCTCTCGTGCGTGTCATGGGTTCTTAAAGCAGCTGACCAATCTCAGTCAGTGCAGTAGGACACATTGTATAATTACAAGAAAGAATGGTCCAAGGTATTGATTAGAAGATTTGAGCCCGGAACTTTATGGATTACATGAAGCAGAGAACCATTAATTAGACCAATCACTTGGTCTTGGTCAATAGAAGCTTATAGCTGTAAAAATTTTCCCCCCCACATAACAAAGTATACATGCTTAAATTGACAATGAAATTTTCTTTAAACTTTACCTGTTTTTGAGTCAGCAACAAGGTTCCGGACTTCTAATCTGCAATGCACATATTGGAGCTTTGATGGTACTGATCAGTTTTGCCAAGAAAGTAAAGAATATTAAAATTTCAGTTAATTTTGGATAGTCATATGCAAAATAGGAACATTGACCAAGGAAGAAAGAAATTAACTCAGATGCTTTGATCAAAGGAAATTTGTGAAAGAAAACCAAGAGAACTGAAACTCATTGTTTTTCCAAGTAGTGTGTCACCAACTGGCTCTCCAAGCTTTCTCTACCTTACAACAATTTGCATCTCATTCTGCAAGAATAATGCAAATTGTCTAGATTAAAAAATTCAAGAAATTTAAACGATGTACATAGGTGTAAAGTCAATCACATAATCATAAACTCCCGTGTATATGAGCACCACACTATAAACAAAGAAGCAAAGAAAAAATTTTGCAAAGGCGTGTATTTACATATATGTACACACGTGAATTACCATCCCAACAAACAACACATCCTAACAATTATGTCAAACTTGTAAAAATTTAATTAACCACCTAACATTGATTTTGGCCTCAAATTTTTTTGTTTAAGAGAATAGAGAGCCCTAATTTTAAATGCAGTAATTCTAAAAGTCACGACAAGTTTCACAGCTGCTGAGGTGAAACATTGTTAATGGTAAATAACAAAATGACATCAATAGTGGACCCATATAAGAACCAATAAAAACTTGCCAGCTCAACTATTTTGAATATTTTTTTGCCTATAGCATAACTCTTTCAAATGAAATAGCTCATCGCACTTGTTAAAAACTAATAAAAATCAGTTACCAATATCTTGCATCAAAGAGTGTTTCAAACACGTATTGTGGCAAAACCTCTACTATAATTTTGGAAAACCCTTCCTTCGTGTGTGTGTGTGTGTGTGTGTTCAAGCATGCCAATGAGTTATAGCTCAACTAGGCACTTCCTTATCACATGATAATTTGTTGGAGGGTGAGACTCTGGTTGAAGACCCACTGGCTGCATAACTTACCACTCAAAAAAAAAAAAAAAGTGTGTGGGTATGTGCAATGTGCTTCTGGGTGCCTGGTTGAGTAATGCACTTGGTGGTGTCACGTAGATGCAGGTCACCCAAACATAAGTGCCTGGTTGAGTAATGCTCAATGGTTGCATCCTGCTATTAGCATTGCTTTGCGAGATGAAAGTAGGCTGATAAGCAAGCGAATGAAACACCTTCTATATGAGGTAAATTACTTTTTTATATTTGCTTAGCAGAGACAGAGAAAGAGAAGAAAAATGACAACTTGATAGTCACTGGGCACCCATTGGGAGTAGAAACATCTTTGTTAGAATTATGGTAAAATGATTAAATTTACCATTTTCTAAAATTTTAAACTTTTGGGATAAGCGGTAATTTAACATAGTATCAGAGCAAAATGTCCTAAGTTTAATCTATGTCTCCACTCTACCTCCCATTTAAAATGTTAAAAAATCCCACATGTTGGGTCTCACTTATCAAGGAGGAGTGTTAGAATTATGGTTAAATGATTTAATTTACCATTTCCTAAAAGCTCAATCTTTTGGGACAATTGGTAATTCAACAATTTGTTTATTTCTTAAAATAAAATCTTATTGGATATTGATCTGGTTTATTTTTTTTTATCATACTCCTTATTTTTCTGCTGTCACTTCACATAAATTGCTGTTTGGGTAAAAGCTTGTTCCTGCAGTGAATAGAATCTTCTCACTATCTGTTAAAGTGCAAGGGCTCATAGTTTTGAGATAAGGTGTAATATCTCTGAATTTGATAGTGTTCAGAATCAAATTCACATGTTAGTGAGAGCTACATGAACCTACATTGTAACTAAATTTACTCTACAAAATTTTGACACACTGAACTTGATGGTGAAGCCACACCATTTTTTTGAACTGTTGAATTGAATTAATGTTAATATTCACATTGAGGCATTACAATTATGGAATAAGAACAAATAGATCCTGGAACCTAAGGAGATTGGTGCATCAATCCCAAAATATTAATTTGCCACTGAGTGGACCAACAGTTATATGATGCTTACAAACACTAACTTTGACAAAACCCCTGGGACTTGATTTTTACATTTCTGATTTATACTGGAATGGTGCTGAGATGAATGTTTTGCTAAAGATTTTGCTTTATGAACTCTGAAAATTTGTTGTGCGTAAGGCCTTCATTATATAACGTCTAGAAAAATTGTAAATTATACATAGAAAATAAAAAATGGAGATTCCAGTGATATGACATGAAAACTATGAAGACATGTATGGTTGGCAGGAAAAAAATTGTAGTCTTTTGTTCTGTATTTTACCCTTGAGAAGAAAGTTAGTCAATCTCCTGCTGATGTTGGGTTTACAAATAGTAGAATTTCACTATGCAGCCATTCTAGTGTTTAATCAATCACAACTTCCTTATATTCAATCTCAGGTGTAAAAGATTTAGCAAAAATCAAGCTACCTCGGTTAGGTTAAGTTAACCTGTAATGACCCAAGGAAAGCCCTAGCTACATTTGCGCCTGTGCCCCCAAAAGGACTAGTCAAGTTGTAGTTGGGGCTCCTCATAAGTGCTTATATATCCAAGATCCACTTGGTAAACACCCAATGTGGGACCCAAAATACACCCGCACAACACACACTCATCCAATTCAATCCACGTAACCAGGTATTATATTACCAGTCCAGCTGCAGCCTCATTTTTTATCTGGAAGGTAACTTGAGGTCAAGGGAGGCAGATCTCTCTTCTTGAACTAACCATGTTAAACCACTGTCTAAAATGTTGTTTGATACCATTTTTGGTTTACAGTGGACTTGTTCAACTTGTTTTTTGCTTTGTTAATTGGTCTTTTTGTATCCTACTTTAATAGTAGAAGCTGCTTAAGAATTCTAATGATTAGCTTTGCAAGGATTCATAAAACATTTTAGGTACCAATATAAATTGAATATTCCTACTATGACTATATAAAAGCCAATTTATGAATTATGAACTAGCTAATGGTATGATCAGTTTGTAAGGTTTGCCTATATTGGGTCAAAGGAAATTGTATTTGTGAAGGAGGGTAAAGATGTTAACAACTCCTACCCCTGTAGCTTATGGTTGGTAACAATTTTTTTTTTTTTTTTTTTTTGATGATATGGAATTGAACCAGGACAGGGCCCTTTGGACCACTCCTAGGGAATTAAGTAAACCATAGATACACAACCTCACCTGACAGAACCACATATCAGGTAATCCAGAGGAACTCCTTGTGGGGATCCAACCAAGGATGTTTGGGTATACAGCTAATCCAAGCCCTCTACCACTAGGTTGCACCTTGACAAGTATGGTTGGTAACAAATTATTTAGTGTAAGTTTTGCCTATATTTAGTATAGGAATAAAATTTAAATTTCTACCAACCTTGGGGTTTGTGCTTGGCTAGGATTTTGGTCCTTGTTCCCACCTTGGTATGGTCCTAATATATGCATGTCCATACTCCATAGCTATTCTTATGTTAGATACACATGCATATATGCAAAAGACTTTCATAAGGTTATTGTTTAAGGCAAGGCTAGTTTGTGTCTTTTTATCTAGTACGTTTTTAAGGTGAGGCTAAATTGTAAATTGAGGAGGCCCAAAGGAACTTTGACTTTAGACACAAATTATTAGAAGCTGAGACTGCAGCTTTTCTTACAAAGAGGGCTAAATCCTTCCTCTTCCTAGTTAAAATAGGGTCAGTGATCTTTCTAGAATTTGGGGAACTGCAATTCTTCAGTTTTGTAACAAATTATGTCGATTTGTTGGTTAAGATATTACTGTACTAGAGCAACTTGAATTACCCACATGGTCAATTAATGGATGGAGAGAAGCATGAAGGTCTATCACCCAAAGAAAATGAAACAGATGACGATCTGAATAATAGTCTCATTCCCAATGAAAAATTATTGAATTGTTCAAATAACTGAAATGGTTACTCCATAAAATATTAACCAAGTGGTCTAATCCCCAGGGCAGCCCCACTACCAAATGGCACTGCAGCTAGCCGTATGTGTAAAACCCTGCCATGGGCAGGACAAGATTAGAACTCATAGGTGACACCTAGACCAAGGTATACAATCTGATTTCTAGTGTAATGAATTGATAAATTGAAGAAGACATCCTTCATTAGATCATCACATACGTGGTCTACTGTATTGTCTTGGTGAAAGTAGTTCCATTATAAGTTTTTTCTATTTTCTGAAAACGAAACAGAGCAGTGGAATATGAAAAAGAACTCACCGGAAGCCATTGTTGGATGGATGGTACTAATTCGTAATTTAGGGCTTGGTTGGTTCCTGGTGAAGGAGAAAAACCTGAAACAGAACTCCTTCAGAAATCACAAGGCGTAGAAGTATGAGAATAAGACTAAACAATCTCAGTGCTCCACAGGAAAAAAATTTTAACAGCAAAAAAAAAATTGAAAAAGAACAAACGTGACAATGGACATGGAAAATGGAGAGGGAGAGAGAGAGATAGTGGTCACCTGTGAGAAGATCTAGAAACTTGATCAAGTGGAGTGACAGCCTACCGGCGACGGAGTGAGCCTCACCAGTGAAGAGCTTCGGTCTCTTCGGTCAGCAAATTTTTCGGGTTTTGATGAGGGAGGAGAGGTGAGGTTTGTGGGTAGTGGGTTGAGAGCACAGCGGCGAGATTGGATCAGGAGGTTGAGCTGAGATAGTGAGAGCTGAGATTGGGGATTGGGAAATTTCAAGTGTTGGAAAAAAATTAGGGTTTGTTTCATTTATACCAGATGTGGAGCTGCGTTTTATTGAACGCAGCTCCAAACGTATTTGAGCTGCGTTCAATAAAACGCAGCTCTATATCAGATGGAGCTGCGTTTTTTAAATGCAGCTCAGGGAAAGATTAAAAAAATATATATATTCCCGGCTGAGCCTTCACTTAAAACGTAGCCTCAGCCGAACAGAACGCGGCTCCACCCTTGGTCTATAGCCGCGTTTTTTAAACGCGGCTATAGAACAAGGTTCAAACTGCTACCTGGAGCTGCGTTTTAAAGAAACGCAGCTCAAAAACGCGGCTTAAACTCGCGTTTTTAGTATTCAAAAGTCATAATAACTTTTAAGTGAGGGTATTGAATTTTATATCAAATGTCTATTATGTCGATTTGGACTATATAAATATTTATAAGAAATTCTAACTTTGACTTAGTCCTTTTAGAGCATGAGGCATAATTTTAATAGTATTTTTCTTAATTTTGACAATTAGTTTAGGGTATGTTTTAAATAGAGTGGGAAGATAAAAATGAAAGGTGACTGAGCTAAAGTTAGCATATTTTGGCCACATTTCTCTCTTATCTCTACTCTCTCGTCTTCCTTCCCTTGTCTAAATCATGAAATTAAATGTTATACTTGTAAGATTATTTTTTTTTATTTTTTATTTTGTAGAATAGGTTGAGCTTGTACTCGTTGATTACCTTGTTATATACTCTCGTCACTACAAAAAACGCGGGTTATAGCCACTTTTTTTAGCCGCATTTAAAAAAATGCGGCTATAGGTCTAGCCAAATAAATTTTTTTTAAGGGTGAACCTATAGCCGCGTTTTTAAAAAACGCAGCAATAGGTCTAGCTGAACAATTTTTTAAGGGGGACCTATAGTTGCGTTTTTAAGAAACGTGACTATAGCTAACCTATAGCTGCATTCTATAGGTCCAACCGAATAATTTTTTTTAAGAGGGACCTATAGCTGCATTTTTTAAAAGCACGGCTATAGCTAACCTATAGGTCTACCCGAACAATTTTTTTAAACGGGGACCTCTAGCTACGTTTTAAAATGCAACTAAAGGTCCAGCCGAATAAATTTTTTTTTAAGGGGGACCAATAGTAGTTGTGTTTTTAACAAACACAGCTATAGCTAACCTATAGTTGTGTTTTCAAACGTAGCTATAGGTCCAACAGAACAATTTTTTAAAAGGGGGACCTATAGCTGTGTTTTTAACAAATGCAGCTATATGTAACACCAAAAAAAAAAAAAAAAAAAAAAAAAATTTCTTGCTTTTCCCACGTACCCCCCACTTTCCCACCTACATCCCCACTTTCATCTTTTCTTTCTTTTTTCTTTCTTCCTTCTTCAGTACAACTCCAGCGTAAGTCTTCTTTTCTTTGGAGCTGCTGCTTCTTTTTTTCTTTTTTCTTTCTTTCTTTCTTTCTTTCTTTTTTTCTTCTGTTTTTGCTCCTTTCTTCTGCAAGTCAAGCTAGGTTCTTTTTTTTTTTTTTTTTAAACCTTTTTCTTTCTTCCTTCTTCACTCCAGCACAACTTTTTTTTTCTTTGTTTCTTTGCAACTACTTCTTCTTTTTTCTTTTTCTTTTTTCTTTCTTCTTTTTTTTCTTCATCTCAAGCACACTAATTTGTCTATAGATCTAGTGTTTTTTTTTTTTTTTTTTTTTGTTATTTTATATTTAGTTAGTAAGAAAATGGAGGAAATGTTGAAAATTTTGAATGAAGTGGATATTCTAGCAATATTTGTGTCTATATCTTGATTTGGATTTGAGTTTTGATTTTGAATTTTTTGGATTTGTGCTTGAACTTGTGCTATTGTGTTGCTGATATTGTGCTTTTGTTTAAATGGGTTTGTGTTCTTGAGCTTGTTCTTTTGTGTTTCTGAGCTTGTGCTTTTGTGTTCCTTGAATGGATTTAGTGTTAGATTTGGGTTGGTTTTGTTAAATGAGAGGAGATTCATGGGTTTATGTTCTTATATTTTAGAGCACATTGTTTTTGTATTGTCAGTATGTTGTGCTTGATTTTCAATTTTCTGGGTGTATTTGTATTGTGAGTATGTTGTGTTTGATTTTGAATTTTCTGGGTTTGTGTTTGATTTTGAATTTTTTGGGTTTGTTTTTTATTTTGAATTTTCTAGGTGTGTTTGTATTGTGAGTATGTTGTGTTTGATTTTGAATTTTCTGGGTTTGTGTTTGATTTTGAATTTTTTGGGATTGTGTTTAATTTTGAATTTTTTTGGTTTGAATTTTGAATTTTTTGGGGGAAAAAAAAAGCCCAGGAATTTTTTTTTTTTTTGTTAAAAAAAAAAACCTATAGTTGCGTTTCAAAAACGCAGTTGTAGGAAGCTTTAGCCGCGTTTTTAAAATGCAGCCAAAACTATACCTATAGCTACGTTTTAAACGCAGCCCAAAGCGGGTCTATAGCCGCGTTTTTTACAAAACGCAGCTATAAGTCTTGGCCTATAGGGGGTGAAAAAACACAGCTATAAGGGTACTTGTAGCCGTGTTTATAAAAACGCGATTATAGGTCCCCGCAGGGGGCTATTGTCGTGTAGGATAAGCCGCGTTTGAAAACGCGGCTATCAAACGCGGCTCATAGTCTATGACTGCGTTTTTTAAACGCGGCTATAGCCTTTGTTTTTTGTAGTACGTGAATGATTCGATCTCTTCGATCAAATTAGAATTAGCCAACAAGTACATTCTATCAACCATCTCTAGAGTTGATTGTGTGATATATCTATTCCATAATTTAAAAAATCAAAATGAAAACCAATTATCTCTATTTATTGTTTTGTGTTTATTATACTTTAGGGATATTCTTTTCGTTGGGACCAATTACGTGGAACCTTTTGAGACAGATTTAGTGAATTTCTTGTGTGTATGAAGTAAAATAATTGTTTCCACAGATTTACTAAGAAAACCTTAAATGTTGGTTGATTTGAAAGGTTTGAAATCTCAAGCAAGAGAACCAACTAGCATATACGCAAGAATAGAGAAGCAAAGGACCAATATGGCTGCTCATGGCAATTTCACAATGAATTGATGACTATTCCATGCTTCATTGATTAAGTAGATTCCATCAGAGCAACCACAGAGGCTTTGCTTTGTTTTAAAATTTATTTTTTCCACAAAGGGTGGGCTATGCTCAACCGTACACAACAAAAACAAAACCGAGCTAAAGGCTTCTGTCAAAAATACTGAATGAATTATGTTGTATTTTGCAAGTAATAAAATATACAAGAGTGCCTTTATATAAGAGGCAATGTGTTGTACAAGTATGTGTGTAGTACAAGTAAACAAGATGGGCCTAAAACTCACAACCTATTACACGTTAACAGCCCCCCTCAAACTCAAGGTGAGTGTAAGACCAACTTAAGGTTGCCACCCAAAGCACGAAGGCGTACCTTAGGATGTGACTTGGTGAAGATATCTACAAGTTGATCTTTAGAGGAGACTAAGAACAACTTGAGAGCACCATAGACAAAATGATAACGGATAAAATGACAATCGATCTCGATGTTTTTAGTCTGTTCATGGAAGACATAATTGTGAATAATATGAATGGCACCCTGGTTGTCATAATAAAAAGGAGTAGCAGAGGATGTAGACACACTTAAATCCTTAAGAAGCTATCATAGCCAAAGGAGCTCAGATGTGGTATCAGCAGGGGCACGATATTCTGCTTCAGTACTGGAGCAGGCCATAAGGCTTTGTTTCTTGCTTCGCCAAGAAATCAGAGAAGAATCAAAAAGAAAGCAATAACCAGTGGTGGATCTGCATTAGTGGGATCTCTTGCCCAATTAGCATTAGAGAATGCACGAAGAACAAGAGGAGACCGAGCAGAATAAAAGAGGCCATGGAAGAGAGTGCTCTTCAGGTATCGAAGAATGCACAGAACAGCAGTATAGTGAGTCGATCATGGAGCAGACAGATACTAGCTCACCTGGTGCACAGCATAGGAAATGTCTGGACGAGTGACAGTGCTGATTTGAGATTTTTGAGGATGCTGGTAGGTCATGGTGGGGTTTGAATTTGACTAGATGATTCTAGATTCTAGAGGATTGTGTGTAGACTTAAAGACTAAGAAATTTCACACATAAGGTTGTACGAGTATATATCTAATCGTTTTGTGTTTTCAAGTTTCAACATTATAGTTTCTCAAAAAACAAAAGAAAAAAGTTTCAACATTATCCTTTACTAGTTGTCGTATACCCGCGCATTGTGCGTGCTAATTTTTTTAGGATGGTCTCATTAAATATTATTTAATACTATAATTTTAATTATTAACCATTGGTTTTTCATTAGTTTTTAAGTTAATAAAAACCTTAAATATACCTTTTTTTACCTTTACACACACACACACACACACACATATATATAGTGAATCTTTACAAATACTTTTAAAAAAACTCTATATATTTCACTTTTTTGGATGCGTAAAATTATAAACTACTACTCCATAATGATAGTGGTTAATTAATTTTATATATATTTTTTTATTGATCTCATTTGTAACGTTTCTTACCATTATCATATATTTACTAACTGAAGATTTGCATAACAAAGACAGTGAATGAGATGTAGCATTTTTTATTAGATTTTCAAAAGTAATAGTGTATGAAAATTATATATATATATATATATATATATTGATCCAAACATTTCCCACCACTTGAGGAACCATGAGGGTATCTGGCCTTTGAATTTCTTGTTAAACTGTATGAACCAAGAGTGATCATAGTTCTCATTCTGGAAGAATAACACTTTTTCAAAAGCATCCATATAATCACAATAATTATATAGGGGTTCTAATCCCTTGAGTACGGTAAGTGTTCTGAGTGAGGAGGGGTGTCCCCAATCTTTGCAGCTTACAAAACTCTAAATTATGAATTTATGGTACACAGAAAATGCCATACTCTTTAACCAGAAATTGTTAGATCTAGCCATCCCCCCCAAAATGCCATACTCTTTAACCATCGTGGTAGTGAGAATATTGTTGCCTCTCCCTTTAAGTGTGCAACCCCCGAAGAAAAGGTTGTCAAAAAGGTGATAGAGCAAAACAACTATACCAACCAGTGTTTAGGAGTCATACAAAGACAACTTAATAGGATAGAAGATAGGATTGACAATAAGGTTATCCTACAGCCAAGAAACCTTAGCAAACCTGCCCAAACCCTAGAAAAACCTTTAGTCAAGCTCCCCACGACTAGACAAGCTAGTCTCAGACCTAAGGATAAAACAACCTTATAGATAGTTGCCCAGAAGCTTGAAGAACTTGTGAAGAAGGAACCAGTTCCTCCACCAAATATCACCTCAACCAGTAGGGAACAACCCAGAGACAATCGGCTTATCACTTTAAGAGCCCACAAAGCCTCTAGTAGTTCTAGTAGAACCCCCTCTGAAACTGAAAAGGAGGTAGAACACCTAGAAAACCAATTTCATGGATTACAGGTAAACAGGCTTTACCAACCCATGGTAAACCCGACCAGCCTTACCAAGAATTGGTATCCCAGACCTACCTCTCCTGACCTCCAGTATGAGGAAAGGACTACCCAGTTCACAGTATCCAGTGGTAAACTCTATGAATGGAACATAGATGGTTTATCCGAACAAGAAATCCTAAACAAAATTCAGCATATGACCATGGTAGCCAATAACTACCTAAATGATGGATTTCCAAACACAGAGGTCGTAGAGCTCATGACTTTAGGATTCACAGGAAAACTGTTGCACTGGTGGAATAATTTCCTAACTGAGACATCCAAGGAAGACATTAAGCATGCTGTCCAAAAAGATGAGAACGAGAACCCCATCTTTGATGAACGCATAGGAATAGGTGTTCCCGACGAAGTCAATACCTTGATCTATACGATCATGAAACACTTCGTAGGAAAACCCAGCAACATCACATCTAGGATCTACGACCAGTTGAGTGACCTTAGATGCAAGAACCTTGGAGAATACCGGTGGTATGAAGATATGTTCACCACTCGTGTCATGCACAGAAGCGATTGTAACTCTTCATTCTGGAAGGAGAAGTTCATCAATGGCTTACCCACATTGTTTGGACAGAAGGTCAAAGAAACTCTTGGTAGCCCTTTAGGTGTCATAGACTATGATAACCTAACCTACGGAGACATCTCTAGCACAATTCGAAATGAAGGAATGAAGATGTGTATAGATCTCAAAATCCAAAGCCAGGCCAACAAGAGCAAAGCCAAGTACGAAATAGGAAATTTCTGTACCCAATACGGCCTACCTTCAGTCATCCCCAAAAGGAAATCCAAACACAGAGGAGAAGAACCCTCTGAGAAATCCTATAGGGAGAAAACAGCCTCCAAGTACTATAGAAAACAAAAACTCAAAAATGATGATTTCTATAAGAAAGGAAAATCCAAGTTTACAGGAAAATTCATACCTAAAACATCAGGAAAATGTTTTAAGTGTGGAAAGAAAGGCCATTTCCAGAAAGAGTGTAAAGCTAAGGCCAAATCCCTTATCAACACCCTCATTAGTGACCAAACCAGTAAGAAAGAAATCTTCAAACTCTTAGAACTTGACCACCTAGAAAGTGAGTCCAATGGAGAAGAGATACACCAGCTGTATAGATCATCCTCTGAAACCTCTAGAGTATCTTCTAGCTCCTTTAGTGGCACAGATGAAATATTAACTTGCCAAGATAGTTGTTGCAGAAACAAGACTATCAGTGTTCTTTCCAAGCAAGAAGAACTGCTTTTAGATCTCATAGAACAGATCGAAGACACAGTTGAAAAAGCTCAAAGACTTAGTGAGTTCCACAAAACCCTAGTTAAGAAAGCCAGTACATCCAAACCTAGGGCCCAGGAACCCAAAGTTGATTCGGAGAAAATTTACAATAGGTTTACCAAATCCAAGAAAGAGATAACCGTCCAAGATCTCCAAAAAGAGATTAAGGATACCAAATCAGAAGTGAGAAGCCTTAAGCAAGAATTAACCATCCTTAGGGTTGATCACAGTCTCATGGACCAAAGAGTCAAACAGTTAGAAAACACTTCTCATCAAGGCAATGAGAAAGGCACCTCATTACAGAACCCTTCTGATGAAGAAGTAGACGAAACAGTTAACCCTACTGCAAATATGGAGCCAGAACCAACCAATAGATCGTTCTTGCAAACCATCAGTAGAATTAACTTCCAAAAATGGCACTCCAATGTCAGGATTGTCATAAGCAAAGATTTTGAATTTAAGGTAGTAGCCTTAATAGATTCAGGTGCTGATCTCAACTGCATTCAAGAAGGAATCATTCCCTCTAAATACTTCCGAAAAACCAAAGAAAGGTTAACTTCTGTAAGTGGAGGAAAAATGCAGATTGAATTCAAAATCCCAAAAGCACATGTTTGCCAAGACAATACGTGTTTCAAAACCACATTTGTTCTTGTCAGAAATATGACAGATAGGGTCATCTTAGGAAACCCTTTCATGTGTCTGTTGTACCCTTTCATCACGGATAGTGAAGGAATCACTACCCATCTTTTTGGCAAACCAGTTAAGTTTAAGTTTCTCAGCAGCCCAGAAGCTAAAGACGTCAACAGTCTCCAAGAAGTCTCCATCTCAAAAACCCTTAACCTTGTCAATGCCAAGATCCTTTCAGAAAATCCAAATCAAGAAAAGAATCTTGATCACTCTATTCTTTCCAGAAATAAAGATTTTCTGAACCTCAATCAGTTTCATAAATCTTTATCATGTTTCCAGTATAACAGTATTTGCTTCATGACATTGCATGATTTTAAAAAAAATGTTTTCAAAAATAACCATTTTGTTCATACATGGCAGGAAGAAAAGCAAATAACTCATTATACTTGCCCCACTAGTAAGTGGAAAATGGCTTCTTCAAGCACGAACAAAGGAAAAGCCCCTATCTAGGGTTTTCCTTATCAAAGGCATGAAGGCGTTTCTTCTGGTCCAGAACCCAGGGAAGCAATATCCCTTCAAGAACCTGTTCCACTTAGAATAATATTTTCCAGTGGAAATGTGGCTATTACCTTACATGAAGTTTTGTCTAGGAATTTCCAATTTACAAATGGAATATACACAGACCTTCTGCCCTTCATCAAAATCATCATTGACAACCTTCAGAGAGCCTTTACCCAAAGCAACAATTGCCTTTTTCAGAAAACCCTCAGAGCACTAGAAATACACCTAGTAAATCTTGAGGCAGAAATTAAAATAGGCCAAATCTCTTTTAGTCAACTCTTTGGCAAAGAGGATGTCCATTCAATGGATAAAACGACTATTATGGGCACTGATTATGCTAGGTTAAGTCTTAAGACTCAAAACCAGCTAAGAAGTGTTGTTGCCAACTTGCCTACCGACATACAAGTTCGTATCTTGGGAAGCAAGGCTATGTCTGAATCATGTGACCTATGGTTCAAGCATTTCAAAATTCTGGTCATCACCCATTTCCCAGTTTATGGTGAAGACTCAGATGACCTTGAGAATGCCTTCATCCAGTCAATTTGGGAAGAATACTTTGGAAGTAGCCACAGGGTCTATGAAAAGAAACATCCCTTCCCCGGCCTAATAATCAATTATGAAGATTGGTCTGTTGAAGAAAATCCAAGCTGGCTTTCACAGATGTTTGAATATGGTTTCATCAAGCTCATCAAGCTAACAAGCCATATTCAGATCAACCAGTTCCCCCAAATCATACAACAAGTTGTTTCAGGAATCAATAGTCCTTTTGTCTCCATCAAATGCTGGAGCACTCTCCCACAATGGGACAGTAACAATTGGATGATTGTCCAACCTGCGCACCATCTTGTACTCATCAACGGGTACACTCATAATGGCCCTTGGTATGAAGGTGACTCCTACCTCTCTTATGAAGACCCTTATGCTCTTGCCGATTGCTGGAGAAGTTACTTCAATAATGAGATTTTAGATGTCACTAATGAGCTATGGCAAAATTACCACTTTGTTGGGAATACTGGCAGAATTTCAGTATTCACCACCAAACCCTACTCCAAAGCTCTCCATACTGAAAGAATTGTCTACATTGAACCCAGACAGTTAGTAACACAACAGGCAAATTATGAACCTATCCTGTACTGTGGTTTTTGTAATCAATATGCCAAGTATCATGAGCATAACTGTGACTATGATCCTCCATGGGATCCCTACAATGGATACCCATCTGGCCATGATACTAATTAAAAATCCAAGCTTTTAGAGTCAGAAGAAAAGAACTCTCCTACCTCTACCAAAATTCCAGAATGGCTCCTGGATGCTCTAGAACAGCTCCAGAAGCCCCAGATTAGCTCAAGAACCACCTTTGCAACCCGGTTACTATTCCAGGAATAGTACCCGCACCAGCAAAGCTGCCGACAAAGTACTATTCACTACACAGTACCAGAACACTGTGCAGAATTACTATTCAAAAAAGCAAGGAGACAGAACACTATTCATGAACAGTGACCGTTACTGTTCACTCAACAGTACCCTGATAGAATCATTGAAGTTATTGTTTACTTTCGGCTGAAAAGATATTCACCTGAGAGTAAAAGCATTTTACCTTCCATGATTTCCGCAATCTCCTGAACGGATCCAAGGCTTCCTCCAGCTATAAAAAAAACCCTTTGCTCCAGTCTTCAGCAGGTCTTCTTAGGTCTTCTTAGGTCCAGTTTCAATACTACCTCAAAACTCCAACCTCCCAAAACTCAGAAACCCTTCTTTACTATTGTAATCAGATGGCTTTCTCAGTTTGTACCTTAGTTTACACTTGTAATAGAAATACATTTGTAACCTATTTATGCTTCCGCACTGAGACTGTCCAGAATGGCACTCTCCCCCTTTTGTTGTAGCTTACCCCCCCCCCCTTCCCTGAGATTCCACAAGAAGATGGAATGCTAAACTCGGAATCGTACCAGCTTTCAGATCTAGACCAGAAGTTAGGAGATTGGAACATATATATATATATTATAAATAAGGTTAAATGAAATGTCAAAAAATGGATTTTTAAATTTTATAACTTTATTTCTTATGTAATTTCTACTACTATCAGATAACATCCTTTTTTTAGTCATGATTAATATAGTTTCCATAGTTAGAGTTTGATTAGCTTTAAATTTAAATTTAGTACTATGATTGTATCTAATTGTTGGTTGTTGATTTAATTTTTTAAGTGATTTTAACGGTTTATGTTACTACACTGTAAAGTTTTTAATGTTCTCCACATGGTAATCTGTATTTTATTTTTTACTTCTCCTTACAACCTCTTTGTTTTCCAATCAACGATTACTAATTGTCGTTTGGTTTTTTTTTTCTTTATTTACTCTTTATTACTTTGTATTAATTTTTTTTTCTATACCATCTCTCTCTCTCTCTCTCTCTCTCCCCATTGGCAACCTATCGTTTTCCAAAATTTGATGATGATTCTATGGCATTAAATATGCATTATTAGTTTTTTTTTATTTTTAGTGTTTCTAACTTGATTTGTTTTGTATTTCATTCTTCCTTTGATGCATTGGGTGTGAGAATGAGCGCTTCCCTAGCATTGCTCCACTTAATGTGGACAATTTTATTTATTTAATTTAGGCAAAATATTATATTTTAAATTTTTTAAAATAAAAAAGGAGTGGAAATATAAATAATTTAATGATATATATGGGGGATGTAGCTGAATTTAAATGTTAAATAAAATGATATGAGAAAAAAATAAAAATAAAATACATAATAATAAAAACTAACTTATCCAAATAATTCTATGTAATATAATAATAGTACATTCTTATATACTATTTTTAATTATTTATAATGCAATATGATAATATTTAACAATCAAAGTCATAAAAAAATAAAAAATAAAAACTTAAAACACAAAACTAAATCCCATCAACCAAAATAGAGTTCTAAAGAAAACAAAACTTTATCAAGCTAAAATAGAGATGCAAGAAAAATAAAAATAAAAACCAACCAAAAAATTGAGGGAGAAAGAGTGGGAAATAACCATTTTTTTTGTAAGAGAAAATTATGTAAAGAATGAAAGAGCGAATGACAAATTTATACTAAGAGGATGATAATAAAAATAAACAAAATAAAGGAAGGTAAAAGGAAAGAGGAAGAGTGATATCAAGGTAGAATGTTTGGGGAGATGAAAAGGTAAAGAGAATGAGAAAGGTTGGAGAAAATGTAAATGTAGAGTACAATTTGTTGGAGAAAGTGTAAATGTTAAAAAAAAAAAAGAGTACAATTTGATGAGCACAATTTTCTTTTATTTGAATTTAAGTAAAATATTACATTTTTCATTTTTTAAAACAAAAAGAGAGAGAAAATATAAATAATTTAATGATAAGGAGGATGTGGTTGAATTTCAATATTGAGTAAAACAGAAGAGAAGAAAAAAAAATTGAAAGATATAACAATAAACACTAAATTATCCAAATAATGCTATGTAATGGAATACTATTTTAATTTTATTTACTATCTTTAATTTTTTTTAATGTAATCGGATAAAATTTAACAATCAAAGAGCAAAATAATAATAATAACTTAAAATACAAAACTAAATCGCATCAACCTAAATTAGAGTTTTTAAAAACACAAAATCTTATCAACCTAAAGCGGAGATGCAATAAAAAATAAAAATCCACCAAAACATTGAGAGAGAGAGAGAGAGAGAGAGAGAGAGAGATCTTTTTTGTGAGAGAAAACTATGTAAAGAATGGAAAAGAGTGACAAATTTATAGTAAGAGGGAAGGGATAAGAAAAGACAAATAAATGAAGATGAAGGGAAAGATAAATAGCAATATTAAAGTAGAGGGTAGTGGGGAGATGAAAAGGTAAATGAAGAAGAAAGGTTGAAAAAAGTGTAAATATTTAAAAAATAAGTAAATGTAAAAAAAATTATAGGAAAATTGGAAATAAAAAAGAAATATATATAGATGTTAAAACCAACAAAGATAAATATGTAAAGTCAATAATCTATTTATGTTTTTTTTTTTTGTAATAAAAAAAAGGAATAAATAATAAATAATAATTATGTGGCGAAGAGGTGGTGCAACAGGAGCTCAGTAGCAATAAATGTCACGCTTTAGCTTTTAGTAATATATAGATTTGCAAACAAATCTAGTTTTGACATTGCCTTTGACTTGTCCTTTGTCCAGATGGTAAGGTATCTCATATTTTCATATTACAGTTTAGAATATCAAACCTGTTTTTTGTGTCAAGCTTTTTTTTTTAGTATTTTATTTATTAATAATTTGATATTTAGGATAGAAGGATTTGAACACTATTGCAATTTTCGAGATTTATTACAGGGTACCGACCATGCCTTAGATATGTGAAAAATCGTAATTGGAATAATATTATATATTCACAAATTATTGAAATAAAAACTCACGATTAGAATAACTTAATTTTCATGTGTGAAACTTTTAATATATATATATATATATATATATAATATACCCCATAACAAGTTATCTCAATGTTTGTGAAAATTTACATATCACTAAATTAATTGATTTTTGTGTGGTCATAAGAGATTACAAATCATTTCTAAAACATAAAATAATAATAATAATAATAAATAAATAAATAAGAAGAAGAAGAAGATTATTGGTTTTGTGATTAGAACAAGATTCGATCAATTATCGTAACATCATAAATAATTTAATTTATCATATATTTAATGATATGAATTGTGGGAGGCCAGTAGGGGAGATCGACAAGTCTCCATGTGAAGGGCCAGGAATGAAATAGGAGCACTATAAAATAAAAAGAGATCCCCAATGACTATGGATTGAATCCTAAGAAAACACTTATCCTTGTAATTTATCAAGTGTAAAAGGCTCTTTGTCCATTCTGAGGAAAATTAACTTAACATTTTATTCTTAATCAACCTGTTTAAACTCAATTTTCGTTTTTTACTTTATCTTTGAGCATAACCTACCATTTAGGAATCTAAGTGTTGGTCTGTAAACCCATCTTTACAAATTAATTCTAGTGGGTCTTGATCTAGGCCCAATCATCTTTTGGTCCTTAGATTTTCACCCCACACATGAATAAAGTGAATAAATTAAGAGTCATGGCAGCTTACACCCCCAAGAAAAGTGCACTAAGGCTATATTTAGTTTCTTTATTTTCATCACCCAATATTCTATTTTCATGACTCATTTCCCAAATTTTGTGAGCTCCACCACAATTTGTCTTAATTGGTTT